>NC_073303.1:15885850-16252100 GCF_027595985.1 Sorex araneus
AGGTGGTGTGTTAAAACTACAGCTCTCGGGGCTGGAGCCATAGCATAGCGGGTAGGGCGTTTACCTTGCACATGGCCGACCCAGGTTCGAATCCCAGCATCCCATATAATCCCCTGAGCACTGCCAGGAGTAATTCCTGAGTGCAGAGCCAGGAGTAACCCCTGAGCATCTCCGGGTGGGACACAATAAATAAATAAATAAATAAAAACTACAGCTCTCTGTGTTATACCCCTGAGCATCTCCGGGTGGGACATAATAAATAAACAAATAAATAAATAAATAAATAAATAAATAAATAAATAAAAACTACAGCTCTCTGTGTTATAGAAAACTGCATTTATGCCAAACTGTTTCCCCCGTTGATCTTTGAAGATTTCAATGTAGTCAGTGATGGAAACGAAGCCTCCTGTTGCAAAAATAGAAGTTAGAGTCCACTGGGCAAACGGAGTTCAAAGACCTGCCTGTCACAGTAGTGCCACGAAGCTGTAAGTCACTCGGCAGATGAAAGCCTTAGCAGGAAAGTGCATTTTCTCACTGATTTGAGTGAGAGATCAGTGAAAGAAACATACGACGAGGAGTGCAGGGAAGGCCCCTCATTCTGGGCACACCGGGGTCCCCCACCCCAGGGTCTGCCGCCAGCGTCCACAGGGGGGATGGGCGGCCCTCAAGGCAGGCCTCCTAGTATCCATGAATGGGGGTGGGTCCACGAGGGGGGACCCCCCAGGCAGGCCAGGCAAAAGTCCCCCTTGGGGTCCCCAACCCGCGTCCACGAGGGGTGCTTCCCAGATAGTTGAAAAAGGGTGTTCCCCGTTTCCCCGTGTGTCCCCAAGCTGTCACAAATGGGGGCCCGAGGAGTGCCCTTGTCTATTAGGGGCTTGGGTACGCCAGGCACGGTTCTCCCCTAGGGTCCCTCTGCTGGGGACCCCCCCTGGGGTTCACTGCAAGCGTCCTCAAGTGGTGGTGGGGGGAAGCCCCGTAGGACCATCTGGGCGGGGGTCCCCACTGGGGTCCCCTGCTGGTATCCATGAGGCGGAGTTGGGAGCCCCCTCTTGCCGGTCAGGGGGATCCCCCTGGTTTTCCCTGCTGGCATCCATGATGGGGGCGGGGCCAGGAGAGCCCCCTCGTGTCAGCCAGGCAGGGGTCCTCCCTGGGTTCCTCAGCTGATGTCCACAGGGGCGGTGCCGGTGTGCCCCCTCTTGTCGGCCAGACACTGGTCCCCTTTGGGGTCTCCTGCTGGCAGTAATGAGAAGGGGGTGCCTAGCCGGTGGGACGGAGGGGTTCCCGTTGGGCCTCAAGCTGGTGGCAATTGGGGTGATGCGGGGAGAGCCCTGACCTGCAGGGGCGACCATCAGGACCCCGGTATGACCCTGGGGCCAGGCTCCAGGCTGGAGCTTTCAGGACACCTTGTTTGTGGCCCTCCCGGGTTTCCCTCGGGCTACTCACGACGGCCCTTCCTTCTCTCTTCTGCACCCGCAGGGTTTAATGATCTTCCTGTGAGCCTTATCATTCTGACCAGGAAGGGCCTCGATTTTGTTGCTTCCTCTGACAGGAGGCTCTTGGACATTTGCTTAGTCAACTTTCTTTTCCTCAGTCCTCTGGAGAAGCCTGGCTTTCCAGGTGCTCTGAGGAGGTCCGTGGCGCCCCCTGGAGTTGTGCAGCCTGCAGCCCGCACATTGCCTCACTCACGTCGGCCTTTCTGCACATCTCTGGGGGCCTCCACTGCAAGCCTGGAGCAGGCCTTGGCTCAGCTGTGCTGTGCTTGTCCCGGGTTAGCACTTATGAAAATGTTTGCGGCAGCAGAGAGAAGCGACCACCAGGGTCCCAGCCCTTCAGAGGCCCGTGCAGAGGCTAACAAGGAGTGAGAGCAACCGGGGAGGCAGCTGGCGGCTGGCGGGCTGCGGTCAGCTTTGCCGGGTGCAGAGCCCGGAGGCCGGCTCGAGAAGGGCGTTCCCTGGATGGGCCTGTTCATCCGCCCCCCACAGGCTGGCCGTGGGCAGGTCCAGAATTCTAGTACTTTGCCTGAGACGTTTTTAGACTGTGTTCATTTCTTTCTCATTGGTTGCAAAGGCCGTTTCTGTTTTGCCAATCTGTGAACATCTTAACCCTTTCTCTAATTTCACTGAATTTTCTCATTTCTAAAAAAGAAAAAAAAATTTTAATCTCTTTGCACAATTTCTAGTGGTGGATTTGGCAGGTCTAACGGTGTTCTTACTCCAGAGAGGGGGACCGCGGGGGCGTTCGGCAGGAACTGAGCCTGGGGAGCAGGAGGGCAGGGAGCCTTGCCAGGCTGCTGGCCCCAGGGAGAGGACAGGAGGCACGGGGTCCCAGAGTGGGGACAGGGAGGCAGCCCCTGCTCTGCAGCCCCTGGACGTGGGGAATGGCTCTGACGGAGTCACACCTGCGCCTGGTGGAGGGCCTGGCACAGTCCTGGAGTTACAGCAGGGAGCCACCAGCTCTGGGTTCTGCAGACAGGGTGCCAGTATTCAGGCCAGCATGTCAACCCCACCAAACTCTTTTTTTTTTTTTTTGCTAGGGGAGGTCACACCCAGCAATACACCAGGGCTACTCCTGGCTCTGCACACAGGATAACTCCTGGCGGTGCTCAGGGGACCATATGGGATGCTGGGAATTGAACCCGGGTCGGCCGCATGCAAGGCAAACGCCCTCCCCGCTGTGCTATGGCTCCAGCCCCGCCCCCCACCCGCCTCTTTCTCGGACACCTTGTGTAGGCCTTTCTTTACAGGCTGCAGCGCCTGCAGAGACAGAACCTCTGATTTCCGTCCCTCGTGATCATCCCTCTCCTGTCTGCTATCTGCAGGCCACTGGCCACTCACCACTCTCCTTCCCTCTCCTCTTTCTCCCCCAGCACCAGCAGCTGTTCCTTTTCTGGACAGTGACCTGGGATTGGATACATGTCACGGGGAGCATTGCTAGGCCGCGTGGGATGTCCAAGAGTATGATTTCCCGCAGCTGTGTCCACCGGCAAGCCCAGGCTTGCTTTCCTCTGTGTGTCCATCTTCTTCTCTTTTTTTGGGGGGGGGGGGAACACCTGGCATGCACAGGAGTTACTCCTGGCTCTGCACTCAGGAATTACCCCCTGGCAGCACTCAGGGGACTAAATGGGGTGCTGGGAATCGAACCTGGGTTGGCCGCGTGCAAGGCAAATGCCCTACCCGCTGTGCTATTGCTCCAGCCCCCTTCTTCTTTTTTAATTGAATCACTGTGAGATACAGTTCCAAAGCTTTCCCGTTTGAGTTTCAGTCATACAGTGGTCAAACACCCAACCCTCCACCAGTGCACACACATCTTCCACCACCAATGTCCCCAGTATCCCCCCATCTCACCCCTCCCCCTGCCTCTATGGCAGACAATCTCCCCCATTCTCTCTCTCTCTCTCTCTCTCTCTCTCTCTCTCTCTCTCATTTCTTGTTATGAATAGCATAAGATGTTGCGTGGGCCATGTGCTCCTGGAATTCTAAAATTTTAGATAATTAGGGTCTGGAGAAATTTCGGCAGTGAACTGCTTGGTTCAGAGATTCCTTTCTGTGTGTCTGGATCACGGCCATTAAGTAGCAACCAGAACAAGTTTGTGGGTGTGACCTCCAGGGTCCCATGGGGGCAGGGGGGTGGGAGGGACCGGCCCATCCCCTATCCCTTGAGGCCTGGGGTTTGCTGTCACTGAATTCGCGTACCTGCACTTCTCATTGGGTTCTGAAAGTTGGCGGGCACCAGGGCTCTTAGGGGGCAGGTGGAGGGACGAGGTGAAGTGGGCCTGGCTCCAGGTCCAGAGGAGTCTCTGCAGCGAGCTGCTCAGTTCAGGGATTCTTTTGTGTGTCCTCCTCCAAGTCTCCAAGGCAAAGAGAAAGACTTGCATGAGCCCACAGTGGGCACCTGCGGCCACGTACTGCTCTGTCACGGGGTCTCTGAGCTACTGCGGAGGAGACAGATCATTCACCCCCCGCCCCACGCACGCTCGCACACACACACACACACACACACACACTTGACCTCTGCCTGGCAATGCCCAGGGTGGATTTTGAACACACAGGGCCAGCCACAATTAACAAGATGTTGTGAGATAAAATTTGGTACAAGGGACAATGCTGTCATATGGAGAAAAAAAGATGTGTCCCAAGGCTGTACCTCCCTGAGCAAAACATATACAGCCCTGTGATGGGCATGTGGAAGGCAAGTGGTGGGCACATAGAGGGCAAGTGGTGGGCACATGGAGGGTACGTGGTACGCACCTGGTGGGCATGTGTTGAGCACGTGTTGGGCACGTGTTCGGCATGTGTTCGGCACGTGTTGGGCACGTGCAGCGCACGTGTTTGGCATGTGTTGGGCACGTGTAGGGCACGTGTTGGGCACTTGTTTGGCACATGTCGGGCACATGCCAGGCACATGTTATGAACGTGCTGGGCACTTTGTGAGCACGTGTTGGGCACATGCTCAGCACGTGGTGGGCATGTTTTGGCCACGTGGTGGGCACATGTTGGGCACGTGCTCAGCACGTTATGGGCACCTTTTGGGCACGTGTTGGGCACATTCTTGGTACGTGGTGGGCACGTGTTGAACACGTGGGGAGTACGTGTCGGGCATGTGGTGTGCACGTGTTAGGCACATTGTCGGCACGTGTTGGGCACGTGTTGGGCACGTGGTCGGTAGCTGGTGGACATGTGGTACGCACGTGTTGGGCACGTGTTGGGCAAGTAGTGGGCACGTGTTGGGCACGTTCCGTGCACGTTTGGGCACCTGGTGGGTCAGTGGTCGCATGTGGTGAGCAGGTGTTGGATCTGTTGTGGGCATGTGATTGGCACTTGTGGGCACATGGTGCGTACCTGATGGGTTTATGGTAGGCATGTGGTGGGTACTTTATGGGGTTTTGGTGGGCATATGTGGACACATATTGGGTATGGTGTCGTTTCACATTGGGCATTTTGTGTGTTCAGGTGTCTCGTGTCGGGGCACAGTTCACTATGAACCTAGCGTGGTTATATGGCACAGGGCCTATTGTGTTGGGTCCTCTATGACTCGACGTCCACAGTGTCCTAGATGCCACAATCAGGACGGGGCTTGTTCAGAGTAGCTGGCACCTCTCCAAGTGAATCACCCCCAGGACCAGTCTCCCTCAGTCTCCCCCAACATCTCACCCTGTGATGCCACGTCACGTGGTGCCTGGCTGGGAAGAACAGAACACAGCCCCTTGTCTGATTGGCGCCCAGCGGGTGCCGCTGAGAAGCCCACACGAGTGAGAAGGAAGCTCTTTCGACCTTCAGTCTTTGCAGCACACAGCAAGGCAATCCTGGATGAGAGACTGGTCCTGTCAACATCATTTAAATCCATGGCATTGCCTCTAGGGACACAGTAAGTGGCAGGGGCGAGCCTAAACCCGGGTCTTGTTCCTCCAAACCTGTGGCAATCTGTCATCTTTGTTTCTTCCCTTATTTAGCGCCAAAGAACTAGGGGTTTCTAGGACAATGTAGTCTCAGACATCAGGAGAAATAGTCTTCCTCCAGAAGGGCTAAAGCTTGGAGTATACTCAAGACCTCAGGACAATGGCGAAGATACTGTGTGTGTAGAGGGCAGTTTCTTTAACAAACATCCCTACTTTACACAGCAGCTCAAAGCAGGCTGGCCAAAAAGGGAATCTGCCTTCTTTCTGGGAATGCCCTGCTAAGCTGGGCCAGTCATGAGGCAAACACACTCAGTAAACAAAGCCCGTTTGCCTATAGACTGCACAGGGAAAGTCTCTCTGTGTCGGCTTTGCTGTTGTGGCTCAGGGAAGCCCTCACTGAAGCGTCTGTGAGACTTGTGGTGGCTTTCTGTAGTTGAAGGTGGTGATGGTTATGTGGAGAACCAGAATACTCCAGCAGTGACCTTGCAGACAGTGGGACAGCCCACACATGGTCGCCCAATCCCAGCAGATGTCCAGACCAAGAGCAGACTGTCCTTGGGGCTGGAGCGATAGCACAGCGAGTAGGGCATTTGCCTTGCAATGCCGACCCAGGTTCGATTCCCAGCATCCCATATGGTCCCCCGAGCACCGCCAGGAGTAATTCCTTAGGGCAGAGCCAGGAGTAACCCCTGTGCATTGCCAGGTGTGACCCAAAAAGCAAAAGAAAAAAGGAAAAAAGAGCTGACTGTCCTCTATTTCCCTGAAGGAATCGACAGCCAAGTCCACATGGTGACTTCTGTGTCCTAGTTTCATATGTCCTAGTTTCACAAAGGGAGTGGGTTGGGTCTGAGTGCAGGAAGTTCCGATGTGGGGAAATGAGGAAATTGGTGGACAAGACTCCAGCAGGGCAGAGGAAGCACAGGAACGTTCAGACAAGGACCAGGGAGCCCAGGACATGGCAGACTCACCTGCAGCGTGAGAAGGTGCCGTCAGAGAGTGGGGTAGAGGGTAAAGGAGACCATCAAACAAAGAACAGGATAAGGGGAAAAGCTCTCAATATGAAAGACAACAAGATATTAACGGGAGAGCACCAAGAGTAATGGCATTCACATAACGTGGGGTTTTTTGAGATGTGAGAGAAAAAGATAAAATTCTTATGTGAAGAAGTCACGGCTGAGAATGTCCCCAAACTAGGGACAGAGCCAGAAGTTTAGATCCAGGAAGTTCAGAGTGTCAAACAGGCCTGAAGAGACACTTGCCAAGACATGCTGTCATGAAAACGGCAGAAGTCACCGGCAGAGAGAGAACGCTGAGAGGCACAGGGAGAAGTGCGGGATCCCTCTGCGGGCCCTTCCTGGAAGACACACAACAGTTCTGTTGGCTGCAAATGCACGGCCGGAGGCACCAGCATGAAGTATTTGCCCCCAGAATTGAAACAGCCTCTAACTCTCCATCCTGCTGGGCCACCCCCAAGATCTGGAAGAATAGTAAAGCTCTTTCCAGACAAGCAGGAGTTGTGGGCGCTGACAGCTACAAGCTAGACCTGCAAGAAGTACCAAATGTTCTTCTGTAAGAGGGGAAAAAAACAAAAAAACGTTTGAAATGGGCAAGACACCTGAAACGTGGGCAAGAAGCAGAGGGTAACGCCAGGCTCTTAGAACACACTGGTGGCTGACCCGGGTTCAATTCCCAGCATTTCATATGGTTCCCCCCACTGAGCACCGCCAGGAGTCATTCCTGAGTGCAGAGCCAGCGTAACCCCTGTGCATCGCCAGGGGTGACCCAGAAATCAAAAACAAAAACAAAAACAAAAAAAGAAAGAGCAGACTGTCCCCTAGTTTCCTTCAAAAATGCCACCTGGAGTTCTGAGCTACATCACAGCACAGACCTGGGTCGGACCAGGAGACAGATCCTAGGGAAGCACTCTGGTCTGGGCTGACATTTCGCTCCTGTGTGGCCCTTCCTGTCACCTGGGGGCCTTGTTTGCCACTAAATGCAGGTGTTGGTTGTATCTCCATTTATCTGGCTGAGGGCAGCTGTCAGGGCAGTGATGGGCGCCTGGTCAGTGCCTGCCAGAGAAGTGAGGGGGGAGAGGTCTTGCCCAACAGGCAGACTTGGTCACTGTGTGTCCTGCCTTCTCCCGCCTGCATGACAGAGAAACATCCACTCGCATCTCCTCTGTCTTATTTCTTTTTATGCCACAGGCAAGGCAATCTACTGATTTTCTGAGCTACTGGTGTGTGAGTTATAGTGGTATCACCTTGGTTTTTTTTCTTTTTGGGTCACACCCAGCAATGCACGGGGGTTACCCTCCTGGCTCTGCACTCAGGAATTACCCCTGGCGGTGCTCAGGGGACCCTATGGGATGCTGGGAATCGAACCCGGGTCGGCTGCGTGCAAGGCAAACGACCTACCCGCTGTGCTATTGCACCAGCCTCTCACCTTGATTTTTTTAAAGTCAAGATCACGGTGACATTATGTCACTTTGCCGAAAATAAAGGGAGCCCCTGGGACATTTATGACAGTGGGAGTGGGTTGGGTCTGAGTGCAGGAAGTCCCGATCCCTCCTATCTCTGCGACCTCTGTGCTGCTGGCTCCCCAGCTCGACGCCACGAGCCTCCGCCATGGGTGAAAGAATCGACAGAGAAGATGCTTCTCTAAGCCCAGCTCCGGGCAGTCCATGAACATGACCATGGGGGAATGACCATTGGAGCAGAAGCAGAGGGCAGCGCGCTTGCCAGTACAGAGGGTTCCCACACTCTGCCCCACCCGAGGAGAGTTGCCGGAGAGACAGGCTGGTAGAGGGCGTGGCCCGGCTCTTCACTGCCTCGGGGGTGAGAAGTGCTGGGAACGGCATTGCTTTGGCTGCGGGAGACCCCAGACGGTGGCTGTGTGTGGTTGGGGCAGCGTGGGGTCTCTTGAGACTTCGATGAAGCAGTGTGGGGTAGGGGCAGGTGCCAAGGTGAAAGGGGCAGAGGTGAGGCCACGGGCACCTCCCACTATGCCCTGTCTGGGCCATCACTGTGGGTGCCTGGGCTGTGTCTGCAGCCTGGACAGGGACGGGGACTCAGCCACTCAAATATGTCATTTAAAGTAAGTGTGACAGGGGCTGGAGCAATAGCACAGTGGGTAGGGTATTTGCTTTGCACGCGACCGACCCGGGTTCGATTCCCAGCATCCCATATGGTCCCCCGAGCACCACCAGGGGTAATTCCTGAGTGCAGAGCCAGGAGTAACCCCTGTCCATCATCGGGTGTGACCCAAAAAGAAAATAATAAAATATAATGCTATGTTGACAATAAAATCAAGAATAACTTTTTTTTTCTTTTTGGGTCACACCCGATGATGCACAGGGGTTACTCCTGGCTAATGCACTCAGGAATTACCCCTGGTGGTGCTCGGGGGACCATATGGGATGCTGGGAATCGAACCTGGATCAGCCATGTGCAATGCAAATGCCCTGCCCGCTGTGCTATCACTCCAGCCCCAAATCAAGAATAACTTTTAATAAATAAATAAATAAAGTAAGTATAACAGGGGCTGGAGTGATAGCCACTTGCATGTGGCTGACCCGGGTTCGATTCCCAGCATCCCATATGGTCCTCTGAGCACCACCAGGGGTAATTCCTGAGTGCAGAGCCAGGAGTGACCCCTGTGCATTGCCAGGTGTGATCCAAAAAAGAAAAAAAAACAAAAAACAAAACAAAACAAAAAACTAAAATTATGCCCTAAAGAAAAAATGTGGGTCATAAAGGAAATCATCTATCTACAATGAAATTAAAATTTATAATTAAAAGAGTTGTTTTCACTTGGGGTGCCCCAGAGGGGGGCAGGTGAGGACCCTCCCCACCCCAAGGGACCCAGCCCAGCCCAGCCCTGGCAGCCGACCTCCACTACCTAACCACCGCCAGCTCCAGACCACTTTCCGAACTGTGCGGCTGCACAGTGGCAACGCAACATATTAAAAGACACTTCCTACCTATTTTCCATAATTACCACACCATATTTGATGGAGTTCAGACAGTAGGCAACAAATCATGGATATATATATGTATATACATATATATCCATGATTATATATATAGGATTATATATAATCCTATATATATAGGAATGAATATATATATATGTATATATATATATATATATATATATATGAGAGCCCAGCAAGCTACCGAGAGTATCCCACCCACATGGACAGAGCCTGGCAAGCTACCTGTGGTGTATTCGATATGCCAAAAACAGTAATGATAGGTCTCATTCCCCTGACCTTCAAAGAGCCTCCAATCATTGGGAAAGACGAGTAAAGAAAGGCTGTTAAAATCTCATGGCTGGGAGGAAGAGACATTACTGATGTCCACTTGAGTAAACAGATGAACAGTGGGACGACAGTGATACAGTGATTTTTATAAAGTAGTTCACAATATTTGATTACATTTAATCCAATGTAATCAAATGTACATGCAGCTGTTTCAGGTGGCACTTTACTTGAATAATATTTATGATTTTTTTCTCGTATTGTGGAAGAATACAAGAATAAGTGTAGCAGGATGTGTGAGTAAACCTTTTACTTTTTAAACATGAACATGAAGCCCATATGCCAAGTTTTTGCTAATTGTGTATGTGAACCTGTGTTCTGTCTGCAGAATGGTGTGTGTAATTAATGAATGTTCAAGTAACAGAACTTCCTGCTTCTGTTTTTCCTCGTTCTGTAGTTTCCCTTCCTGTTCATCATTTGAGTTGGTCTTGGAAATTATATTCAACCAGTTCAGATATGTATGAAGTGTCGTGAGGCTACAGTAATACGGTTGTAAAGGGCTTAAGACATGTCACCCCCAAAATATGCTGTGTAAGACCTTGAGGGTCATGGTGTGTTGAAAATGCATGAGAAGCAGCAAATAGAAGAAAAATCCAACATGCTCCCTAAAACCAGGACTTGGGTTTACAAAGGTGCCCTCCTGCCCTCTCCCAGGAAGGACCAGTGCAGGAGGGCTTGGATAAACACAAGTCAACCCGGATCCACAGGTGCCAGGCTGATTCCATTTTATAGACCCCTAGGCTCTGGCCACAGTTGAAACCAGTAGCAGGGGCTGGGGCGACAGCACAGCGGGCAGAGCGTTTGCCTTGCATGCGGCCTACCCGGGTTTGATTCCCAGCATCTCATATGGTCCCTGGAGCACCGCCAGGAGTAATTCCTGAGGGCAGAGCCAGGAGTAACCCCTGAGCATGTGTGACCCAAAAAGCCAATAATAAACAACAATAATAATAATAAAACAACCAGCAGCAACGCGGCAGTTCGCGGCCGTGGATGTTTGCGCAGGTGTGGTGGGAGGTCATATGCAGCTGTGTGCTCTCTGCCTCCTGTGCCGAAGCCCGGGACATCTTCGTGTAAACGGGGCGGGTAATACTCACGGGAAGCGTGGCTGGCCAGGACAGCTGGTCATGCAGGTAAAACCAGGACTGACCAGGACTGACTGCAGCCTGGGGTTTTGCTCATGCAATGCAGCTCTTTCAGGGGGCATTTCACTCTAATGATATTTATGATTCTCCTCCTGTTTGTGGAAAAATGCAGGAATAAATGCGGTGGGATCCAGGTTGGCATAAGTGGATCCAGGTTTGAGTCCCGGGTGTCTGCACACAGGCAGAGCCAGAATGCAGCCCAGCCTCGCTCCTGTGCCCTGTGAAAATAAGAAACTCGGCTACTCTCGAAACTTACCTCAACAAGGATGCTTTGGGGCCAGAGCAATTGTACAGCGGGGAGGGCGTCTGCCTTGTATGCGGTGGACCCGGAGTCAGTCCCCAGCATCCCGTGTGGTCCCCCAAGCACCACCGAGAGTAATTCCTGAGTATAGTGCCCGGAGTAAGCCCCGAACATTGCTGAATGTGATCCAAAACAAAAACAGTTGGAGAAATGGTATGAAATGGTATGGACTCTGTGAGTGTGTGTGTGTGTGTGTGTGTGCGCGCGCGCGCGCGCGACCCATCTTAACTTGCCTTTGACTTTAACTGGAAATTTTCAGTATGTCAATATTCAGCATGAATCCGGCTGTTCACCCTCAACATCATTTTTTTAAATGTTATTTATTTATTAAATTGAATCACAGGGAGATACACAGTTACAAAGTTGTTCGTGACTGAGTTTCAGTCGTATAATATTTCAACACCCGTCACTTCACCAGTGTAGATTTCCCACCACCAATGTCCCCAGTTTCCCTCCTGTGTTCACCCCCTCCCCCGTCCCATCCCTGCCCTCAACATTTTAACCTTTTAGTTGTAACCTATTTCATTTTTTTTTTTTGGTTTGGGGGCCACATGTGGTGGTGCTCAGGGCTTAACTCCTGGCTCTGTGATGGGGAATCACTCCTGGCAGTGCTTGGGAATCATATGTGTTGCTGGGGATCAAACCCGGGTTGGTAACCCTCCTACATAACCAGCCGAATACCAAATCCAGGAGATTGACGTGAGTTCAGTACTACTAGTACAGGCCTCATGCTAATTATACCAGCTTTTACGTAAAAACATGTGTGCATGTATGTGTGTGTGCATGCGTGGGCGTGCACATGTGTATATGTGTGTGCATGTATGTATGTGTGTGCATGTGTATGTGTGTGCATGTGTGACTGTGTATGTGTGTGCATATGTGTGTATGTGTGCATGTGTGTGTGTGTGCATGGCTGTGTGTGTGTGTGTGTGTGTGGTATTGCTCCATCT
The DNA here is from genome assembly GCF_027595985.1 of Sorex araneus. Classification (NCBI taxonomy): domain Eukaryota; kingdom Metazoa; phylum Chordata; class Mammalia; order Eulipotyphla; family Soricidae; genus Sorex; species Sorex araneus. The sequence continues at coordinate 15,897,957 of NC_073303.1, forward strand.
TTCTCACCTCACTAAATAGATCTGTGGACCTACTACCATGATCTTGTGTAACTACCACACAGGACCACACTTAGCACCATGGGTCTGTTCTTGGAAACCTCAGCTTGAAAATAAACCAGGTGCTGGGATAACACTGTTCAATTCAACATCAAGCAATCAAGCAGAGTCTGAGGCCGAGGCCGACTTAGAACTTCTCACACCAGTATTTGCAGAGACTAGGAAGATAAGATGGTGGGAAAGGTGCCTTGCGCGAGGCTGACCTGGGTTCGATGCCGGGCCCCACATAGGGTTCCCTGGAGCCCCACTAGGAGCGATCGCTGAGCACAGAGCCAGGAGCAAGGCCTCAGCACTGCTGGGAGTGGCCCAAAAAATTAAAAGAAAAAAAAATACAAGTCTGCAGCTAGAAACAGGTGATCATCTTTATTTCATCAAAGCCCATACAACAATGCAGCGCCGGCCATACAGGAAGCGCCTCTCAGCATCAATGCAGCATCTTGTCCACCCTTTGTTCCTGCTACGGAGCACCGGGCACAAGAGCAGGGAGCACTGGGCACAAGAGTGCCGTCTATGTCTCTATGTCTCCAAACACAAACAAGAAATCGCCTAGAGCAGGGGGACCCGCCGCCGATGCGGACCATCCTGCAGTGACGCTGGGGGCTCTGTCCGGGCTCTGGGGGCGGGGGTCCCCAGTGATGGCCCACAGACACATTATTGGGCCTTGGAGCCGTCGCCGAAGAAAACCCTGTTTCTGACAGTGCCGTCAGTCCCCGCCCCGGCGTGCCCTGGCTCGGCGCTGCCTCGGCTTAAGACGCCATCGGGCTCGCTGTCCAGCTGCGACTCGGGCACCATCAGGCTGGCACAGTGCTCAGGGCTGCGGGGCTTGATACCTGGGGAGAAGCAGACAGGGGCATCAGCTCGGGAGCAATCTACCTCCCCGGGCTGTGCCCCCAGAAGACAGACAGGCCTGCTGTCCCTCTCCCAGTCCCAGAGCTTCCTTTGGGGGGAGGGGGAGCTGCACGGGCACCCACAGGTACGAGGGGACAGTCTGAAGGGGACTGTCAGCCTCAGTCACAGATGTGCATTCTGAAAAACCCCTAGTTAGAGTTGGCGCCAAGTCGCTCCTGAGAAGATTCACTCAGAGCCCCGGGGTTGGCGGGTGAGATTCAAAACGGAGCGATAGCACAGCGGGTAGGGCGTTTGCCTTGCACGTGGCCGATCCGGGTTCGATTCCCAGCATCCCATATGGTCCCCTGAGCACTGCCAGAGGTAATTCCTGAATGCAGAGCCAGGAGTAACCACTGAGCATTGCTGGGTCTGAAAGGAAAGGAAAAAAAAAACAAAACACCAAAGTGTTCACGGCAAGAGTCTTTCGCTGTTTCCCTGCGTCCCTGTACCCTTGAGCCGCTACCGCAGCGGCCGGAGAGAGCCCGCCCCAGGCCTGAGCTTCCGCGTGGCACTTGGCCGCATTGTCAGCATCACAGGCTTCTCTCCCAGGCCGGGGATACCGAGTCAGGGCAGCTTTGGGGGCCTGAGAGGTGGGTCAGCAGGTAGGACGCTTGCCTTGCATGTGACCGTGGTTCAACCTTGGCCACTGCCTGTGGTCCGCCAAGCCCCACCCCGAGTGGGCACAGCCAGGGGCAAGTCCTGAGCACTGCCAGGTGTGACCCCAGAAAAAAGAAATGGAGAAAGCAGCCTTAGTCCTGGGTGGTTCATGCCCCCCCCCCCCAAACTCGCTGGAGGCCTTTCAGACCCCTCGGCCGCTGTCGTCAAAGCACTCTACGACAGCTCACCCTCGGAAAGTCCAATACAGTTACCGTCAGAGGGCAAATCCCCAGGATGGCTCGGGCCGCTCTCCCTCCCAGAACTGCAGCCCCTGGTCCACGGTGCCCCCCATTCCCCAGGGGTTGAGTGCTTTGACCGGGCTCGACCCCGCCTCACCGAATTGGGGCCGCATCTCCTGGCCAGGAGGGTGACTTGGTTTCCTTCCTGATGTCCGTCCTCTTTCGTCTGAAAGGAAGCACGGGCAGCTGAGACTCTCGGCCAGGGAGCCAGGAGCCGGGCCTGGAGGCTGAGGGCCACCGCCGGCATCGCTCGTCACGGTCAGGGACGTGTGCAGTGCACCCGGCCCCACGTGCTCATGCACCTGGGGGCCACAGCCGGAGTCACCCACCCAGGGCAGCCCCCAGGGACCCTGCAGCAGCTGCAGCACCTAGTGGCAGCTGATGTGCTCTTTGCCACAATCAGTGCTCGACTCAAAAAATACCCGCTGGGTGGGGCCGGAGCGATAGCACAGCGGGTAGGGCGTTTGCCTTGCACGCGGCCAACCCAGGTTCGATCCCCGGCATCCCATATGGTCCCCCAAGCACTGCCAGGAGTAATTCCTGAGTGCAGAGCCAGGAGTAACCCCTGAGCATCGCTGGGTGTGACCCAAAAAGCAAAAAAAATAAAATAAAATAAAAATACCCGCTGGGGCACCAGAGCGATACTACAGGGAGGGAGGGTGTTTGCCTTGCATATGCCGACCCAGGCTTGATCCCCGGCATCATCCTCCAGGGTTCCAAGGCACTGCCAGGAGTAAAGTCTTTTTATTTTTATTTTTAAGTAGAACAGATTTTATTTGGAGGTTTTTGAAGGTGAGGAGAGAAGGAAAGTGTGTGTGAGAGAGAAATGCACTCAAGAGAGATCACGGGCTTCCCCAAGGGTGGAGGGCCTCTGCACACACCCCAGCATTAGATATGGAAGCATGACAGTCCACATCTCAAGAGGAGAGATGTGGGCAACACATGTGCTCGGCCACATGGGTACAAGCAGCACATGGGCTCCTGCAGCATATGCGCCCGGGAGTAATTCCTGAGTGCAGAGCCAGGAGTAAGCCCCGAGCAATGCCCAAATGCCCAGGTGTGACCCAAAAGACCATAAAAAGACCAAACAAACAAACAAACAAACAAACAAAAAACAAACATTTGGGGCTGGAGTGATAGCACAGCGGGTAGGGCATTTGCCTTGCACGCGATCGACCTGGGTTCGATTCCCAGCATCCCATATGGTCCCCTGAGCACCACCAGGGGTAATTCCTGAGTGCAAAGCCAGGAGTAACCCCTGTGCATCACTCGGTGTGACCCAAAAAGCAAAATAAATAAATAAACAAACAAACAAAACAATAAGAACTTTAAAAAAATTTGCTGGGGCCAAGAGAGAGAGAGAGAGAGAGAAAGAGAGAGAGAAAGAGAGGAAAGAGAGAGAGAGAGACAGAGAGACAGAGAGAGAGACAGAGAGAGAGAGAGAGAGAGAGAGAGAGAGAGAGAGAGAGAGACAGAAAGAGAGAGGAGCGCACTTTGGGATGGTTGAGATACAGACTAAATGAATTAAGACAATACCAAGCGGAGTTGAAACCACACCAGTCCACAGGTCGCATACAAATCCACACGCAACTCGGTCCGCTGGGGAAGATGCCAATTTTCTCTGCCCCACCCTCCTATGCATCCATCAGCTACTGCCCTTCGCTACACCTGCAAGAACCTCATGAAACCCACCTCCCCAACTCAGACCTTCTGAATTCTAATTTTCTCTGCTGGAGCCCGAGGGTTTGCAGCCCATCCCTCGGCCCGCCGCGCTGGGAAGCTGGACCTGGGGTCGCTGCTGCTGACGCTAGTGGGAGGCACTGGCTCGAGCACCCCTGTGGCCCCACCTGCCTCTCTTCGCAGTCACTTCCCGGCCTCACACCCACGCATGGGCACACTGAGGCGTGCATTTGCTCTGGGACCCCCCCCCCACCCCATCCAAGCAGATTCTGGGTGGTCTTTTCCCCAGGAAGCCCGAAAAGGGAGGAGGCGGCCCCCGGCGCACTCTTCCCTCGGTTGGTTCTGCAGGCCCCGCCGCCAAGCCCGCAGCAGGAGCCCCGCCCGGCCCGCTGCCAGCGCGCGCGGTGATTCAGCGGCCCCACAGCGATGCGCGCGCGCGCACGGCCCGGCCCCGGGTGGACCTGGTGGTGGCGCTCCCGAGCCAGCTCCGCAGCGAGAGCGCCTGGGCTGGGCATGCAGTATGGACGGTTCCCACCCACCCCCGGGGAACCCTGCTTGCTTCCCACCCATGCCCACTTTGCTGTGCTACCCCCAAGCTGGAGAGAGAGCTATGAGCACAGTCAGGACTAGCCCCTGAGCACTGCAGGGGGAAGCTCCCCCAAAGAAAAAATAATAACCACACACACACACACACAAGAAGTGCTGCTAAGCAGTTACTCAACTCTCTTCGCGGTGTATGGGTTCAGCCCTTAACGTTCAATTACGGTCGCCAAGCACAATGAAAACCCCTTTTGACTATGCTCCAAAGATCCGTCGCTTCTCAGCATTCAGTTCTCCTTCACCAAGCCGTGGCCACACACCGGTTACCTCGCAGTTAGGGAGAAAATGAGTATCAGCCCTGCTGACTTCACCTGCTCTCGCTGACAGGCTGTTGGCTGGGATATTGGTCGGGACAAGTGGCACAATAAAGCAATGTCGGACAAGCTAATGTTTCCCTGAGTACCAAGCGGTGCTCCCGAGCCCCAGGGGCCCCATCTGCAAATCCTGGCCAACTTGCTTGGGTTCATGCTAGGGCCCAAGGATGCTGTGCGTTCTGCCACTGAGGTACCCTTTAACCCGGATCCCCCAGGGTACCATATCTATCTATCTATCTATCTATCTATCTATCTATCTATCTATCTATCTATCTATCTATCTATCTGTGTGTGTATAAAATTTTTTTAAGGTGGTAGAAACAGATCAGGCTTTCAGTACCCTCCCCGGCAGTGGCAAAGATGGTACTTATTAGCCGAATGCTTTGTCTCTCACAGTGCCAGGGAGTAATTGAAGCCAGGCCTCCTGCACGGCATTGCCAGAGCCGACCCCAGTCCCTATCAGCCTGCTGAAATAGAACACTGTGAGTTCGGCTCTTACCGGGAGAGATGTCAAGTATAAAAAGCTTCAATACCGGAAAGGTTGATTCAGAACTTTTGCCCATAAAAGGATATTAAAATGTGATTTAATTCACTTAAAACTTTTAATCTATTATTTATTTTTTGCTTTTCATATTTAGCCTTTCCCTCACCTCATTTTTTGGCAATGTGGTAGAGGGGGTTCTGATTCTTTTTAATGAATGTGTCCTGCAAAGTCCCTATTGCTTTTTCATTTGTGGGGAGTAGATGTATTGGGGCCATATGACAGGCACTAAGGGGAGACTGTTGGCAATGCTCAGAAACCATAAAGTGCCAAGGATCTAACCGGTGGGTGCACACAGGGCACCTTAACGCTGGACTCTCTCTGGCCTCTACTGCTTTTAAAACATCAGCATGGATTACCCTCCCCCCCACACACACACCTTGTTGTGGTGCTCCCCAGGAACACGCACCATCATGCCAGTGATCCCAGGGGGAAGGTGGAGTTGAAACTTGTGGCCTCATGTGTAAGGCAGGTATCTACTAGTCACATTCCTCAGCCCTCATTTTATTCTTCTTTGGTTTATTCTTTTTCTTTATTCTCATCCAACTGTGCTCAAGGCATATTCCTGACTCTGCACTCAGGGAACATATGGGATGCCGGATATCAAACCCAGATCAGCTGTTTGCAAGGCCAGAGCCTTAACTTCTATACTGTTCTCCAGTCCTCTTATTTTAGTAATTAAAATTAGGCTAATAGAAATGCTTTCCATACGATGGGACTATCTGTATAAATTCCAATATATATAGTGTTTTAGCTCATCTCAACAGCCCAGACAAAAATAGATGTGTCCTTTCACACTGTATTTAATCCACCGGCTTTCTTCCCTTTCTGGGGGAGGTGAAGGACTTTCTTCTGTTTTCAACTAAGGAAGTCAGGACATTCTTGATAGTTTGTGGCAGGGTAAGAAGGATGAAGTAGCAGCAATAAATCCAGAAACAGGAAGCAGGCACAAACTTCAGCTCCGTCATGTGCATAAAAACACACTAAGGCAAACTCCGATGAAAATTCTTTATTAAAGAACATTTGTCTTATGCAAAGGACAATCCCCCCCCCCCTTCCCTTTGCCCTGGCTGCTACGTGGCTGACCACTGGGAGTCTAATGCCATTTGGGCAGCTGTGCACACACTTGGGGTGCCTACCAGGAGTGGCACGGGTCTGATGCTCCCTGGGGTAGCGCCATAGTTGCAATGTTCACACTCTTGGTTGTGTGTCAAGAGATGGCTCACTGTCATGCCTCATTCTACAAGGCAGGAGTGCTACTACACACCAAGTTATCCCTGGCACTGAAAAAAAGTTGGTTTTTTTTTATTTATTCTTTGTTGTTGTTTTGGGTCAGACCCAGCAGTGCTCAGGGATTACTCCTGGTGGGCTTGGGGATCATTATCTGGTGCCAGGCATCAAACCCAGGTTGGCTGCATGCAAGACAATTGCCCTATTTGCTAAACTATCTGACCCTCCATAAATGTCATTCTTTTTTTCAAGCACACTGAGGACTGAAACAATAGTTCAGCATTTAGGGCCTCTGCCTTACACAAAGCACACCTGGGTTCGATCTGGTATCTCGTATGGTCACCCAAGCACTGCTGGGCATGAGTCCTGAGTGGAGAGCGAGGAGGAACTCTTGAGTATCACTGGATGTGATCCAAAAACAAACAAACATAAAGAAACCAATAAACAAATACACTGAAAGTGCACTTTGTTTACCTATTCTAAAATAACTCGTTTTACTAAGTAGCAAAACTAAACATTTATTTTGCCGTCTTAGCAAAAGTCCCGCACAGTATGAAACTGACTTTAATCAAAATCAAGCCAAGTTTTCCCTCTACTGGCAACATAACTATAAACATGAATCTTTAAAAGTTCACGAATCACAAAATCCCGTTAATCGTCGATTTCTCGAGTGGGCTCAGTAACCTCTCCATTCATCCTTTTCCTGAGATCTTAGAAGTCTCTCTCGACTTGGCCCTCCCAACGATGTCGCACTGGAGGCTCTTTCAGGGTCAGGGGAATGAGACCCAGCTTGTTACTGGATTTAGCATAGAATAAATCCATAGAAGCTTGCCAGTTTCTCCCAGAGGGGGAAGTAGGTTAGAAGATGTAAACTTCTGGGAGCTTGCTTTTAAGTCTCTGGATGTTGGCCGTTGACGGGATTACACACACCTGGGTTCCTCTGCCTTTACCTTCATGCATGAGGCCTGTCCGAATGTGTGGAGAGGGGCCTCGAGCATGGCTATGGCTAGGTTCCGGTGGTCTTCAGCCGCAGGGAGCTCTGCTAGAGCGATGCAGACAGTCTCTTTAACAGTTATGAATATTAAATCATTTTATTTATAGCTTACCAATTACATACTGTTTGCTAACAAAAATTAAGTCTGGTGATCTCTTTAAATGTTTGATTATGGGGCCGGAGCGACAGTACAGCAGATAGGGTGCCTGCCCTGCATGTGGCAGACCCAGGTTCAATGCCCGGCATCCTATGGTCCCTTGAGCCTACCAGAAGTGATCCCTGAAGACACAGCCTGGAGTAAGGCCTGAGAACTGCTGGGTGTTGCCCAAATCCAAATTAAAAAAAAAAAATGCTTATCATTAGGGTACTTCTTCACTTAAGAGTACCTAAATTTGTAAAGTATAACTAAAAAATCCAGATTCAAAGTCTTCTTTCAAAGACTTACTTAAAAGACTTACTTAAAAAATTTAAAATATTTTTTTTAAATTGGGCTGGAGGGGTTGAAGCAATAGCACAGCAGGTAGGGCGTTTACCTTGCACGCGGCCGACCCAGGTTCGATTCCCAGCATCCCATATGGTCCCCTGAGCACCGCCAGGAGTGACTCCTAAGTGCAGAGCCAGGAGTAACTCCTGTGCATCGCCAGATGTGACCCAAAAAGAAAAAAAAAATTGGGCTGGAGCGATAGTACAGTGGGTACAGCATTTGCCTTGCATTTGGCCAACACACATTCGATTCCCAGCATTTCATATGGCCCCTCGAGAACTGCCAGGAGTAATTTCTAAAAGCAAAGCCAGGAGTAACCGCTGGGTGTTGACCCAAAAAGAAAGACGTTTTGGTGTCTGGTTTAGTTTGTTTTGTTACGAGGCCATCCCCAGTGAGGCCTGGTGGTGCTGAACTAAGTCATAAGTGCTGGGGACTAAACCAGGACTCTGGCATGCTAAAAGCATGTGTTCTTGAGCCATCTCCTGGGCCCCAACTATGAGGACTAGTAAAGCTTTAAGAATGCTGACACAGTCTGGCGATGTGGCTCTGCAGCAAAGCACGTGTTCTGCAGGTGTGAGACCTGAGTCTGACCCTCGAGACTGCAAAAACAAAGACTAAGAACAACTTTGGTAGGTCATAGTTATGGCTTAGCAGCTGAGTACATGCTAGGCCCTAGTTTGATCCCTAGCAACACACACACACACACACACACATTCATTAGGAGGCCTTATTTCTAAATGGATAAGCTTTAATTTAAATAAATGCTAATATTTGGTCCTAAAATCGGACATAATCAATCCTCAAAATAAAATCCCAGCAGTATTAGGGGTTGGAGCAATAGCACAGCGGGTAGGGTGTTTGCCTTGCACGTGGTGGACCCAGGTTCGATTCCCAGCATCCCATATGGTCCCCCGAGCACCACCAGGAGTAACTCGAGTGCATGAGCCAGGAGTAACCTCTGTGCACCACTGGGTGTGACCCAAAAAGAGGGGGGGGGGGGGGGGGAAGAAAGACAAAAAAAGACCATAGCAGTTTTATGTTACTATGATCCAGTATATTAATTCCTCCATATTATACCTAGTTTTCCAATCAGGCAGAAATTTGTAAATCCAGTATAAAACAACTCAGAACACCTTTACAACTCTTATCTGAAAAGCATTTTACAAAATCACATCAAAATTACACAGAATACCCCAGTGATCACTTGGAAATCGACCACATTCTAGTTTTTCCAACCCTAAGAGATCCAAGCTTTGGGGAATAACATGGCCACTTTCTGAGGCTGCTCTGAAATATATTCGATCGAAACGAAGCTTACAAGCAGCAGCTATTCCAAGATTAGTGTTCATTCGTGTATCCCATGTATACTGACAATGCTTAGGTTTGCCCAAAAACTCCCAGACATCCAAAATGTTGTCAGGTAAACCACCACATTTGGCAACCTGAAAAGAAAAAAGAAAACACTGTTAAGATTCACAATCTTTCACATTCTAAGTTAAAAAGGTATCTATCTTTCCTTACTAGTATCACCTCTAAGTGCAACATTTCAAATCAGAATGTCACCAGTTTGCTAACACAAAATGCTAACTAAATATTATAACTATAGGTAATCAAACTGTTAGGTATTTTATAAAACATGTTTTGTTGTATGATAATAGGTAATATAAACATACCATGACAGGGGGCCAGAGAGGTAATATGGTGGGTAGGGCTCCTGAGTTCAATCCCTGGCACACCATATGGTGAGTTGATCCCCACCAAAAGTGAACCTTGAACACAGAGCAAGGACTAGGTCCTGAGTGGGCTAAGTAGGCAGGGTGTGGCCTCCTCCCAAAATATGATAGCTAAAGAATTCTAAAATTTGTCCCTTTTCTTCTGTCATAGACTAACTTTGAGCGTCAGATAAAATTTAGAAGGCTATCCAGGCGCCACCTAAGCACGTGACTGGCCTTGATCCAGTGACGCAGCATTGAATCCCGGAAGACAGCTGCTCACTCGAGATTGCTCTGGGCCCTGTGCTGAACTGATTTCACCAGGGCACCTCACATGGAGTGTCCTCCCTCCGCCCACTTCAAATGAACCCCCAATGGTCAAACTTCCAGAAGGAAAAAACAGGTACGTGGGACCAGAGAATGAAGACTTCAGGCCACGTGGCAGGGGACGGAACAGGCAGTCCCTTCCCGTGTCCCTGCCCCTTCGGGGTGCTGGCTGTCACGCCCATGAACTGCCTCCGGGCGCCATTTAAGCACGTCTTCGGCCTTCATCTAGAGACTCACAAATGAATCTTAGAATGGATTAGCTCTCTACAGAGATGTCTCTGGACCCCAGTATTTAAAATTTTACAATTCCAGAAGCGCATGACCGTGAAAGCGGCCATGTGACCTCATGATATTCATAGTAAGCAACAGAAAATAAATTATCTAGCATCTGGCCTGTTGCAGGCAGGCTTGAATGATGGTGGGAAAATTCAAGATAATGGTGGCGGGAAGGTATAATGGTCGTGGGATTAGCGTTGAAATATGGAATGTAATTAATTAATGTGAATAATCTTATGAAAATAAAATTTAAAAAAAATTTAGAGGGCTAAAAACTCATGGTCACAGTTATTGCTATCAGTATCACTAAAAATAAACACAAAGGCCCACAAGGTAGCCGAATGGTAAAGCACTTGCCTGTTTGTGTGAGGCCCTGACTTTGATCCCTGATACCAACACACACACACACACACACACACACACACACACACACACACACACACACACACACACACACACACTGTGACTGGAGACAGTCCAGCGAGTGGGGAGGGCGCCTGCCTTGCACGTGGCCAACCTGGACTTGATCCCCAGCATCGCGTACGATCCTCCAGCAGGAGGAATCCCTGAGCATTGACAGGTGTGACCCAAATATTTTTTAAAAAAAAAGAAAGAAAAGAAAAGAAAAAGAATGACTAAACCTTTCTGCTCATTTCTTTTTTTTTTTCCTGCTTTTTTTTTTTTGGGTCACACCTAGCGATGCACAAGGGTTACTCCTGGCTCTGCACTCAGGAATTTACCCTGGCAGTGCTCAGGGGACCATATGGGATGCTGGGAATCGAACCCGAGTCGGCCGCGTACAAGGCAAACGCCCCACGCCCCACCCGCTATGCTATTGCTCCAGCCCCACTGCTCATTTCTTAATTAAGCTATTTTTCCTGTTGCTCTGCTTCCTGGGTTTGAGGCACTACAGCACAGGCTACTTGTTGAGGTGCATCTGTAAGGGCTTTTAGATATTTTCAGTGCAAAGAAGGTTCTAGTTTAAACAGTTTTCGACAAATGAACTTTAAAGTGATTTTCGGGGCTGGAGCGATAGCACAGCGGGTAGGGTTTGATCCTCCGCATCCCATATGGTTCCCTAAGCACCACCAGGAGTAATTCCTCAATGCAGAGCCAGGAGTAACCCCTGAGCATCGCTGGGTGTGATCCAAAAAGAAAAAAAAAATAGATTTCCACAGCAAAATCTATCTAGATTTTTCCACTGCCTATAAAGGTTAAACAAACTTTGTCACTCACCTCCTGATCCCTTAAATTTGTATCTCCTGCAAATATAACTGCAGATGCCTCTGGAGCCTCTTGGATTTTCTTTAAAACCATTTTAAACTGATTCATTCGCTCTGGAGCATGCCCTCTGGTGCTCTCCAAATGGGAAGTCATAAGGCAAAGTTCATTTCCCAAAATATTCACCTGCAACAGGATAAATTTAGTCAGAAAAATTATCCAGTTAAGCACCAATGCTTAACTAGACAGCAGGACCAGCAATTATGATGATCAGTTTCATGGAGGGAAGCCATATAATCAGTACAGATCCAAGCATAAAGCGCTAACAGTGCTCCCACAGTCAACCCGGCAAGCCCTAACTTAAATGTTGCTTCTATTATGAGTCCTTCCTTAAGTAACTAGCTAGCTCCCTCTTTGTACTCCATAGCACAACAGCTGTCTTTAAAGTTCTGTAAGCTGAATTATAGCACAATTATTTCTCCCCTACAAACCTTTGAGTCACCTGAAAACAAAACGGTTTGCTTATTGATACACAATCAAAAGTCTGGCAATTAGTGTCAAAAAATGCCAATTAAATGAATAAAAAGCTAATTTATACCCACATAGTTACCCAAAAATTATACAACAACAACAAAATTCATTATAACATAGATTTCAGGTGTGCATCATTATATATCACACCTGTATAAATCACACCAAATTCAGATAATCACATTATAATGAATCACATATTTTAAGCTCATCACTAAAGAAAAATTCCATCCTTCACCATACAGGTGACCCTCTGTAAAAATTACTTACGTGCACACACAGAAGATTTCTCATCATTTGTGTATTTGGAAAAGGAATAATCTCTTGGCTTTTAAATTTCACTCTTGATTTCTTCAACATTATGACTGTGAAATATCCTTGTTCATTACCTTCAAATGTTTGCAGAAAACAATTGGTTAGGAGGTCAAGAGTATTTTCATTTTATCAAGTTCCCCTATTGAAGATTTTTTTTTTTTTTTTTTTGCTTTTTTGGGTCACACCCAGCAATGCACAGGGGTCACTCCTGGTTCATGCACTCAGGAATTACTCCTGGCGATGGTGCTGGCAGGGGGGGGGGGGGGACACGGACTATATGGGATGCTGGGAATCGAACCCGGGTCAGCTGCGAGCAAGTTAAACTCCCTACCTGCTATGCTATTGCTCCAGCCCGAGAAGATTTTTTTTTTACATAACAAATTTAAAAGGACATTGCAAGTAAACTATTCCAAAACAGTTGAGGATATAGGAGTATTACCTGCTCCTCTCAAAATACTTCTGCAACTGGAAGTATATACAAAATACAAAAATGAAGGTGGAGCTGGGGCCACAGATAATACAATGGGTAGGGCGATTGCCTTACAGGCAGCCTACCCAAGTCTGAGCCTCAGCACCGTCAGGAGGAACTCTGAGCACAGAGATAGGAGTAAGCCCCGAGCACTGCACCAGGTGTCTCCCAGAAACAAAATAATAAATCAATTTGTAAAACTGGAGAGGCCCAGCAGTAGTTCAGCAGCAGGGTCTGCCTTGCAAGCCAGAAGACAGTGAGGCCACATGTTCAATTCTCAGCACTCAGTGCAGGCCCCGTAGCTATGCTGGTTGGGATCCCCGGCACCACAACAAATGTGCAATCTCCAGTGTACCACAACCAAGTGTATGCAATCCCTGGTTGTCATAAAAACAACAAAGAGAAAAAAATGGGAGGGGGGAAATTAGAGGGCAGGTTTTTTTCTTTTTGGTTCATACCCAGCAATGCACAGGGCTTACTCCTGGCTCGGCACTCAGGAATTACTCCTGGTGGTGCTCAGGGGACCATATCGAATGCTGGGAATAGAACCTGGGTCGGCCACGTGCAAGGCAAACGCCTTATCTGTTGTACTACTGCTCTAGCCCCAGAGGGCAACTTTTTTGAAAATGACATCAATTGCCAAAATGGCTCCAGAATCAAACATGAAAATTCTGAAAGACAAGGAGACTTAAGCTGAGGTAAACTAAAATGCATTTACTTCTTACTTACAAAGCATCAGGAAAAAAATGACAGCAAATAAATTTAAAAAATTAGAAAGGTATAAACTTGCAAGAAAAAAAAAGTAGTAGAAGAGGGGCAATGAATGAACTTTCAGCAGATTTTTAGAAAACAAGTGGTGACTAGTTTATGGGAAGAGAAGGAAGCATTGGGCTAGCCTAGAGCAGTGGCCCTGGACTGGAAGCAAATGGATTTGTTTCACCAAAAGCTGGGAACATAATAATTGAACAACAAAAATTAATAAACCAGATGCTGATAATTAATAAACCAGACTGAGGGACAAGTTTAAGGTCTTTAGATACAGGGGATAAAAACCCTAAGGCTCCCCACCCCCATCTGCAAGCCCTTGTAGCCAAGTGATGACTGCACTAACATACGAAGTCTAAAGAAAATTTAAATTTAGACATTTACAGTTACAAATGCTCGGAGGAATGAGAGGGAAATGAGTGGAGATTGAAAATAGAGGACTGAAAATAGAGGAGTTGAGCAGAGTGTTCGCACCAAGTCACAAGGATGTACCTCAGCAAGAAGGTGTAAGCAACACACGACCCCCTCTCCAACCCAGAATATTAGAATATAGAAGGAAGGTAACGAATACACTTTAGACAAACTGGAAGGCCTTTTAAAAACTGATAAACTGACAACTGGTGGTGGAGGTGGGGTTCCCCAAAGAACAGTTTGTTCCACAATCAATTTCTCACTAACCCCTGGCGGGGGGGTGGGGGCAGCTTGGGGAGGAGTGGGTCCCTGCAGGGGCTTAAGTTGTATCTAGCCCTGCTCAGTAAAATAGAACTATCATAAGCTTCTTATTACCTGAAGAACATGTACGATAAAAGAAGAGGTCAACACAAAGACACCAAAGCAAAAGCAAAGAAATAAAAGTGTTGGGCCAAAGAGACAGTACAGTGGGGAAGGGAGGTGCTGCCTTGCCAGTGGCCTTCCCAAGTCAATCGCCATCAGCACCGCTGGGGATTCGTGCTCTTCACCTTTCCTCCTGCTATAACCCTGAGCCACACCAGGAGTCATCCCTGAGCACCACCAGGTGTGGCCCCCAAACAAAAACCAAACCAAGAAAGCAAACATTGGGGAATGCCTCCTCATCACTACCCTGCTGGCCCCACCGTGTGTGCACCACCATGTGCCCAACAAAGGTCAGTGTGACACTGTGGGAACGGGGCAGACAGGCTATGTGTGACAGAAAGTCAAAGGCAAGGAGGGAATGGCTGCCTTTACATTTTGGGGGTCTTGGGGGCAGGGGTGCGGGAAGGAGAGAAGAGAGGGAGGGAGGCTGGTCACACCATGGGTACTCAGGGTTGTTCCCAGCTCTATGCTCAGGAGTGACCCCTGGTAGTGCCGGGGGTCAAACAGGCTCAGGGGGATGCAAGGCAAGTGCCTTAATATCTATGCTCCCTCTGGCCCTACATCCTGAACATGGAACTTTTGTGCCTATAAGAACTATGAAAACAGCTGGCAGGAATCAAAAAAGATGTAAGTGGACTGGAGCGATAGCACAGCGGGTAGGGCATTTGCCTTGCACGTGGCCGACCCGGGTTTGATTTCCAGCATCCCATATGGCCCCCTGAGCACCGCCAGGAGAGATTCCTGAGTGCAGAGCCAGAAGTAACTCCTGTGCATCGCCAGGTGTGACCACCCCCCACAAAAAAAAGGATGTAAGCAAGGAGAAATCAATACCCAGAAGTGGTAAAAAGCATCTTCATGAAACTGCAGAAAAGTGGTACCACAAAGACAGAAGAACTGGTGAGAGAGACCAAGAGCATATTGTCTTCACCAATTCTGGATTAAGATCAAAGTTAAAGTCATGTACTACATTGGGCTGGAGAGAGAGTATAGCAGGTAGGGTGTTTGCCTTTTATGCGGCTAAGCTGGGTTCAACTCCCAGCTCCTATATGGTCCCGAGTACTACCAGGGTAAGCCTTGAACAGCCGCCGGTATGTCCAGAAACACAAAGGGGAAGGGGGAACTTATGTGAATATGAAGTTAAATAAAACATGAGATTTAGACAAAAATTACAAAATGCAGCAAAAATGTACATTAAGTGCATGAGAGAAACATAAATAAAACAGAAAGTTAAACTGTTCAGGGTCAAAACTGGAAAAAAAAAAGGGAACAAAATTAAAGAGAAAATGTTATGCCTATTAAAAAAAGTATAACCATGGGCCAGAGAGAGAGTGCAGCAAGTAAGGTATCTGCATACATGTGCTGACCTGAGTTTGATTCCTGGCACTGCACAAGATCCTGAACAGAGCCAGGAGTAAGCCCTGAGCAGAGCTAGGTGTGGCGCAGAATTTATAAAAAAAAAAAAAAAAAAAACCATAAATTCAATGTGGTTATTACTACTTAGTATTGTAACAATTTCACCAAAAGACTATACAGTATTCGGATCTGAGCAATATACATACACGTATGTATAGGTATTTGTTCTTGGGCCACAACCAGGGAAGGAATTACTCCTGGCAGTGCTAGGGGAAGGGAGGACCCTACGGTATGCTGGAGATCAGCCCTGGGTCGGCCGATGAAAGGCCAACACCCTACTCACTGTACTTACTAACCCTACCCACTGCACTATCACTCTAGCCCCTGTATTTTCTTGAAAAATCACTTCAAACACTTTTTGGAGGTGGGGATGGTGGAGGCAATGAAGCTCAGAGGTTCTTGGGGGACTATTCCATGCTGTAAGTGAAACCAGGTTCACCACATGTTTTGCAAGGCAAATGTTTTGGTGGTGGTGGTTGTGGTTTTTTGTTTTGTTTTGTGCTTTTTTTGTTTGGGGTCACACCCGGCGATGCACAGGGGTTACTCCTGGCTCTGCACTCAGGAATCACCCCTGGCAGTGCTCAGGGTACCATATGGGATGCTGGGGATCAAACTTGGGTTGGCTGCGTGCAAGGCAAACGCCCTCCCCACTGTGCTATTCCTCCAGACCCTGTTTTTTGCTTTTTGGAGGGGCTAGAAAACATCCAGCGATGTTCAGGGGACCATATGCGATGCCGAGGACCAAACCTAGGTCAGCCACATACAAGGCAAATGCCCAATCTGCTATGCTATCGCTTCCACCTGCAAGGCAAGTGTCTTAACCTGTGCTTTCTCTTCAGTCATCAACTACTTTTGAACCTATAACATTAAACTGAATGACATTCTCATACAGTTAGTATCTGGTGTTCGGCTTATTTTTCTCATTAATTTTTTTACTTTTTCTTGTATGTACTACTATAGGCTAGTTTGATTTCTCTATCATTGACCTTTTTTATAAAGAAAAAGACAAGTGAAGTAATAAAAAAAATTGTTACCTGTAATAATTTCATAATTTTTTGCTCTCTTCTTTAGGTAGCTAAAATATGGGGGAATAACTTCCTGTAGAAATATCACATCTGGGTTGTACCTAATTAGAAAAATTAATTGATAAACCACACATACCAATTCATCTGCCACTACCTAGATTTAAAAATTTCCACAAGAAACAAAAAATTATCCCCTAGGACACCTAATACTTTTTTTTTTTTGGCAGGGTGGCGAGGGGGTGTCTTTGGGGAATACCTGGCTGTGCTCAGGGATTACCCCAGCTCTGTGCTCCAGGATCACTCCTGGTGAGCTTGGGGATCGTACATGGTGACAGGGATCAAACTCAGGTCAGCCCCATCCAAGTAAGTGCAAATCGTGCTGCTGGGGAAGAGTTGTGTAGCAGAATACCTCCAGTCACTGGCTCTTAGTGAACTTAGTACTCCTGATGCATTCCAAGATACCATTTTGTTCTACAGGCAATTACTCTCAATTCTTGCAAGGCAAGCACCCTATCCTACTATCACTCTGGCCATACTTTCAAATTCTTTCTTTTTTAATTGAATCACCTCGGGATAAAGTTACAAACTTTCATGTTTGAGTTTCAGAAATACAATAAAACTATTGAAATACAGAAATACAATGAAACTACATGAAACAATAAATGGGGCTGGAACTATAGCACAGTGGATAGGGTGTTTGCCTTGCATGCAGCCGACCCGGGCTCGATTCCCAGCATCCCATATGGTCCCCTGAGCACCACCAGGAGTAATTCCTGAGTGCAGAGCCAGGAGTAACCCCTGTGCATCGCTGGGTGTGACCCAAAAAGCAAAAAAAAAAAAAAAAAAAAATCCTCCAACCCCACTGACGGAAATACAATAATTGAACACCCAACCCTCCACCTGTGTACATATTCCACCACCAATGTCCCTAGTATCCCCCCCATCCCACCCTTCCCCCTGCCTCTATGGCAGATAATCTCTCCCATACTCTCTTTTGTATTACTTGTTATGAATAGCATAAGATGTTGTGCAGCCACTCCTGCAATCCTAAAATTTTAGATAATTATTAATTATTGTGGGCGTGACCTCCAGGGTCCCATGGGGCAAGGCTGGGGGTGGGGGCAGAAGTGACTCTCAATTCTCTTGCATGTTTAAGAACTAGGCTCTGAACTTTTTTTTTTTTTTTTTGCTTTTTGGGTCACACCCAGCGATGCTCAGGGGTTACTCCTGGCTTTGCACTCAGGAATACTCCTGGCGGTGCTTGGGGGACCATATGGGATGCCAGGGATCGAACCCGGGTCAGCCGCATGCAAGGCAAACGCCCTACCCGCTATGCTATCGCTCCAGCCCCTAGGCTCTGAACTTTGGTCTGATTCAAATTTTATAACAATGAACTGCTGCCCACTTCGTACATGACTATCATAAAAGAAGTAATACTTACAAAGCTAAATATGAACAGACACCTCGAGCCCTCTCTTGCAGATTTTTTACGTCTAATCCATCAATATTCCAGGTGATGACAGAGAATGTGCTACCATCCTCTTGCTGAATCTTTTCAGATGAGCAGGCTTCAGAATTACTGGGTTCAGCCGGCTCTTCTTCAACAGTTAGGTCAACACTGGCGGATTGGAAATAAACACAACTTTTACAGTGATTCAATAAATGTTTTTCTGGCCTTTTGGGATCATACCCAGCGATGCTCAGGGGGTTACTCCTGGCTCTGCACTGAGGAATTACTCTTGGCAGTGCTCAGGGAACCATACAGGATGTCACGGACTGAACCCTGGTCGACCATGTACAAGGCAAAAACCTTACTCGATACCACTCCGGCCCCAATAATTTTTATTTTTTAAAGAAAGAAATACAATCTTGGAAATAATCTATAAGCTGAGCTTTGTGCTGTTGGGCAGCACGGGAGAACTGGGTGCAAGAAGCCAATACTGATGCTGCCCTTCGACTGATGATCAACAGATTTGGATGACTGACTGATGGTTAACTAACAATTTTATTCAGGGTATACGGCAATTACAGGGAGGTACAGGGAACGCAGTACAAGCAGAATGAGGGAGACATGGTAAGTGGGAGAAACAAAGGAAGTTCATGGGCTCTGAGAGTGGGGGGGGGCATGTGCTCAGGGTCTTTGACCTCTCTAAACAGAGACACAGCTAATATGAAGACTCCACATGGTGACGGGAGTCCATATCTCCATTTAGGTCAACAATTAACCACTGATTTATAATATTGTTGGGGGAATCACAGGTCCCCCGAGTCAGTCCTTCACTTCTCTCCGGGTTAGTACTCCGAAGTCGTTGCCTCCAAGATCCCTGCAGTGTCTTCACCCCTATTCCAGACAGCTTGGGAGCTGAGCTGGCAGGAAGTCCAACAGTGATTTAATAAAAAAATACTAAAAAGAAAGAAATACAACTTTGGAAATAATATATAAGCTGACTCATGATTACTCTGTATTTGCAGTCCTCATTTTAAAGATAGATAAAAAGAACCCTAAAAGCAACTCCTGTGAAAAAGCAGAAGTCACATGATTAAGGCAAAGAAGATTCTTACCGCACTGTCCAAATATATGCTCCCTTACATAAAACCATGTTGGACATAGGAGTCTCCCGGTGGACAGTTCCACAACAAAATTAACCACATCATATTCAATCAAAGGTTTTGGGGCTGGAGCGATAGCACAGCGGGTAGGGCGTTTGCCTTGCATGCAGCCAACTCAGGTTCGAATCCCAGCATCCCATATGGTTCCCTGAGCACCGCCAGGGGTGATTCCTGAGTGCATGAGCCAGGAGTAACCCCTGAGCATCGCTGGGTGTGACCCAAAAAGCAAAAAAAAAGGTTTTGCCTGACCGATATCGCTATTGTCCCAAAATTCCAAAAAGGATTGGACCATCATCTTCTTCGTGCAAAATTCTACTTCACAGAGCGGGGAGAAAGGTCTGCAAAGTTTAAGAAGAGAACTCCCAGAATGACCACCAACTGGGAGCTCTTTGGCACTATTGCAGCAACGTGGGAAGATGCCATCCTTGACAACATTGACGAGGAATGAGACCGACTGGTTCAGCACCTCCATGACTGCACAAAGAATGCTGAGAGTGGGAAAGCCACAAACAGATGCCTGTCTGTTTGAAAGAGCAGCGTGGAACGCCTTCAAGAGCATTGAAGAAGTAGTTAAGAGGACAAAGAACCTCCAGCTCCGGGCACATCTTTTCGACACCACCATTCTTCCTGCACTAATATAGGCCTCCGAAACCTGGGCCCTACAAAAACAGGATGAGAACGCTATTTGGGTATCCCAAAGAGTCGAAAGAGCTATGCTTGGAGTATCATGTTTCACTCAAGTGAGAGAAGGAATCCGGAATTCTGACCTCCCTCAACGGTCAAGAATCAGGGACGCTGTCTCCTTTGCCAAGGCATCAAAAATCAGATGGGCCGGACACATAATGCAATTCAGAGATGACCACTGGACTAGAGCTGTGATCCCACAGGACATCAAAAGACCGTGTGGCCACCCACCAACGAGATGGTCAAACTTCTTCGTCAAAACCCCAACGGTTTGAGGCTCTTCCTGTTCCTGGAGCGAGCAGATATCATTGGGCTACACTAGCACGAGACAGGGACGAATGAAGACGTTACTGGCGCCCGCTGAGCAAATCAAAGATCGACAGGATGACAAGTGATACATAAAACCAGCTTTATATTCTTCAATGTCACTACAATGCTTTTACTGGGGCCAGAGAGATAGTCCAGCTGGCAGGGCCTTGCACATTGATCGCCCCCAATTCGATCCACAGTATCCCATCTGGTTCCGTGAGCACCACCACGAGTGACTGCTAAGTGTAGACACAGGAGTAACCCCTGAGCACTGCCAGGTGTAGCCCAAAAGGCCAAAGAGATGTCCATCAACACCCTCTATGGTCCCCTGAATCTGCTAGACTGATCTCTTGAGTACAGGGCCTGAGTAAGCCCTGAGCACCATGGGGTGGTCCTAAAACAAAACAAAAAATCTCCCACATGAAAGATATGTTCTTGGGGCCGGAGCGATAGCACAGCGGGTAGGGCGTTTGCCTTGCACGCGGCCGACCCGGGTTCGATCCCCGGCATCCCATATGGTCCCCCAAGCACTGCCAGGAGCAATTCCTGAGTGCAAAGCCAGGAGTAACCCCTGAGCATCGCTGGGTGTGACCCAAAAAGCAAAAAAAAAAAAAAAAAAGAAAGATATGTTCTTTACCATTTAAACCACGTACCAGTATACCACTCAGCTGATCTGGGGGTGTGCAAGTCAGGCCGAACAGTGCCGGAGGATACTTCTGTGTTACAAACTATCCTCAGTGCATTGCGGGGGAATAAACACCCGCACTTTCCATTCCCACTGAAGAAATGGGGCACACAATAAGCAATGGCAACGTCATGACAGGTGGCAGGAATGAGAAAAATCAGCTCGGCCTCAGGTTCAGTTCCTGAAACGAAGGTTTTGGTTTCCCCAGAAATGAAACAATGTAACTAGCCGGCCTGACCCCGTTTGGAAGATCCTTGGGCCCAGCAAGTGGGCTCAAGCACCACGTGCCATATCAACAATACATCCACCCTCACACACTCACAACCACACCCATACCATGCTCACACACACTCAGGCACACACCCCCTCCCTCCCACCCCCCCTCAGATCCCACCTACACACGCCCACACCCTCACCTGCCCCGACACCCCCCACGCCCCGGACTCACGACTCGAGCTTAGGGGGGCTCCCGGGAGAGCCCTTCAGGACGCTCTCCTCCACCGGGGGCTCGAAGTAGGAGTTCAGCGCCCTCTGCAAAGCAAACCAACAGGCCGTGAGGGTCGGCGCGCCCCCCGCCCCCCGCCCCCGCCGCCCGGCCCGAGCCGCACCTCCATCTCCCAGTCGTTCTCGGCCAGGTAGCACTGCGCCACGGCGGCGTCGCAGCTGGCCACGGCGGCGAACTCCGCACACTGCCGCCTCCTCTTCTTGGCCTCGGGCTCGCCCTCCGCCAGCTCCGCCTCCAGCCCAGCATCCAGGATGCCGCCGACGTCCATGGCTGCGCCGCGACCTGAGTTCCCACGGACCCCACGGCGCGGCGCTCCCGCGCGTCCGCCCGCGGCTCTGCGCATGCGCCGGCTGGCCCGGGCGCCCCGCCCACCGAGGCCGGGAGCGGAAACGCAGCTCCGGACGGAACTGCGGCTGCGCGGTGGGCGGAGCGGAGGGGGCAGGGGGAGAGACGGGGGGGGGCGGTGCCGGCTCCGAGCGGCCGGCCGAGGGCGCGCACGCGGTCTCCACCGGGCGCGAGCCTGGGGGCGGGGGCGGGGTGGCGGGAGCGCGCGTCGCGGGCGGCCGGGCGTGCCTGTGCCCTGGTGTCCTTGCTCCCCGGTGGCGAGCCGCGGGGCTGCTCGAGCCTCCCGAGGCGCCTCGTATGCAGGAGCCGGACGCCGGCGAAGGGGCCACGATGAGCGCCGTGACGCAGAACCTGCTGGAGGTCATCAAGGCCCTGAAGGGGGCCCGCGGCTTTGACCGCGTGTTGGAAAAGGTACCGTTGCCGCGGCTGGTGGCGGAGGCGCGGGGGGAGGCGCGCGGGGCGCCCGGGACGTCGCCCGCGGCGGCCGTGGCCGTGACTCTCGCGGCGCGCTGCGGGGACACGGCCGCGCGGAGACGGCGGCGTCGGCCCCCAAGCGGCGGTGGCGGGAGTCGGGAGGAGGGCAGTGCCCGCCAGGGTGGGCAGCCGACTTCAGCCTTCCCCGTGCACGGGAACCAGCTAGCCCGGGCTGCGCGCTGCGGGTCTCGGTGACGCTGTCTCCGGACTGGGAAGCGTTTCTAAGTGAGAATAACGAAAGCGCTTCCAATAAGTTGGAAGACTTTCCAATTATATATAAATATAGATATAGGGTCAGGGATCACTCCAAAGTAAGTTGGAAGACTTTCCAATTATATCTATATTTATATATATAGATATATAGATATATATATGGGGCTGAAGTGATAGCACAGCGGGTAGGGCATTTGCCTTGCACGCGGCCGACCCGGGTTCGATTCCCAGCATCCCAGAGAACCGCCAGGAGTAATTCCTGAGTGCAGAGCCAGGAGTCACCCCTGTGCATCGCCAGTTGTGACCCAAAAAGCAAATATATATGTATATAAATAATTACATATTATACATTATATATATGATTTTGTGAGAATATATAATATATCCTTTGTGAGAATAACAAAAGCGCTTCTAGTAAATTGGAAGACTTTACAGTTGTTTATATATAATTATATATGATATATAATAGGTACCCCCCCACACAGGCATTTAAATGTATGAATCCCTGGGCTGGAGCGGTAGCACAGCGGGTACAGCGTTTGCCTTGCACGCAGCTGACCCGGGTTCATTCCCAGAATCCCATATGCCCCCCCCCCCCCCCAGGACCGCCAGGAGTAATTCTTAAGTGCAGAGCCAGGAGTAACCCCTGTGCCTCACCCGGTGTGACCCAGAAAAGCAAAATAAATAAAGAAATGCATGAATCCCTGTTTTCCTTCTGATTAGGGTAAGGTGCTGGGAAATTTTGGAAGTGGATCAGCCTCAGTCGCTGGAAGGAAGAATGTAGGACTTGGGCTCAAGGTCAGCTCCAGACCAGTTTCAGTGATATTTTTGTTTTTCTTCTGGTGTTTGGAACACACCAAGAAGTTCAGCGCTCAGTTCTGATTGGGGTCAGGGATCACTCCTAGCAGTTCTGGGGAGGATTGTATGTGGTGCTGTAATTTCTGTATTACCTCTCCTGACCCCAGGGATCGTTTCTTTTCTTTTCTGCAATAATGGGGGTCAGATGCCAGGGTTTCACACATCTGTGTTGTATGTTCTACTGCTGAGCCACTTCTCTGGCCCCTGGACGCTTTTGTGAGAAAAATCAGAATAGACAAATGTATCTAATGTTCTGAAATAAACATTATAAAATCCAAATATGCACTCTCAGAGTAACTTCTACAGAGATGGCAAGGGGAGTATTAACATAAGAGGAAGTCATGTTAATTCCTTTGTGGGGAGGATATCCGTGGGCATTTTCACCGTTAAACTTTCAGAAATCTTACGGATAGGTTTCTTTGCTAGATAATCTGACCTTGGGCTGGAGTTGCACCCTGGGTGCGCAGAGCTCTTTCTGCCTTTGCTCAGGACTCACTCTTGGTAGGCTTTGGGGGACCGTGTGCAGCGCCAGGGATCGGACTCGTCCGTGTTCAAGTTGCCTTGAGTAGATGGCACAGGTACGAGTGCACGCATTCCTGACTTGACACTGGTGGTAACTCGACTTCCAAGAAACCCGTTTAGCAGCCAGTTGAAGCAGATGTCTAGTTTCCTTGAAGTTGCACACAAACTACCTGTACACACTATGTAAAACCTAAATTTTCCATTTGTAGTACATCCCACTGCAGACTAGCCATAATCGCTTCTGCCAGGGCCATCCATGGCTTTCTAGAATTAGTTTTCACTTGTTGCCGCTTGGAATATCCTGGGGGCCCTATGAGGGCCAAATGGCACCCGGTTGAGGATCACTGACTTAGATTTGCCCCAGATCCAAACCAACCCACTTGCTGCCTCTTGCAGCATTCTTTGCACTGAACTTTGTTCCATTCATAAAACTTCCACCTGACTAAAAGTGGAACAGAATGTGATCTTGCTCTAAGTCTGTGGTTAACAATTCTCTACATTAAAGTCTCTTCGTTAAGATGTGGGTTTCGTGGCCTCGCTGGTCCCTGACTGACAAACTTACCTTTCTATGAAGTCATTGTTCCTTCGGTTATCAAATGTAACACCAGAGGTTTTTCAAGACAAGAAGTGCTCGTTTTAAATTTTTTTAATTTTGTTTTAGCTTTTGTGGGGTCTTTGGTAGGCCCGGGGGATTGGGCCACACCTGGCAGTACTCAAGGAGTACTTCTGGCTCTGTGCTTAGGGAGAACTGGCAGGCTCAGGGGGCCATTATGGGATGCCAGGGATCAGCAGGCACCCTGCCCACTGTATTACCACGCCAGCCCCACACCTGGCAATTTCAAGGGTTACTCCTGGTCTATAACCAGAAGTCACTCCTGGTGGTGCTAAGGGGACCATATGGGATGCCAGAGATCGAAGATGCATGCAAAGGAAGCAACTTTAGCCTCTGTACAGCCGCTGTACTAACCCTTTGGCACTCAAAATGCTCATTTTTAAATGCAAAAATATTATTAAAAGGTAAGTTGGGATGGGGATATCCATCACTGTATCACTGTCATCCCATTGTTCATCGATTTGCTCAAGCGGGCCCTAGTAACGTCTCCATCCGTCCCTGTCATGTGCTAGTGTTGACCGATGGCGTACTAGGGGCTCTTTCAAGGTCGGGTATGAGGACTGTCATTGTTACTGTTTTTGGCATATCGAGTACGCCACAGGTAGCTTCCCAGGCTCTGCCGTGCGGGCAGGATACTCTCGTTAGCTCGCCGGACTCTCTGAGAGGGACGGAGGCTTTTAGGGTGACCTCTAGTCGCCTTTACAGGTGTTCCCAGTCTACCGAATGTAAGCTTTTGGTCGACTGGCATGTTGTAACGATCTGCCCACTGACAAACACACACCTGCCTGCGTCTCTGGGCAGCACCTGGGACATCTGCGACCTCAGATTGATCTCCTTGAGGTTGATGGAGTGCGCCCAGAGGTTGTCAAGCAGCTGGCAGAGCAGGACCCTATCGTGGAGGGTCTGTGCGGGGTCGAACACCTGCACTGAGTCCCAGGTCACCCGGTGATTGGCCGACAGCAGCCCACAGTGGATGAGCCACTGCACGCGCTGCCGCCACGGCTCTATGTCCGACGCCCGGCCAGGGCAGGTGGCGACGCTATGTCCGTCGCCGAGGTTTCTCCATGCCCCAGCGATGTCCAGCAGGAATCACGCGTCCAGTTGGCAAGCTGGGTTCGGGTGGCAGCAGCACCATCTTGCCTCTGTAAGACTGGGACAGAATGCCCGAGTCTGGGGGCGACGCAGGCTGTGCAGATTGGAGGCAAGATGTCGCCAACGCCACCCGAACCCCTCGCGCTCACCATCTTGCCTTAGACAACGCGCGGCCCAGCACGCCAGGCAGGGAACTCGGCGCGTGATCCCTGAGGATGTCCACAGTTGCCGAGATCCAGCCGTGCTGTTCGTTGCTTTTGTAAGGAGGAAGACGGATAATGTTTGTGTGTGGCAGACGCAGGGAGCATGTGAAGTGCTGTTGCTTCATGTCTATTCCCTTGCCCCTTCACCCACCTGTTTAGTCTCCTTGGCCAACAGAATACCCTGATAAAATCACACACCAAACAGAGTTCTATTGAGTTCCGGCCTCTGGGTTATATTTGTGGGTGTGTGTTTTTTTTTTTAATTTATTTGGGGGTGCTCACCCACTCGTGCTCAGGGTTACTCCTTGTTCTGTATTCAGGGATAACACCTGATTCAGGAGACCGTATGGGTGCTGCGGGTCAAACCAGGGTCAGCTGTGTGCTAAGCCTTACCTGCTGTGCTGGGTCTCCGGTCCCCTAGAAGACCCCAGTGCCTGCCTTGACAGAACCTAGCCTACACTCACACACAGCTGTAACCCTGGGGAGTCAGGCCAGCAGGAGTCAGCGACTGGTCGGCCTAAGGCTCCAGGTAGGCAGTGCCGAGTGAGAGCCAGCAGAGGCCTGACTGGTGATGGGGGAGGAAGTTGTCTCCGTGGGAGTTCAGGAAGGTCAGAGTAGAGATGTCAAGTAAGGGAAGGGCTGAAAGGTATGTGTTGAATTTAGTAATTAAGTCATTATTGACCTTGGCAGTAAACACTGTTCCCATTGTTAAGACTATTCCATGCCAAGCTACACAGACCAACTTGCAGTTGACTATTTAGTCACCCGCTAATAAGGATATTAAAGTGATTTTAATCGCCTCTTATATATTTGACCATGTTTTAGTTGCCATAATTTGAATTTTATGATTTTTAAAAGGGGAGGGGGATTAGAGATAGTATAGGGCTTAAAGTGCTTTCCTTACGTACTACTTGCCCGGGTTTGATCACTGGCACCACATTTAGGCCCCTGATTACTGCTGGATATGGCCCGTGCCCCCCCCCATGTCCCCCAAATAAAAAGAAAATGACAAAACCCCAAAAGGGCAGTGCTGTAAGTTCCACTTCACAGTTGAGGAAGTCTCACTTGAGGATTACTGCGTGTCCTACTCGCTGGTGCCACTAGCCTCCAGCATAATGAAGACACTGAAACACTGGGGCCAGAGAAATAGTACAGGGAGTACCGCTCAGTCCCAGCACCTCCAGGAGTGACCCCTGAACACTCGGTGTAACCCCCTCTCTGCATCCCTCCCCACCCCCCCCACCCACCAGGGGAAAAAAGTGTGATATATCTATAAAGTATAGTACGACTGTAGTATATGCCCTCCTAGGTCCCTTCAGACACTGATCTATCCCCTTCCCCCTCTCTTCACCAGGGGGACTGCGTCTCTAGTGACATCTTCCCCACAGACTGAGTCCCGGGAGCTGCAGGCCGCTCCGTAGGCGGGATCTTTCACTGGCTCAGTCCTTCCCGTTGGCAGCACATAAGAGCCTTCTCTTGCCTGTCAGAGGAGCCAGTGCCGCCATCTCCATCTCACTGTATACTCGGGTGTATCCGTATGTCCTTGAACCTTCCGAGGCAGCAAACAGTAGAAATCAAACTATTCTCCCGGCTTTGAATTACATAACCCCGAGGTTGACTGAAACAAGCCAGAGAGAGCAGGAGAGCCGCCGACCCACTCATCTGTGGGACTCGGGCCGAGCAAACAGTGGAGCAAACAATGCCAGGACCTGCGCCTTAGATTACAAAAGGTATTCACGGCAGAAAGGGGCTGAAAATCAGAGCAGAAGTGGCAAGAGGACGGTGGTGAAGGGTCATGGGCACCTGGTCAGTGGGGCAGTGCTGTGATGGAGCCTCAGCACCCACACTGTAATTTAAAATACCTAATGACATGAATCCAGCTTATTCTGTTTCCTAGACTGCTG
Organism: Sorex araneus; assembly: GCF_027595985.1. Lineage (NCBI taxonomy): Eukaryota > Metazoa > Chordata > Mammalia > Eulipotyphla > Soricidae > Sorex > Sorex araneus. The sequence goes on from NC_073303.1 coordinate 15,925,546, forward strand.
GCCTTCCTACCTTTTCCCCAGAAAGCCCTCCCTAACTTCTCTCCCCAGAAAACAATACTTTCTAGAATGTGGTGCCAGAGCTTAAGTATCAAGGGATGTCCCTCTCGAGATGTGGACTTTCATGCTTCCCTGTCTAATGCGGGGATGTGTGCAGGGGCTCTCCCCACCTCTGGAGAAGCCTGTGTTCTTTCTTGAGCTCTTTACTTTGTCTCTCCCTCTCCCTGTCTCTCTCGCTCACTCGCTCTTTATCTCTGTTCAAAACATCCAAATAAAACTCTGTTTTTAACGAGAGAGAGAGAAAGACAGAGACAGAGACACATCCTTGATTTTGGGACCATACACAACTGTGCTCAGAGATTATCCTGGTGGGGCTCAGGAAACCATAAGGGTGCCGGGAATCGAACCAGGGTCATCTACATGCAAAGCAAGCACATTCCTCACTAAGCTGTCTCTCTGGTCCCAGGTGCTACTTCAGTCAGGTGCTGTTCACAATAATTCCCTCCGTGCAGTTTTTTAAATGTCTTTTCCTCTAGACAAGTGTTTCTCAGCCTTTGTCTAACCATGGCTGCCTGCCTGCCTCCCTGTAGTTCCCGCCCTGCGAGCTGGCCCCTGCTGGGAATATCCCGGGCCTGCAGGAGGCCATCTGGGCCTTGGCTGAGAAACTGCTTTGGACTCAGGCCTGAGAGCAGGCCCTTGATTTTCTTGATCTTTATGTTGCCAATGCTTACACACTTCAATAAAGGGAATTTACACCTTAGTGTTGCTTAATACTAGTTTTTTGAGAACATCCTGTTTTTAGATAACTTCTTACAGAGAGAGAATTAATCCTGTCCTAACATTTTCCTGTTGGTTTGCCTTCTGAGAAGCCAGGGCATGCTATTGTACATGCTTGTTTGTTTCACTGTGGGTCCTCCTAGTTGCGGTTTGTGAAACTCCAAACGTGCTTCTGGTAGGAGCCATAAAGGCTCTTGAGTGTGTCTAGAGACATCATAGTAAGCCTTGATGGTAGGCAGACTGGAGCCTAAACTTAAATCTCAGTTCTGTCACATCCTGGGGTGCCTTGAGAAAACTGCTCCCAATTTGTAATCTACAAAATAGAATCTATCCCTTCCTTAGGAAATAATTCATATTAATTTTTCTGCCATATGTAAAGAATCAGGCACAGTGCTATAAAAGTGCTCAATAAATGGTAGTGAGCAGGACCAGGGGGATAGCCTAGGGGTTATCATTTGCATTGCACGCAACTCACCCCAGTTCCTGACATCACATATGGCCCCAGGCACCAGTAGGAGAGATTCCTGAGTGACTGAGTGACACTGGGTGTGGCGTAACCCCTCCAATAATAAACTTAAAAATTAATTGAAGAGACCAAAGTGATGGTATAGCAGGTAGGCTGTTTGCCTTGCACATGGCCGATATGGGTTTGATCCTCGGCATCCCATATGATCCCTCGAGCACCACCAGAAGTGATTCCTGAGTGCAGAGCCAGGAGGAACCCCTGAGCATTGCTGGGTGGCCCAAAACCTAAACCAAACAAAAATTAATGTAAAGCATCCGTGTAGTTAGGTAGAATCCTACTAAACAAAACTTGAGACATTTCCCCACCTCAGATGTAACATACAGCTAAGTATACATCCATGCACTTACCTGAACCCCACTAATGGTGGAAGTAATTTTGCTAAATACACATCATTCGCAGCCCAGTGCCAGCTTCTAAATATTAAGCTAGGATGGTTCTTCATAATGATTTAGGATGTAGGAAAGACTTTTTCATTGTTTTTTATTTGTCTTTTATATTTTTGTAGGGGCCTTTCTTTCATATTTTGGCAGGGCTCAGAGGACCTGGGGGCCCACTCCCGGTGTCCCGGCCAAGGCTGGCAGCTAGATGCCTGGGCTGCGAAAGCAAGCCTTGTGCCTGCCACCTGGTCGGTCTCCCCAGCCTCTGAGAGCAACTCATTGTTACATGTTTTACATTTCATGGAATTATGGTGCCGTAAGTGGGGTGGGATCTCAAAAGCAGAACTTAACTTTATTGGAGTCTGTTGTTTTGTTTTGCTTTTTGGGTCACACCCAGCAATGCTCAGGGGGTTATTCCTGGCTCTGCACTTAAGAACTACTCCTGGGAGTCCTCAGGGATGCTGAGGATTGAACCCGGGTCGGCTGCAAAGCAAATGCCCTACCCACTATACTATCGCTCAGGCCCTATTTGAGCTTTTTTTAAATTTGTTTTTGAGCCACACCGGGCAATGCTCAGAACTTGCTTACTCCTGGTAGTGCTCAGGGGACCATGTGGGATGCCGGGGATCAAACCCAGTCAGCCGCACCACACACAAGGCCCTTCCTACTGTACTGTTGTCTCTCCAGAGTGACCCTATTAAACTTTTTTAATAGTAAGTTTGCAGGATAGGAATGGAGAGATGGCAGTAAACGCTTACCGTGCATGCGGCTGGCCCTAGTTCAATCCTGGGATCCCCAAAGCACCTCCAAGACTAAGAAGAATCCTAAGTACCACCACCAACTGTTGCTCAAACCTCCTTCTGCCCTACACCCAGGAAAAAAAAAAGTTTGTGAGACCAGAAGATAGTGTAGTGCTTAGAGTACTAGGCAAGCTCCCTTCCTGGGTTTGATAGCTGGCACCACGTGGTCTCCTAAGCATCACCCTGAGCCAGGCGGTGGTCTCCTAAGCTTCACCCCAGGGCCCGGGCAGGCCCTCGCATTGAACCACAGCCAAATGGCTGAGAATCACTAATAAGGGCCCCCGGCCCCCTGAGCACCACTGGGGAGACCCCTGAAAATCAGTTCATGATAAAAGCTGCTTAAATCTACTAACTAGTTAAATTCCTGATTTACTCCATCTTCTAATTATTTAAAATCATGCATTTTGGGGACACTTAAAAATTACTTTTCCAATACATGGAAACACCAAAATTAAACCTCAGAACATCACAGGAAAGAGCTGTCTTTTTACAGAATTTCTAAGGACACATTAAGAAATACCAGGTTTTCAACTAGACTACTTTTGGTCCCAGAAACTGCTTGCAGACATGCTGCTAGACTGTCAACTAAGCCATAGCCCCACGCCGGCTGAGGACGGGAAATATCCCTCTTTCTCGTCTTTTTTCCCCCTTTGTTGGGCGGCGTGGCGTAAGTCATATTATGAGGACTACTAAGTAGGCATGAACTCGGTGGCACTGGAAGGAGGGGTAAAAAAAAAAAAAGCTATGTATTTGAAACAGCGGGACTTAATATCTCTCCATTCTCAGCAATGGAAAACTAATTAACAAATGCTTCCTTGGCAGTAGGACTGTCTTTTTTTTTTGGGGGGAAACCCCAACAACAATAGTGAGTTTTATGTTGAAACATGGAATGTAATCAAGGTAAAGAGAAAACAAAGTTGTTGGAATATTTCCCCTTTTCCAGCTGCCTTCTGGAGTTTTGTTACAGAAACCTTTTGTCACAGAAACCTAGCTGATCTTTGACCCCGCAGATCTAAGGTGCTAGCCAGGTTTGATTTGACATTGTAGATTCCAGGCTGCAGCCCAGCCTGGTCTTTGGGATGTAAATCCGAGTGCTTTCAGCCCAAAGAAGGCTTCCGTTTTGTTTTTGTATCTTCTTTCCAGGGGGGGGGGGGGGGGGGGGGCCTAGATTAGCCGGCCTGCAGATACAAGAGAATTATGTTGCCTCAATGTTCTTCCTGTAAGATCTTTTGGTGCTTTTGGTGACGTCAATGTATTGCGCCCTTTGGAAGGGCCATGAGGAATAAAAGGGGTTCAGAGAGAAGGTGAGGGTGTGGAAAGTGTATAGAGGGCGGAAAGTGTATAGGCGCGGAAAGGATAGAGAGGATGGAGAGTGTATAGAGGGAAGACTGGAATAAACTGCAAGTGAGACCAACCATCATGGCTCCGTTCCTATCTTCGCCATCAACCTCCCCGGGGTGGGGGAAGTGGCTGGAGGCTACCGAGCTCGGGTGGCGGGAGAGACAGCTGCTGCCCTAGGCCCTGTGCCTGGCTCGGTGCGGTGAGGCGTCCCTTCCTTCGCCCGCGCCTTTTCTTTTTATTTTTAACAAAAGTGAAATTTATCACTTACGTGGGTGGGGGCTGGGGGGCAGGAGGGGGCAGGTGGTATACTGGGGTTGGTGGTGGAATATGAGCATTGGTGAAGGGAAGGGTGTTTGAGTATTGAGACATAACCTTGAGAACTTTGTAACCTTCCACATGGTGATTCAATAAAATTAATTTAAAAAAAAAAAAAAGGAATACCAGGTTTGGGAGCTAGAGTGATATAGCACAGCGGGTAGGGAGTTTGCCTCGAAAACGGCCGACCCAGGTTCGATTCCCAGCATCCCATATGGTCCCCTGAGCACAGCCAGGGGTAATTCCTGAGTGCAGAGCCAGGAGTAACCCCTGAGCATCACTGGGTGTGACCCAAAAAGCAAAACAAAAAACAAAACAAACAAAAAAAACAGAAATACCAGGTCATCATGGTACATAGTGCTGAAAAACCCAGATACAGCATTTGATTTCTATTGAGATTTTGAGATTAACAAAAACTATTTCTTTCCACCCTGAAATGGGCCTTTTTTTTTTTTTGGGTCACACCTGGCGATGCACAGGAATCATCCCTGGCGGTGCTCAGGGGACCATATGGGATGCTGGGATTCGAACCCGGGTCAGCCACGTGCAAGGCAATGCCCTACCCGCTGTGCTATCGCTCTGGCCCCTGGGCCTTTTTCTTTAAAACAATTTAATAAGGATTGATTTCCACCATAGACATATTAGTAACTTATTTGGATTTCTGTATCTTTTTTAAGGCGCTGCAGTATAATCCAGTGGTAGTTTTTGGTTTGGTTTTTGGGCCACACAGTGGTGTTCAGGGCTTACACTTGGCCCAGTGCTCATGGAGCACCTCTCGGTGAGCTCAGGGGATCCTGTGAGGTACCAGGGATCAGTCAGACCCAGGTTGGCCACGTGCAAGGCAAGCGCCCTACCTGCTGTGCTATCACTCAGGCACCCAACCGGTGTTCTTTATGGGCTTTTGAGCTCATACCACAGAATGTCAAAAGTCCCTTTTTTGATTGTTGTTGCTCTTTTTTAGGTGACTCTTGTCTCTGCTGCTCCTGGGAAGGTGGTTTGTGAACTGAAGGTAGAAGAGGAGCATACCAACAAAATGGGCACTCTCCATGGTGGCCTGACAGCCACCTTAGTGGACAACATATCAACTCTGGCTCTGCTCTGCACAGACCGGGGATTGCCTGGAGTGAGTGTGGACATGAACATAACGTATGTATCTACATTATACCCCAAATAACGTGCTTCTTCATTTAAAGAACTGCACGAAATGCGGCTGAACACCCTACACGGTGGCCTTAAGAATCTCTAGAACTGGTTTCCAAGTATAGTATGTGCAGGAACAAGGGGGGGATGGTCTCAACACTCTGCTGCTTTTATATAAGAAACAAGCACCTTACCCGCTGTACTGGATCTCCCTTGGCCCCAGGAAACCGATTTCTGCTGACAGCTCAGGCAGGAGGTAAGGTGGAGTCAGTAATATACTATGGGAAAACAGTGCGGATGCCAGTTTGTGGAAGTATGTACATGTTATTTTAGAGTCTTGAAAAATAGTCATGAGTGGGCCAGAGCAGTAAGGCCTTCCACATGAGCAACCCAGACTTGATCCCCAGCACCCTACCTACCTCCAGGAAGCCTGCCAGGAGTAAGCCGTGGGCGCAGCCTGGTTAGAGCAGAGGGACAATGAGAGCCAGAGTGGCAATACAGCAGAGAGGGCACTTGCCTTGCATGAGCCCACCTGAGTACCGTCCCCAGCAGCCCATGTGGGCTACAGAGCCAGGAGCAAGGGACCATTAACAATAGTGCAGCAGGAAGCCTTGCTTGTGTCCAGTTCCCGTCATATGGTTCCCCCCTCCCCACCAGGAGCGATCCCTGAGTACAGACAGAGCCAGAAGCCCTGAGCACTGCTAGATGTGGCCCCCAAACCAAGATTGAAAGAAAAAAAAAATGCTAAAAAAAAAAAAAAGAAAAAGAAAAAGAAAAAAAAATGCTATGGGCCAGCGAGCTCGTGCAGGGGCTGAGGTGCCTGCCTTCCACACAGCTGACTGACCCAGAGTCTGTGCTGGTCCTGAAATACAGAGCCACAGCTGTGCTAACTACATCTCAACACTTCCCCAGGTACATGTCTCCTGCTAAGATTGGGGAAGACGTCGTGATTACGGCACATATTCTGAAGCAAGGACGAACACTTGCATTTGCCTCTGTGGATCTCACCAACAAGGCCAACGGGAAACTGATCGCACAAGGAAGACACACAAAGCACCTGGGAAACTGAGACAAACACCCCCAGCACCCAGTGGCCTTCAGAAACCCACTGGTGAGTGCCAGAGTGTGCACTTGACTCGAACAGATGTCATTTTTCAGAATAAATCAGGAGAACCAGAAGTAGCAAAGTACTTTCTTTGGGAAACACACAAGTGAAGGAGTGGGGTGTGTCTGATCACAGGAAGCCTCCTCAGACTTGACAGCTCTGAAACAACTCTCAGCTCCGGCTCTCCACGCCCGTGTTCTCCCCTGAAATCTTAATCATTGCTCATGCTTCTGTCTGCTTTTCCACCCTAGGAGTCCGTGTTCTCTCAAACATACACGTCCTCTTGTCTCCCCTCCTTTCTTTTGGTGGGAGAGCCACATCCACCAGGGTCAGAGGGTACTCCTGACTGGTCAGAAGTCACTTCTCAGGGGCCGGAGGACCATATGGGATGCCAGGAATTGACCCTGGGTCAGCCACATGCGAGGCGAGCGCCCTCTCTGCTATACTATACTATCCTGCTGGCCCATCCCCCTCCCTTCTCAATAAAACTATTTCTCAATAAAACTATTGAGTTTCACTCAATAAAAACTATCTTGCTTTCACCTCTTCCTTAAATTCTTTTCTATTAAGGAAGGTGACAGACCCCAAAATGTCTGTGCCAAGGTTAGGATAGACTGTCAGTCCTGAGCCAAGCCAGACACTTCCCCGAGCACTGGTGGCTGGAGTCGATTAGGGGAGGCACTCTACAGTCTACCTCTCACTCCCCACTCGATGGAGCCATTCGCAAGGACACTTTGCAGCCACACCCAGCAGCGCAGACTGTGGTCCCAAAACCTAAAAAAAAAAAAAAAAAAAAAAAACTGGCCTTCTTGGAGAAGTAACTGATTTCTTAACTATAGACTGAGATCAGGAGGCTGCAATAGTTATGTACATTGTACTTCAAAAAAAAAAAGCTTAAGAAAATGAAAAATACAAATTATTAAAAATGCCAAATATATAGTACCACTTATGTTACTTAGTAAGAGGCCAAGACTGGAAAGCTTTTAGGGGCTGGAGTGATAGCACAGCGGGTAGGGCATTTGCCTTGCACGCGGCCGACCTGGGTTCAATTCCCAGCATCCCATATGGTCCCCTGAGCACCGCCAGGGGTAATTCTTGAGTGCAGAGCCAGGAGTGACCCCTGTGCATCGCCGGGTGTGATCTAAAAAGCAAAAAAAAAAAAAAAAAAAGACTAAAGCTTTTATGATAGAATCCTGGTAAGTGTGCTGGGTGGTAAATTCTTAGCTGTGGCCTTGGTAGACAGACTGGTCATATGCCACAGTGCTAAAGTTATCTCAAAAGGTTCAGCTCGTGCTTTGCAGAGGCCTGAATTCAATCCCCAGATCTCATATGGTCCTTTTGAACACAGCTAGCTAGGGCACAAGCTAAAAAATAAAGCAGGCTATGTGCGTGCTGCTGCCCAGTTGTCTTTTTTTTTTTTGGTGGAGGGTAGTGGGGACACACCAGTGATGCTCAGTAATTACTCCTGACGGTGCTCATGGGGACAATATGGGATGCTAAATCAAACCCAGATCAGCCATGTGCAGAGCAAGTGGCTATCCACTGTACTCTTTCCAGCCTGTACTTCTTACTCTTAAGGGGAAAGTAGCTAACAAAGCAGCAATCACCTTACCCAATCAAGTTAACATCGACAAACAGCAAATCACAGTATGCTTCTAGATATTAGGAATGTTTAACCCAAATCTAACCATTAATAGCCATGAAAAAATAGGCATCACTTTATACTAAACATTGGCCCGTGGGACTGGAGGGCTAGAGCACTTGTTTTTGTGTGTAGGAGGCCTGAGCAGTGTGGTTCCATCAGCACCAGCAGGGGCGTACCAGGGTGGACAGATGATGGTACGGTGCAGCCGACTCTGGCACCAGAGTCAGTCCCCCAGCCCCGCCAGGGTCCCAGGACAGCCAAGTGTAGTCCAAACACAAAAACTGGTCTGTGCTCTTCAATAAACGTCAAGGCATTCAAGGAGAGATAATATGGCAACTAAATGCATGTAAAATTCCCTAAACAGGAATTGGGGGGGGGGGCATACCAAGAAATGCTCAGAACTCACTCCTGGTGGTGCCCGGCGAACGATATGGGTTGCCAGGGTTCAACCCTTGGTCGGCCATGAGCAAGAAGTGTCCTCTGGCTGTACTATTGCTCCAGTCCCTAAAAGGGAATGGTTTAAAAATAAATACCATCAAGCTAAGACAATTACAAGCCTTGAATATGGTGGTGGATTCTATAAAATACATTATCTTCGTAAATGAGCTATTAAGTACTGAAGGGGAAGGAATCAAAATGTATATATACATATATACTGCAAACTGACAAATAACTGCAAAGTACTTTGGAAAAATATGTATACATGAAGATAATGAAAGCAAACAGAAAAATGCTAGCAAGACTAAACCGTAGAGGCTACACCGCTTCTTGTATCACTCTTACAAACTTTTTGAAATTATCCTAAAATTAGAACAGAATAATAGGCTGAGAGTGAACAGTACAGTGGGTAGGGTGTTTGCCGTGCATGCGGTACAACAGGTTTGGTCCTGGTATCCCATACGGCACCCCGAGCACTGGCCAGAAGTAATTCAGAGCCAGAAATAACCCCTGAGCATCTCTAGGTGTGTCCCTCACCCCCAGGCCCCCCCAAAATAGGGTCTTGGGCTCTAGAACTAAGACTGCCTGTTTTATTTAAATCCTCCCCTACTCACAATGTGAACTGGGATAAGGCAACTGAAACCTCTGCATCCATACGCACTCAGGGATACCCAAGGAGAGTCTACAACAGCACCTGGAATGATCAACATTTCAAGTGTTCTTTCAAATAAATTTGAACTTTCAGTTGACTGGAAAATATGCAAAAGCATTTTAAATTAAAAAGTTACTGTTAAACACTGACAGAGGGGCCAAGAGTGATAGTACAGCGAGTAAGGTGTTTGCCTTGCACATGGCTGACCCAGATTTGATCCCTGGCATTTCATGTTTCCCAGAAAAAAAAAAAACCCTCAACCAAAACCCTAAAAGCTGAGAGGGGCTGAAGCAATAATACAGCGGGTAGGGCACTTGCTTTGCACGCAGCCGGCCCAGGTTTGATTCCCAGCATCCTATATGGTCCCCTGAGCACCACCAGGGGTAGTTCCTAGTGCAGAGCCAGGAGTGACCCCTGTACATCACCGGGTGTGACCCCAAAAGCCAAGAAAAAAAAAAAGCTGACAGATGCTCTTTAACTTATTCCTGTTGAAATAATAAACTCAACTGCTATTTTCTGTTGTGCCATGGGCTATGAAAAATAATACCCCCATACACCCAAGTCATCAATTTAACAATTACCCAGTGAGTTAGGGAAAAAAAATTAACACTTCAAGTTTTGTGTATTCACCTGAATAGTCAGGGAACTTTCACCTATTTTATTTAGGTTTTCATTTTGTCAAATTCCAACCAGAAGCTAAATACAATTGGAAACTGAGAAGCACTAAGTTTTACTCCAAAGGAGTCACTCAGATTTACTCCATAAAAGTATGCAACCCTTAAGCAAAGCTTTTCTTCATTTCAAAGATAAAACAAAAAACAAACAAACAAAAAAACAAAAAACTATACAGTAGTCTTTCCTCGTGTTCATTGCACAAAATGAGTTGTTTTTCGACCTTCAACACTCATGGCTGTTTTTACAATTTAAGATTCCAACTTTTAATAACTTATCTACTCCAAAAACCCTTCAATACATTTTCCTTTAGGTTGTGTAGAAATCAGTACTTCTGCACAATTTTTCTTTTTAGCAAAAATCCCTTCTCCTTAAACAAAGAATAAAAGAAAAACCTAAAAGGAAAAGTCCTTTACCTACCATGGTTTCTGCAGCTATGAATGTATTTCTCAGTTTTATAGCTGCTTTAGCTACTTCAGACTCCAGATCTGCTTTAATGTATATTACTGTATCCAAACTCAGCAGAATACTCTTTAAACAGCAACTTGGGGAAAGATTTGGAAATAAAATACATATTCATGAGTACCAGGAAACAAACATGGCCCAGTAAAATGAGGCAAGAATGCCTGCAATGAGATGCTTTTTTTCATTTAAGATTTCTTTCCCGTGGTTGTTTTCTTTTTAGAACAACCACTTCTGGTCATTAGAGTGAATCTGACAGTGTTCTGGATCAACGGTGATTATAGCAAAGCTATTGCTTTGTAAAAATTATTTATACTGTTACATGTACTTCTCACCCTCTAAATACTGATGACAGATGTCAAAGAGGCAAAAACCAGCGCGAATGGAAAGACCATCAAAAATGAGTATCACCTTGTGCTTTCAGATACATTTAAGCATTTCAGTGTACAATAGTCCTTTCATTTCACATTTTTAGTAAGATGCTGATGCAGTGCAGCAAGTATGCAAAGCATCTTCTTTCACACAGTCCGTGCAGAAGACAGCTAATTTTTTTTTAAGTTCTGAGATACAAATGATTAAAAAAATAATCCAGGATGAACAAGTTTCAAAATGCATAGTGTTCTGTGCATGAGTCCATTTTCTTAATCTCTGAAAGAATAAAGTGGTAAGAAAACAAGACAGGATCTCCTGCTGCACTCTGATCTTCTCCACCGTGCTGGCCCAGATCTACTCTGGCATGTAAGGATGAAGGTGATCCTCTACGGTGCCAAGCGCCCAGTGGGTGAGCTGTTCCTGTGGCAGGTAGAGGCAGATGCTGCATAACTTGAAGATTGTAGCTTTATTTTTTGGAGTCTGGAAGGGGAAGAAGTTTAACAGTCTCAATAAATACAACCTTAACTGACCAAAACTGTCACAGAAAATCTATCTTCACAATTCTGACCGATGGACACAAGCCATATAGAGGAATCAGGACAAATTATGGCTTTATCCATGGTGACAATCTAGTCACGAAAACAGAATCTTGCCACCGCATATGTAATATAGGAATAAATTAAACAAGATTGTAAGCTACGTAAATTTTACAAATTCATATGGAATACCATTTAAAAATCAGGGTTAAAGGCATTTATTTCATGGAGATGAGAGCAAAAGCAAGGGAAAAGATCCAAGACAGACTAGGTAAGGGCCAGAGAAATAGTACACAGGAAAGGGCGCTAGCGTCGGGAGAAGGAAAGGGGCACACCTGTGACAGACGTCTGCCAGTATAGCATTCAGTACATAATGTAGTGGTGGTCATTTGTATCTCATTGACTAAGGCTGATTACTGAACATAATGAGATTATACACATAAATCTACATACCTTAACCCGCCAGGGTTAAGATACCAAAAATAGAACCTGAGGTAGAAGTTGGACTAAAAACACCCAAGGTCAAGCCAGCCACACTGAGGAGTTGCCAAGCCACCAAGTCTGAGGGGTTTCCAGGTCTCAGGGCAACCTCCAACTGCTCATTCCATCCACAACTCAGATTTATCTGGGGGCTTTTATAGATTCAAACAGTTTGTTTCATAAAACAAACTTTTTTTAAATGAGTATTTCCCAAGAATAGATGTGTACTAAGTATCAAGCTTCCCTCATAGACTCATATTCCATTTTGGGACGCCCAGCATGAGTAACTGAAATTGATGGTAAGTGATGAATGAGAAGAGATACCTGAACAGTTAAGAGATGTAACCAGATAGCACCCCATTGAGAAAAGTGACCGTAAGCAGACTTAGAAGTACTTTTAAGGGAGCAGGAGAGAGGAGATGGCAGGCAAGCATTGCATGCAGCCAAATGGGGTTTGATCTCTGGCACCCCATATGGTCTGCCAAGACTCCGCAGGAGTGATCCCCGAGTACAAAGCATGAACCTTCAGCACTCCCAGGATGGCTCAAAAGCCCAAAACATTTTAAACAATAAACTACGGAGTGGGAACACAGTACAGCAATAGGGTATTTGCTTTGCACACAGCCGACTGGGATTTGATCCCTGGCATCCCATATGGGCAAAAACAAAGCACGGTTAAGCCAGGATTACATTTCAGGCAGGAGGCATGGTTTGACTCAAGGTTTACATACATGCAATGTATGCACACCTAAGTAGGTTTGAACAGGAAAACAAAATTAAGTAACATACGTAGAAAGCAGCCTGGGGAAATAGAAGAAAAAACAGAACAGACTGGGGGAGATCCCTCAGCAGAACATAGCTGGAACCCCAGCACATGCTCCCTTCTAACACGCTCGCACACACACAGCACTAACAAGTGTGATGCATTACAGGGCCTGAGCAAAGGACAGACCCTAGCACTGAACTGCTTGGCGAATACAGCTGAGAGTAGGGCCCCCACAAGCCCTCTCCCGTCCCCTGAGCACTGTGGGGAGGGAATAAGGGCCAGTGCACTAAGCAAAGTGGTTTTGGTTTTAGCTTTTTTGGTTTTGGTACACAAGCAGTCCTAAGGGGACCAGAGTGCCACAGCAGAAGTCCAAGCTCCCCTAAACAAAGAATGCCCTCAAGCCCTCTGAGACATCGCCCACCACCCCAGTCAGTTTTTCATTCTTGAGCCACACCGTGGCGGTCAGCAGGTCCACTTGGACCAATCCTAGGGTATCACTCCTGGCAGTGCTCAAGGGACCATGCAACGCTAGGGATGAAAACGGGCCTCCTGCACACCAAGCATGGATGTGCACTTCTCTCCCCAGCCCCATTGACACAAACCGTTAAAATGGTTTTCAAAGCTCAGTACGGCTTACCTGCAAGTGCTGTCGGTCGATAAAGAGAAACACTGACTGGTTGGGATTGTTGACAACAATTCCAGTCTTATCCTTGCGGCTCAGTACATGCAGAAACTGTTTTTCATAGTCACCGTGATGAAACTCAAATTTGGCCTAATTAAGAAGTACAGACATTTATAAAGAACCAGGAGTACATTACTTCCAGAAGTACTACAGTAGCCATATCTACCTACCTAACAGTTCTAACAGAGTAGCTGACAGTGAGCAAATTTAAATTTATTCAATGCAATGTAGAGTTCAGTTCTCCGGTAAACCTGAGCCACATTTCAAATACTCTGCAGCTAGTTGCCAGTATTCTGAAGTCTCCTGCATAGTCATTTCCTTCATTACAAATTCCCCGATTATGCACAGTTAATAAAATTTCTGCAGTGACTCAATACTAATACTCAATGATTTTAAGGCAAGTTTCATAAAACCAGATTGAAAAACCTATGCATTTCGAGGCTCAGAGCAATAGTATAGCGGAGTAATTCCCAAGTGCTAGCAGGAGTAACCCCTGAGCATCTCTAGGTGTGGCCCAAAAAAACCCCGAAAAATAAAAATAAAAGAGACCTATGTATTTCTCTCCCAGCATAGTGCCTCAAGTTCAATAATGTAAGCAAGTCAATACTTTCCTAGACTGAAAGGTCTAAGAGACTTGTTGTAAATCTCAGCTACAATCCCACAATCCTGAAGCTTGCCAAACTTGAGACTCATCTATAAATTACCTTTTAAGACCTTCAGATAGATCAAACAATGTAAAATCCCCACCTAATATTATAGTCCTCAAGCATGTGGCTTCTGAGTGTAAAATCCTTGAAGTTCCAATGGGTTGGAGATATATGCATTGTATGTAGGAAGTTCAGATTTCAACCCCAGCAAAGATCCTACGCACTGCCAGGGCGACCCCCAAACTGGGTACTGCTAGGTCCGGTACAAATACAAATCAAAAATTTTATAACTGCGGGCTGGATCGATAGCACAGCGGGTAGGGTGTTTGCCTTGCACGCAGCGGACCCGGGTTCAATTCCCAGCATCCCATATGGTTCCCCGAGCACTGCCAGGAGTAATTCCTGAGTGCATGAGCCAGGAGTAACCCCTGTGCATCGCCAGGTGTGACCAAAAAAGCCAAAAAAAAAAAAAAAAAAATTTGTAACTGGGGCTGATGAGATATTACATTCAAGGACGTTTGCCTTGCATCAGCCGACCTAGATTCAATACCCAAAATGTCAGGTGGTCAGTCCCCTGAGCCCACCAGGAGTGGTCCAAAAGCAGAGTCTTGAGTAAGCCCTGAGCACTACCAGGTATGACCCAAAACTTAAAAACAAAAAACAAACAAACAAAAAAAACCCACCCTTGGGAGGCCAGAGTAGTAAAGCAAGTAGGGCACTTTTCTCCCACTCAGCCAACACAGGTTTGATTCCTGGCTCCCCGAGCCCCACCAGGAGTGATCCCTGAGCACAGAGCCAGGAGTAAACCACACCACACCAGGGGTGCCCCGTCCCCTCCAAGGACTCTCATTATGGAAGACAGGGCCAGGGAGGCAGCTCAAAGGGCTGGAGAGCATGTTTCCATGCACAAGGCCTGGGGTTCATCCTATCTCCCACCACCAGGAGACTGGCCCAAGAGCAAAGTGCTAGAAGTAAGTAATACATAGTCCCTGATCACCAGGGATGTAGCAATCAATCAATAAATCTAAATACCTTCTTTTTTGTCAGTCATGAGGGAAGGCCAGAACAACAGTGTAGGGCACTTGCCTCCCATGTAGCCAACCAAGGTTGGACCCCTGGCACCCCATATGGTCCCCGAGCCCTGCTGAAAGTGATCCCTGAGTGCAGAGCCCAGGAGTCAATCCTAGCACAGGTATGTGAGGCTCCCCCAACCCACCCCAAAAACCAAAACTTAGGAACATCATCAAAAGGGAAAATGCTCTAAATACTAAAAGCTTTTAAGCACATAAAATGACAAGTTGAAAATTCACAAGACATAGGGGCCAAAGAGATAATACAGCAGGTAAAGTGCTTGCCTTGTCTATGCCTGACTTGGGTTCAATCTCTGGAACCCATATGGTCCCTTGAGCCCCACCAGGACTGATCCCTCAGAGTAGAGCCAAGAGTAGGTAAGCCTTGAGCACCACTGGTGTGGCCAAAAACCAAAAGAACAACCCCTCACCCCTGAATTCACAAAATCAATTTAAAGAAACAAACATACATCAGACTTCCTAGAAATAGAATATACCATTTCAGAAATATATATGGAAAGAAAGCAAAGAGACTAGAGACTTATGAAATAAAACTTATTACAAGTTAACAGCCTAGTTAATACCCTGTTCCAATTTTGACTTACACAAGTGCTTACCAAACTAACTTTAGAATAAAATACCTGAACAGGCCTAAAAGGCTCATCAGATTCCTTCCATCTAGAAAACAGGAGACAGACAATTTTTTCAATATCATTCCGAGGCCACAGAATGAAATCCATCTCCTGAGTACAGCCGATTACATCCTGGAAGATAGCAAAAAATCATTTCTGACGTTCTAGCAATGTCAGTTTACCTATTAACTATAGAAACATTTTCTAAGCTGACAAATTCCACTACATTATACTTTACTCCACGAATTACATAAAGATCATAGTAATAGGACTGTATCATCTAAAACAGTGCACAATCTAATACTATTTTTTATTTTAAGAACACACATGCATGAAGCACCATGGTCCATGCAGTCCACTTGCCTTGCACATTAACAACCCAGGTTATACCCTGGAGCCCCATACAGTCCCCTAAGCCTTCCAAGAGTCATTTCATACGGTCTCAATGCAATGTTCTTACATCAAGTTCTTATTCTTGAGCTACTCCCAGCAACATTAGGGCTCAAACCCAGGGCTTCCACATGCAAAACATGTACTGTTGCCCTTTGAGCTATTGTCTTAGCCCTGTCTTCATAGTATTTTTATATCAAGGGTGTGTGCTCTCATCTTAAAAAAAAAAAATCCGATACCTTAAATTCAACTCTTCAAAATCTAAACCAATTAATCAGACATCTGAGTCATTCCCTTCTTATGACATCAGAAATGCAATTTTTCGAATCTGTTGATGGTAAACTACCTCTACCTCTCCCATGCCATAGTCTAACACAGAGCTCGCCTAGATTGATTACCAAAAAGCTTGAGAATTGTTTAAAAGATTGGCATCATTTACTTTAAGCTGTTTATTTAAAAGGGACATGATCTATTAGCCCTCCTTCCCCCAAATATTAATTAGCTGAATGAACAACTCTCTAGAACATTATTCACACAATAATGTACACCATTATCAGCTTAATGCTGTAAAATTTCTACATGGGTAACATTTGACATATCCTTTAAAAGAACAGGAGGGGCTGAAGAGACAGCAGGTAAGGCACTCGCCTATAACGAGGACAACCTAGGTTCAATCCCCGATAACCCACATAGTCCCCTGAACTTTGCTAGGAGTGATTCTTGAGTGCAGAGCCAGGAGTAAGCCCTGAGCACCACCCCCAGTTGTGGCCCCCTTCTCCCCCCAAAAGAGGCAACAGTAACCATTCTTGGGGGAAGAAATGCTAGCTCGCCTCATAAAAATGCAGCAAATGACGAATTTCAATGGAACTTACCCTTCTCATAGACTGGTATCGAGGAGCATGAAGCTGTACCACATCCTTCTGTAAAAGCTCTATGGAACTTTCCAAGGAATAGCTGGAATCTCGCACACCTTTCAGGATATTTTCTTCATAATTATTTGTCATGACTGGTATAACCTCAGACACTTCAAAAAGTGCTGATTTTTTCTTCTAAAAAAAAAAAAAGCTATCATTAACCCAATGCCAACAATCTTAATACCCAGTTCATATTACAATGTAATGTACCTTTGTTCTAACTCAGCAAAATTCATAACCAAAAATAATCCTTTACTGAGCATTTTGAGAGATAACCTTCAATACCAACCCCAAGCACACAACAAAAATGGCTACTACCAGAAATCTTAAATCTAAGATAGGAGAAAGCATTATAGTATCCATACCGCCTACTGATTTTTGGCTTTCTTAGAGCCTGTAAGAAAAAAAAATATGAGGTTGAAAAATTAAAACTCAGGGCTGGAGCAGGCAGGGTGTTTGCCTTGCACGCAGGCGACCCAGGTTCAATCCCCAGCATCCCATAGGGTCCCTCAAGCACCGCCAGGAGTAATTCCTGATAACAGTGCCAGGTGTAACCCCTGAGCATCGCTGGGTGTAACCCAAAAAAGCAAAAAATAATAATAATAATAATTAAAACTTAAAAGGGATAGGGAAATAGCTCAGCCTGATCCCCAGCACCACAGTAACAAACAGATAAGGCCTCGTTTGTAGACTACGTGCTGCAAGTGAGACCCTGTGTCTTACCCCCTCCACCACCAAACTTGCTTACTCAGCAATCTACTCTAGATGTGCTTTCACTGGTCTGGTTCTATATAAAGTCCTTTATTTTTTTCCTTTGTTTGGTTCACACCAGCAATGCTCAGTGCTTACTCTTGGCTCTGTGCTCAGAGATCACACCTAGCAGACTTGGAAAACCATATCAGGTACCAGGTACTGAACCCCGGCAGGCCACATGCAGGACAAACACCCTACTAGCTGTGCTATTCCTCTACAGGCTTTTTTAAAAACTAATAAGCCTTTAAAAAAAATCGAGTTAGTAGCCTGGAACACATTCAAATATTAGCCATCACTCAATATATTTCTAATCTGAACTCACAATTAAAACAAATACATTAAAAAAAGCCAGATACATCAAAATTCTGTTTCCTTAAATTCAGAACCTAAACTCCTGTCCATGATTAAGGCGCAAAAACTTCATCATGTTCTCCCTTTAAGTAAACCTTAAATGACTTTAAATCTTAATAAACTGTCCTTTAAGCATAAATTAACCAGTATATAATGACTCCAAAGTCCCAGTTTATTCGATGTACCAAAATTGACTAACTTTAACATAAACCACTTTAATGCTAATTTACCTTTCAAATATCCTGTTTATTCCTTAAGTAATCTATAAATTTAGTTTAAAAGTCTCCACAGGTGAAACTTATTGTTAAACAAAGTTTTACGATCTTGGCTACTGTACTTAATGAATGGTGATTCTAAGCTTGGGAATTAAATCTAAACCAACTACTGTTGCAGCTTTCTATTCAGTTACATTCCAACTACTGCAGAGAAACACAGAAGAATCACAGTATACAATTTATATATAATGTCTTATAGTGCCAGGGATCAAAACCTGGGTTCCAAATAAGCAAGACAAGTGTTGTACAACTAAGCTACACCCCAATCCTAGAAATGTATTTACAGCCACTTAATGGAATACTATTAGAAAGTAAGCAATACATATTTAACAAAAACCACTCGAGCTAAGTTAAAGAACTTTAAATTACCTTCTCCTTGAATACAAAGGCAACATACATCTTGAAGTCAAACTGGTCAGCTAGAGATTCTTTTTTCTTCCTAAGCTGAGCACGTAGTCTGTTCAGAGCTTGTTTCTTCCGGGAGTTTGGGTCCCCCATTTTGAAATACAGGTGGTACTAAAGCCTTTGGAAATTGTCACTAAACTATGGGCACTTTTTCTTAAGACTCAAGTACAACAGAAACAAGTCATTTTTTTTTCCTGCTAATATGATTGAGTAGCTAAAAATCACGACTGAAACCCCAAAACTGCACCTTCTGGCAATATTAGCAGACTGTCATATTACAGGGTCAAGAAACAAAAGCTGCTGTCCACTCATGTTTGGACAATAACATTTGGGGTCTGATGGGCAAAAGAGACAGAAAGGAGAAAAGTATACCTGAACTAATTTTTCGGAAAACACGTTCGGCTTAACTGCCAAAGTAAAGCTATTGGAGGGGGAATGGAAGGTGGGAAGCCTATTATCAGGATGTAGGTGCGCAATACAACACAGCTGACGCCAATCCGACCCTTAAAATCCACCCTATTACTTCCCCCTCTTTTAAAAGAGGAATTGCGAAAAGGAAAGGGGTAGGGGTGGGGAAAGTGTGATCCTTGCTTTCCAATTAACAGGAAAAAAAAAAAAAAGAACCACAACCACCCCCCTCCCAAAAAAGTTCAGGGAGGCGGAAAATAAAAAAAAAAAGAAAAATCAGGGTAGGTGAATGAAACTGAAATATCCAATTGGATTTTACCCAGCCAGAGCCATGGCTGTAGTACCTAATTAATTCTTAGTTATATTTCAGATTTCACTATTGCTATTGTATCGTCAGTGCTTGTTATTGATTACCCTTGGTGGTGAGCAGAGAGAAAAGTGCAAAACCGGTCGAGAAGGACGGGGCGAGGTCCAGGGTTTCCCTGCAATCAGCTACAGTGTATACCGGGGGCGGGCAGCTGGTGCCCACGGGAGCCAGGAGGAAAAACAGCGGAGTCACGACCGGCTTCCCCATCACCCACATTTTCACCCTCAGGCGGCTGCTGACGCTGCTGCCAAGGAGAATCATGATGGCCCAGGGAAAGGAGGGTGTTCCTGGGATCTCTTTTCCCGGAGACGGTGGAAGGACTCGGGGCTCTGCGGTGCAGACCTGCCGGATGCCCGGGGGGACTCCCAGCACCCGCAGCGCCGCCGACGCGTCCTACATCCCCCCCACCCCAGGAGCCTCCCTGCGGGTCTGCCGCGCTCCGAGACGCGGAGGGGCGAGTGCGAGTTTATCTGACCCCCGCGTTGGGCATGGCCGAGGCCAAAAACAAAACAAAAAAAAGGGCGTCAAGGTCCTTCTTCCTCTCCCGAGTCCCAGGCAGCGCCCGGGGACCACCGGCCGGTGCAAGCCGCCGCTGCCCCAACTCCGGGTCCTGCCAGGTCCCCACCCCCACCCTGTCTCTCCGCCTTTCCGCGGCCGCGACTCACTCGCACCCGGGCGGACACTGGCTCGCTCGGGTTCTCAACTCATTTGGCACGGTGGGATTTAAAAAAGAAAAAAAAGAAAAAAAATGCAATTCCCGCCCGGGTGGGAGACGGGCAGGGTCCAGTGGAGGGGACCGGAGGGGTGGGGGCGGGGTGGGGAGGGAGGAAGCTAACAGTTGTGTTGCTACTGCTTGGGGGGAGGGAGGGGGAGGAGGGGAAAGGCAGGCCCACCACCCCAGCCCACCCGCAAAATAGAACTTTTTTTTTTAATGGGGGAGAGGGGAAAGGAGGAGGAAAGGAAAAAATAAAATAAACCTAAGTTTTCCCGGCTTCCGGAGGGGAGCTCGCTCTCACGTGCAACAGACCATGTTTCCGCCCGAGTTCGGCTGGCGCGGGAGGGTGGGGTCGCCCGGCGGGGTGTCCCGGAGAGATGCTGGGGGGGGATGGGGGTGGGGGGCGGAGGAGAGAGGAGGGGTGGGCAGGGCGGGGCGGCCCTGCCGGTGCCCGCGGGAGGCCGCGGCTCTCGGACCGACGCGGCGCGGGCGGGCGGGCGGGCGGGCGGGCGGGCGGCGGGGCCCTCTAGCCGCAGCCGGCGGGCGGCGCGGTGGCGGCGGCGGCGGCGGCGGAAGAGGCGGCGGCGGGGGCGCTGCTGGCGGCGCGGGCAGGAGCCATGTCAAGAGAAGAGCACCAGCCGGGCGCGCCCCTCCATCCCCGCTGCAGTGCGCACAGTGACCGGGCCGCCCGCGCTGCTGCCGCCGCTCGGCCCCCACCTGGGACCCATAGTCTGGCTCGGCGCCCCGGGCGGCGGCGGCGGCGGCAGGACGCGGAGGCGACGGCGAGAGGGGAGGAGGAGGAGGAGGAGGAGAGAGGGAAAAAAAAAAGATCAAGGAAAAGAAAACAGATCGATCAGCCCGAGAGGGAGGGGGGGAGGGAGCGGAAGAGCCGAAGCGGCGGCGGGGAGGAGGGTGAGGGGGGCAGCCTGGCGCTGGAGCGGAGGGGGAGGGGAGGGAAGGGGGAGAGCCCTGCGCTACGAGAACGGGGCTGTCGGCGAAGCCAAAATCCCCAGTCTTGTTCTTTTTTAAGGAAAAAAAAAAGAGGGGGAAAAAAAGTTATTTCAGTCCAAGCATCTGCTCGCGAGTCTCTCTCCGGCTTCGCCCCGCGGCGGGCTCCCGGCGCTCGGGCGTGGCGGGGACGCGGAGGGTGAGCGCGGCGGCGGCGGCCTCGGCGCCTCCCGGGTCCGGGGTAGAGTCGCGTTTGCGAGGAGCCCGACGAGAACAAACAACTTAAAATGGCAGCGACGGGCGCTGCGTCAGCCGCCCCTCGCCGGCACCGCCCCGGACGCTCTGCGGCTGCGCGGCGCGCGGGCTCCGCCCACCCGCGCGAGAGGACAGACTCTCGCGAGAAAGACGCGCGCCGGCAGAGAGAGAGAAGAGAATAGGGGGACAGCGGGCGGCTTGGCAGGGAGAGCGTGAAGCTTGACAGTCACGCCTCCCAGGGGCGCTGGGGAAGAGTGGGCGCCCCTCGTGGGGGCAGGACGGAGCGCCAGGCGGCGGGGAGAGGGGCCAACCGTACTCCCCCCCACCCCCACGCCGTCCGGAAGTCCCAGGCTCTGGGACTGGGCCGGCCGCCCCGCCCCCTCTGATGTCACGAAACCACGCCCTCCCCATCCCCGTCCCAAGCCGCGGCCCGGGCATGGGGTCTCTCTGCTTGCTGCAGACGTCTTCGCGCTCAGGGCTCCGGGGGGGCGCGTGGCGGGGAGGAACGGAGGGAAAGATGTTGGCAAGTTGGGGGAGACGCTCCTTTAAAGTCACGGCGTTCCGCTCCCCTTGCTCGAGGGTGAGTCAGGCCTCCTGGGGTTTTGCCGCCCTGCTTTGGGGTTAAGACCCCCGCGGAGCTTTGCAAGCGACCCGGCTGAGACTTTCTCTCGCAATCCCTGGGATGCGAAACCCGGTGCAGGAGGCGTCGTCTCGACGTGGGGCCCACGTGGCTCTGTAGTCTCCGCCTCGCCATGTGCGCTGGCTGCAAGCTCTGAGCAAGGTCAAAGACAGCGGCTGGAACTTAGGAAGATGCCAGCCTGTCCCGGGCCCCGGAAACTCCTCCTCTTCCCCCCCGCCCGCCCAGGTTTAGGACACTGTTATGTTTTATTTTCCACGACCCCCCCACATGACTTAAGATGTAGGTCCTGTCCCTTATGTGATGCTCTGTCTTTCTGGACTAGGAAGGGACCGGGATGTTTGCTGCCGAATCACCTGCCCTTGGTACCCAAGAGCTTTCAGTCTCATTTTTCAGATGCTCTAATGCCGATCACAAACACATCCATATGTAAGTGATAGGTTGGCAAATGTCCGTACCCGACAGAAGCGAAGCAACAGCCGTGAATTGGAGAAGTTTGTTGAATTCCTTAGTTACTATACTCTTCGCTTGGGAAAGTCAAAACAGGTCACCCACAATTTTTTTTTCCAGCGATAAACCAAATAAAAAGGTTTTTGAAACCTACCCTTCAATAGAAATTAACCATAACTAAAGATTGGGATTCCTGTTGTTTTCGAACTATTGCTACCGTTTCAGGAAGTGCTTCCCTGATTTATTTTTCCAAGTTCATTTTCACAATTACATTTAACAATCGTTGAGCAACTTGAAAAGGTAAAATGAAATATTTCAGGTAGCTTTATGATGCTGTTTATTATTCCAGTTTTAAGAATTTCAGAAAAATTATCACTGAATATGCCTCTTTGATCTTCATGGTGATTTGTTGATGGTCATCTCCATGGAACAATTTTCTTTTAAATAACTAATAAAATATAACATTTTTTTTTGCTTTTTTGGGGGGGTCCCACCCAGACTTGCTCAGGGGTTGCTCCTGGCTCTACACTCAGGAATTACTCCTGGCGGTGCTTGGGGGACCATATGGAATGATGGGGATCAAACCCGGGTCAGCCGCATGCAAGGCAAATGCCCTACCCACTATACTATTGCTCTGGCCCCTTAATATGTTTATTTTAAATCTTTTTAAAATTCTCAGAGTTGTACAAATAGAGCCACAACTAAAATTGATTTGGGGGTTTGCGGTCACACCTGGCAGTGCATGAGGCCCGTGCCAGGCAGTGGGGTTTGTAAAAAGGTTCCTTGGCTCAGAGCTTCAAACCTTGGAGCGGAAAGATAATACAGCTTGAGTGGATAGGGCACTGCCAGGAATGATTGCTGAGCACATAGGAGTGTGGCACAAATACAAAACAACAAAACAACTGGAGTCCCACATGCAAAGTGTGTGCTTCAGCCCTTCCAACCATCTGCTCTGCACAGCCACAGTTTTAGAACATTTTCATCACCCAGACAAATCACTTCCTCTCTCCTCTGCAACCCCTAACCACCACTGGTCTGCTTCCTGTGATTGGCTTTTTTCTGGTCATTGCACATGAACAGAATCAACCGACTAGATCTTTTGTGACTGGATCTTCTGGTTTCTTCACTGTGTTTAAGGTTTTTGTGTTTCTTCCAAGTTGTGACTTGTTTCAGCATTTGCTTCCTTTTCCTTGACAAATAATATTCCTAGTATGGATAGCCCATATTTTGTTCCTTCATCCGGTAGTAGGTATTTAGATTGTGCTTTTCTTTAGTTCTTATGAATAATGCTGAGATGAGAATTTTTGTGTATGCTTCACTCTCGGGCATGAATGAACTTGAATATAGGAGTGGAATTACAAGAGCAAAATGTTGCCTCTGTCAGACTTTCCCAAAGTGGTAGCCTCATTTTACAGTCCCACTGACACTACAGGAATGTAACTCAGGTGCTTTTTTTGTTGTTGTGGGGGCCACACTAGGAAGGGTTGTAGGGCTATGAGGTCCACAGTCTGTGGGTCAGGAGGGAGAGACAAGGCACAAGTGGGGAGGTAAACGGGTCTTGCTGGCTTCCAGCCCAAGGCCTCACGCACACAAAGCATATGCTCTGACCCATCCCAGTCCCATGCTTCTAGTTCTTTGTTTTTTATTTCGGGGTTGCACTTAGCGGTGCTCCCTGCTCTGGCACCATTCTTTTGTTTCTTTGTACAAAAGTTCAGAGGTGGGACTAGAGCGGGTAAGCCTTTTTACCTTGCATGCAGCCAACTCAGGTTTGATCCTTAGCATCCCATAGGGGCCCTTGAGCACAGAACCAGGAGTAAGCTCTGAGCACACAGAGTGTGGCCCAAAAACCAAAAGAAAAGGAAAATCCAAAGCTTTTTCTCAGTTTTTAGTTGTTTATTTGTCTTGTTATCATTGAGGCACAGGAGCCTTTATCAGTTGTACCACTAGCAAATGTTTTCACCCATTCTGTGGGTTGTCTTTTCACTTTCTTGGTATTCTTTGCAATACAGAAAGCTTTAATAATCAAGTCCAGATTATCTGCTTTTTTTCTTGTGTGTTCTTGCTTTTTGGTGTCTTATCTGAAAAATTATTGAATATATCTTATACTAGTAGTCATGAAAAACAAACAGGATGGAGCTTAGATGAGGTAAAAGAGCAAATTGTTCAACCCTAGCTACTGTGAAACAGAATGGAAGCTACGTGGTCCCAAGATGAACAAATCCCGTGCCTCTCTGTGTTGTGGCAGAGCTTAGAAGAGCCAAGAAATAGCAGCAACTAAAGCGATATCCCAGCAGGTAAAGACGACACACCCAGATTTGATCCCCACATTTGACCACATGTGGCCCCTCAATCTTGCCAGGAGTGATTCATGAGCACCTCGGGGTGTGGTCCAAAAACCAAAGCTGGGAGAGGAGGTAGAAATAGCAGCAACAGATCCTGGAGGAAGAATGAAAAATAATACACTTCCAGCTTGAGCCAGAGCCATGCTGTACCTGGGCTCAGCCCCCGCACCCCATATGGTTGCCTGCGCCCCTCCAGGAGTGATCCCTGGGCACAGAGCCAGGAGTAACCCTGGGCACCATGAAGCGTGGCCCCCAGACAAAGAAGAATACACTTCGGGCTTGGTTTTCTTTGTGTCTTGCAATGACTGTCAAATGGAAGAACTAGGGGCTGGAACAATAGCACAGTGGGTAGGGCGTTTGCCTTGCACAAGCCGACCCAGGTTCAATTCCCAGAATCCCATATAATCCCCCAGCACTGCCAGGAGTAATTCCTGAGTGCAGAGCCAGGAGTAACCCCTGTGCACTGCTGGGTGTGACCCAAAAAGCAAAAAAAAAAAAAAAAAAAAAAAACGAAGAACTAATCAAAGGAAATTAAAATGTGTCAAAACCACGACCATCAGGTGCTTTGATGCGTTCAGAGTGAAGTCAGGATTCCCAGGAGAACCCCCCAGGGGTGCTGAGTGCCTTGGAGCCTGGCTACTGCCGGTGACAAAGAATCTGTGTAGCAATGGTGTCCAGCAAAGCCACCTGCTACACAGGTAAAACCACCTGGAGGACAATTTCCTTGCAGATACCACTGCGGCTCACGTTTCAAATGCATTCAACAGGAGTCGGTGGCATCCCTCCCTTGAAGAATGCAGGAGGCCAGGGCTAGGACCGCAGTCCAGGGCTCCATGGCTATGCCCCTGACCGCTAAGCCAGACAACTCTTCTGCATTCAGGAAATGAGCACCCAGGCTGGAGAGAGAGCACGGCGAGTTAGGAGCTTGCCTGGCAGGCAACCAACCCGGGTTCCATGTCCATTACCCCATAGGGTCCCCTGACCCCACTAGGAGTGATCCCTGAGCGCAGCAGAGCCAGGAGTAAGCTCTGAGCACCACTGGGTATGACTCCCCACTCGCCTTACTCGGGCGGGGCGGGGGAACGTTTTAAAAAAGGGCAGAGCTAGAGTCACAGTCAGAAGAAGTTGTTAAAGACGCTCTGTTCTGACACTTCAACCTCCCAACCCGAAGGGAATCGAGAGATTAATGAAACAAAGTGTAATTAAAACAGAGGAACAGCATTTGGAAGATCTTTGCCTATTTGGGTGGGTGTAGGGGGTTGTTCATCTCTTCTCATCTGACCCTAATTTTATACAGCCTAAACTTGAAGAGTTGTAGCAGTTTGCAGGCTAATATTTATGGAGCGTGTAAAGCAGGTTTGTTGGAGGCTTGGAGCCAGCCCGGGGCTGGGAGCCAGCATTGCCTCCAGTGTGGGATGGTTCAGAACCAGAAGGAATGCCAGGGAGTACTTTTGAGCCCCTGGTCTTTATTTTCCTTCAATTTCCTCCAATCTCCTTTTCCTCCAATTTCTTTCTTTCCTAACTTTCCTGTTTCCTAATTCGCATGCCTATGCTTGTTTAAACTAGATTGTTTGTTTTTATTTGGGGGGCACACCCCAGCAGTACTCTGGGGTTACTCCTGGCTTTGCATTCAGGGATCACTCCTAGCGGACTATAGGAATCTTCTGGAGTGCTGGGGATCCAACCCGGGTCAGATATGTGCAGGGCAAGCACCCTGCCAGCTGTCCTGTCACTCCAGCCCTGGACCAGAGTTTCTTTTTTTGGTTTGTTTTGCTTTTTTGTTTTTTTGGCTTTTTGGGTCACACCCGGCGATGCACAGGGTTTACTCCTGGCTCGTGTACTCAGGAATTACTCCTGGTGGTGCTCAGGGGACCATATGGGATGCTGGGAATCGAACCAGGGTCGGCCACGTGCAAGGCAAACGCCTACCCACTGTGCTATCACTCCAGCCCCCATAGTTTCATTATCCACTCGTGTGTGCTCAAAAATTCTTATTTAAGCCCCCTTCTAGCTATATTTTGGGGATAAAGATGTGTAGACCGTTGTCCAAAAAAATTGAGAATGATTTTAACCCATTATCTTTGTCAGTCATGATTTAAAAAAGGATACTCAAATTGTACCAAAAAACATTTTTGGTGGGGGGCTGGGGCGATAGCACAGCGGGTAGGGCATTTGCCTTGCACATGGCTGACCCAGGTTCAATTCCCAGCATTCCATATGGTCCCCTGAGCACCACCAGGAGTAATTCCTGAGATGCAGAGCCAGGAGTAACCCCTGAGCATCGCCGGGTGTGACTCAAAAAGAAAAAAAAAAATCACAAAAGTATTTTTGGTGGGGCCGAAGGGCTAGTACAGTGGGGAGGGCGTTTGCCTTGCTTGTAGCCAAACTGAATTTGATCTGTGGCATCCCATCTGGTCCCTTGAGCACTGCCAGGAGTGATTCCTGAATGTAAAGCTAATAACCCCTGAGCATTGCTGGGTATGGCCCAAAAACCAATCAAACAAACAAAAACTCCCAAACCCACATTTTTGTCTATTTTGGGGGGGCCAACCCTGCAGTACTCAGGACTTACTATTCGTGGCTCTGCACTCAGAGATCACTTAGTCCCCACTATAGGGGGACCATATAGGGCATCAGGGATCAAGCCTGGGTCGGCCACATGCAAGGCAAGCACCCTACTATCAGTACTACTGCTCTGGCCCCTCAAAATCCACTTTTGAGTACAGCAGGTAGGGTGTTTTTTCCAGGTTTGATTCTCAGCGTCACACACAAATGGTGCCCCAAGAAAGCTAGGAGTATGCCCTGAGCCCTGCAGGATGTGACTCAATCCCACTCCCCACCCAGCCCACCCCCCAAGCATCCCTACATTTTTCTTTGGTTTCCCTTAGTCATTTGACTTTTGCTTTCTGACTATTTGTTCTAGTTCCGTTCAATGCTTCTAAGTAGTTTATAGTCGTCAGTTGAGGGAAATTATTTTCTTTTGATACTTGTTAGAGTTCTATCACTATCATTAGAAATAAACTGTTGGGGGTTGGAGCGATAGCACAGCGGGTAGGGCGTTTGCCTTGCACGCTGCCAACCCGGGTTCGATTCCCAGCATCCCATATGGTCCTCTGAGCACTGCCAGGGATGATTCCTGAGTGCAAAGCCAGAAGTAACCCCTGTGCATTGCCAGGTGTGACCCAAAAAGCAATAAATAAATAAATAAATAAATAAATAAATAAATAAAATGGTGGGGCCAGGGTGGATAGTGTAGCAGGGAGGACATTTGCCTTGCCCGTGACTGATCCGGGGTTCGATCTCTGGCATCCCATATGGTCCCCCAAGCAATGCCAGGACTAATTTCTGAGTGCAGAGCCAGGAATAAGCTCTTAGCATTGCCAGGTGTGACCCAAAAAGAAAAAAAAAAAAGATTAAAAGTCTGATTTGGATCTTGCTCTTCCAGCCCATGAACACCTATGTTGCTTGCATGTCTCTAAGTATCTTCACTTGCTTTTTGCACTCTGGAGAGGCGTGTGTTCTCTCCTGACTGTGTATTTCCTCTGTTTCTCTCCTCTCACGACTCTCTAAAGCAAGTTTCATTCAATAAAAATTATTGGGGGCTGGAGTGATAGCACAGCAGGTAGGGCATTTGTATTGTACGCGGCCGACCCAGGTTCGATTCCCAGCGTCTCATTTGCCCTGAGCACCGCCAGGGGTGATTCCTGAGTGCAGAGCCAGGAGTGACCCCTGTGCATCGCCGGGTGTGACCCAAAAAGAAAAAAAAATATATCTTGGCGGGGAGGAACGGCTCTCCCTGTTGGCTGCCTGGTTTGGGGGCGGGGTGGGGGGGGGGCGGATGTCGATCCCGGGCCACTCACCCAGTCCGGGAAGCCCAGGCCATGGGGCAGATGGAAGAGGAACTGAGGGCCAAGCTGGTTGACTGATCAGTTGCCATTTATTCCATTCTCTCTAGGAGCCTGTCCCAGTCTCTCTGAGCTCCTCTTTCTAACCGCACACTGCTCCTCATTCCTCGATCCTAGCTCTCTAGATTCTTCTCTTTCTTCACTATAGTCTCTCCACCCCTACTTGTCTCTCTCCACCTTGCCCTCTGGGCTACACACAGTCTGGTAGCAAAATCAACATAAGAAAGCCCTTCCTGAGGGCCCACCAGGTTCAAAGGAAACACCACCTAGAGCCCTTCCCAAGCCCTTCCTGACTGCCCAGGTGAAATACCTCTTAAGGTGTTTTTCTCCTTTCCTCAGTTCAAAAACTCAATCAACATCTTAATACTAGTTATTTTTGTATGGACACAGTAAGAGATATATTGAGACTTGTAGGGCAGCTCTCCTGGGAACATCTTGCCACAGCACTCAGGCCAGATTAATCATTCTAATCCTAGCAGGGTTTGAATCTAGTTATTACTATTTGAATCATGACACATTTGTCCATGACCAAACTCTTACTTGTAGCTAAGCATTAGGCACTTTGGCCAGGCCCATCTCGATGCCAGGGTAGCACACAACTCACGCTTGCCCTGGGTCCATCCCGTCCCTCGTCGGGACACTGCCTTTGGGGGTGCTAGGAAGTAAGGGCAGCTGAGGCTTAGGTCCAGAGAACAGATGCCCAGGAAGAAAATATCATGTAGAGTCAAAAGACTCCCAGGTTACAAAAGCATAGCATTTGCTACAGTCTTCCTGTGCCCATACAAAAGGACATGGCTCTGAATAAACTATGCAAAGGTCTCAAGGAGAAGAGAAAAACAATATTCACGAGTCAACAGAACACTAAGAAAGAAGTTACAAGTAAACACAGAGGAAAGGGAGCACTGTGATGGGAACAACCCAATAAACCTAAAACTACCTGAGGCTATGTTATCCTACAATCTTCCATCACTAAAAAAGGTAAGTTAAGTGGCTCACAGCTGGCTGGCCCAGGCCACATAAGAGTCCCCTGAGCATCACCAGAAGTGATCCCTGAGCACCACTGAATGTGGCCCAGAAAGCAACAACAGCAAAAGTAGATAGAGTAGGTGAAATATTAACTATTTAGGGAGATTGGGATAGAACGATATAATACAGCAGGTAGGGCGCTTGCCTTGTACACGGACACCTGAGTTCAATCTCCAGCATCCCATTTGGTTCCCCGAGCACTACCAGGAGTAATTCCTGAGTGCAGAGCCAGGAGTAAGGCCTGGACACCAGTGAGTATCACTGTATCACTGTCATTCTGTTGCTCATCAATTGCTCGAGCGGGCACCAGTAACATCTCCATTGTGAGACTTGTTGTTACTGTTTTTGGCATATCGAATATGCCATGGGTAGCTTGCCAGGCTCTGCCATGAGGGTGAGATACTCTTGGTAGCTTGCCAGTCTCTCCGAGAGGGGCGGAGGAATCGAACCTGGGTTGACCACGTGCAAGACAAATACCCTACCTGCTGGGCTATCACTCCAGCCCAAGTATCAGTGAGTATGACCCCCAAAACAATAAAAAGTCATCTTGGGGAACTCGCAAATAAGTTACTTTTTTGTTTTTTAAGTAACCTTGAGGAACCAGGCTAAGACCCTTGCCTGCATGCAGCTGATCCTGGTATGACCCCCAGCATTGCATATGGTTCCCCAAGCAGAGCCAAGAGTAGCCCCTGAGCACCAACAGCATCTGGCACAAAATTCCCTTCCTGAAGGAAAAAAGTGACCTTGAGCCAGGTCAGAGGGCTAAAGTGCATGGTTCCATCGAAGTCCAAGTTCTACCTCCAGCACCACATGGTCCCCCTGCGCCACAAGAAGTGAACCCTGAGCAATGAACTGGCACTTGCCACTGGAGGGGGCAATACTAATTGTAATTGCCCCATTACAATTAGTATTGCCCCCTCCAGTGTTCTAGAATCACAGGCCACAGGCAATAGGTCACTTATATAACACAAGGTAGGAAGTTTATCTGTTAGGAAGATTTTTTAGTACAAAAGCCAC
Source organism: Sorex araneus (assembly GCF_027595985.1). Lineage (NCBI taxonomy): Eukaryota > Metazoa > Chordata > Mammalia > Eulipotyphla > Soricidae > Sorex > Sorex araneus. The sequence continues at coordinate 15,956,136 of NC_073303.1, forward strand.
TATTTTGTTGTTGCAAGCATAATATTGAAATGGTCTGCAAAGGCAAATGGTTAAAAGCTTTGAAGAGGGTATTTTGCTAAAAAAAGATTCTACCTCAGGGCTGGAGTGATAGCACAGCTAGTAGGGCGTTTCCTTGCATGTGGCCGACCCGGGTTCAAAACCCAACATCCGATATGGTCCCACTGAGCACCGCCAGGAGTAATTTCTGACTGCAGAGCCAGGAGTAACCCCTGTGCATGGCTGGTGTGACCCAAAAAGCAAAAATAAAATAAAATAAAAAATAAAGATTCCACCTCTTTGTATTCTGGGCCTGGAAAATAAAAGTTTGCAGTAAAAAATATATGAGTCACTCTGCTACACGTAACTGGCACTCACTGAGAAACTCAAAGTGTCAGCTCAGACACACACCCCCTCCTGTTCTGCCACTCCTTATTTTTTTCACCCTGTCATGTGTTCAAAATGCCTGCTACAGGACCAGAGTAATTGTAGAGCGAGTCCTTGCCTTGCACATAGTCAAGGGTTCGATCCCTGGCATCCCATGTGGTCCCCAAGCACCACTGGGTGTAATTCCTGAGCGCAGAGCCAGGAGTAACCTTTGGGTGTTGCTGAAAGCCAAAAACAAAAACAACAACAAAATGACAGCAACAGTCCCCAACATCCCAGCTACACTCAAAGGTAAAGCAGTGACTGCAAAAATTGTTATCCGTGGAACTGGAGAGATAGTACAGTGGGGAGGGCGTTTGCCTTGCATGCAGCTGACCCGGGTTCAATCCACAGCATCCTGTATGGTCCCCCCGAGCACTGCCAAGAGTAATTCCTGAATGCAGAGCCTGGAGTGATCCCAGAGTATCACCAAGTGTCACCCAAAAAGCAAAAAAACAAAAACAAACATTGTTACCCATGGGCCAGTGTGGTAGTATAGGAATTACGACACTAGCCTTGCATGTGGCCCACCTGAGTTTAATCCCAGCACTAGAGAATCCCCTGAGTACCACTGGGAGTGGCTCCCAGCTCTGGAAGGTTGTGGACTCCCAGCCAAACCCAAACAACTTTATCCTCCAGGGACTACTCTTTGCAGGGAGAAAATGATTTTTCCCGTCAGCCAATCCCAAGGACCTAAGAACTGGATCTTCCACCCCACTACAGTTCTGTGCAGGGAGGCTGACAGAAGAACCCGGACCCCTGAAGGTTGGGCACACAGAACAGTGGAGAGGGCGCTGGCCAGGCATTTGGCCCCTTGGGCTTGGTCCCTGGCATCACCTATGGTTCCCTGAGCTACGAGCACTGTCAGGGATAGCCTCGGAGCGCCAGGTGTGGTCCCGAACAAAACAAACACAGAAGAATCTCCCTTAGCCTATGAGAGAGACTCACCCCCTAGGCGGGGACAACATAGGACAGCAGGGAAAAGGCGGAGGGGATATGAAGTGAATTATGTGAAGGGAGCCAGGCCATGCATGTCTGGTCTGAATTCTGCGTCACATTTTTTATTTCATAATTTTTTGTTTTCTTAGGGGGGCGTTCACCTTTCAGGTGGCGAACCCATGTTCGATTCCTCCACCTCTCTCGGAGACCCTGGCAAGATACCAAGAGTATCCCGCCCACATGGCAGAGCCTGGCAAGCTTCCCCTAGCATATTTGATATGCCAAAAACAGTAACAACAAGTCTCACAATGGAGACGTTACTGGTGCCCGCTCGAGCAACTCGATGAGCAATGGGGGATGTTTTGTGGGGGCTACACCTGGCTGTACTCAGGAGTTACTCCTGGCTTTGTGCTCAGGGAACCACAGGCAGTGCTAAGGATTGAACCTGGGTCAGCCACATGCAAGCTAAGTGTCTTACCCACTGTACTATCTCACCAGCCCCCACATTTCCCGTCATATATGCTTTGAAAAATATTTTACTGCTTAGACTGGATTTTCTCCTGTGCATAAAGTGTGGATATAATGTCTAGGGTGTCTTTCCCAATACTTCATAAGGAGGTGTAAGTCTGGATTTGGTTCTCTATTTCCATAGACAGCAACAATGAGTCCCATATTATAAGCACCAATAAAATCAGTAGAGTATCACTTCTTGCGTCTTTCTGATTTGTGTGTATATCTTCATTTTCAAAACCCATTAACTTTGTGATGTGGGGACAGCTCGGTGACCAGAAGCACAGGCCCTGCCAGCACCAGGAAGTGATTACTGTCCCCTGTGCAAATGGCAGCCCATCTGGACCACTGATCCCTGAAGTTTGCTTTTCTTTTCGAATTAACCAAGAGTGCAGGAGAAAGGGAAAAGATATATACTATCTTTTATCTATCTATCTATCTATCTATCTATCTATCTATCTATCTATCTATCTATTTATTTATTTATTTATTTTGGGGTCATATCCAGTGATGCTCAGGGGTTACTTCTGGCTCTGCACTCAGGAATTACTCCTGGTGGTGCTCAGGGGACCATATAGGATGCCGGAGGTGGAACCCGGGTCAGCCGAGTGCAAGGCAAACGCCCTACCCGCTGTGCTATAGCTCCAGCTCACCCTCTTTTACTTTTATTTTTTAAATTTTATTTATTTCCTTTTTCCCAGCGATGCTCAGGAGTTACTTCTGATGGCGGTGCTCAGGGGACCATATGGGATGCCGGAGATTCAACTCATGTTGGCCGAGTGCAAGGCAAACAGCCTCTCCACTGTACTATCGCTCAGGCTCCCCTCTTTTATTTTTAAACTTCAACCGAAGTCACTGCAGTTGAGACTTCCTAATAATATCAGTTGTTTCATTTCTGTTAAATCCATAGCTGGTACAGTCTCGCCATATTTGGAAAATAAAAAGAAAACCAAAGAGGAAGCAACTTAGCTACTTTGCTTTAAGCACCTCTTTTTAACTTTTTTTTTTTTTTTTTTTTTTTAGTTTTTCGGTCACGCCTGTCGATGCACAGGGGTTATTCCTGGCTCTGCACTCAGAAATTATTCCTGGCCGTGCTCAGGGGACCATATGGGATGCTGGGAATCAAACCCAGGTTGGTCGAGTGCAAGGCAAACGCCCTACCCGTTGTGCTATTGCTCCAGCCCCTTAACTTTTCTTTTTGATGAATAAAAACATTATTTATTCATTCTCTTCTTGCACACTAACTCACTCTCTGTACTTTTGATTTAAATGTCCAATCTCCTTGCCCTCCACCCCCTCACATCCCCCCTCAAAAAAAAAAATTTTACCCAAGGTCTCTGCTTCCTTCCTTCCTTCCTTGAGGCATTCACCTCTGATTTTACAAGGGTTCTATTTGTCTGCCTTCTGCTCTACTCAGGCCTTTCCCTCACCCACTCCCAGCAGGAGGTGTCTTTCTGGCCCCGAACTCCTGAAGGGAACTTGCCCTTAGAACCCAGGTGACAATGAGAGTCACTTAAACTTTTCTCTTTTGATGCTTAAAGGATTATGCAGAGTCCTTTGGAGCCCAGCAGATTAAGTGCTTGCAGCTTTGGAAGCTGGGGTGGGGGAGTGGGGGGTCACTGTATAGAGTCTCATCTCTTCCTGAAATTTTTTTTTTTTCCTTTTTGGGTCACACCCAGCGATGCTCAGGAGTTACTCCTGGCTCTCCACTCAAGAATTACTCCTGGCAGTGCTTGGGGAACCATATGGGATGCTGGAAATTGAACCTGGGTTGGTTGCATGCAAGGCAAACGCCCTACCCTCTGTGCTACCCCTCCAGCCCCTGTTCCTGGAATTCTTGAACTCACCTGAGGGTCTGGGGGAAGGACTTCACGGGGGGACCAGTAGCGCATTGCAACTTTATAACAGAGAGATGGAGTGGACGGTTTCTCCTTCTCCATTTCATATTCTCCTTGGAGCCTTCAACAGGCCCGGATCACGATTTGCCCACCTTGCTTGGTCTGAACAGCTTCTGAGGGTGGTGTTTGTCCCCCTTTGAAGGTCAAAGGGCATGAATAGGGGCCGACCTGGGTTCGATTCCCAGCATCCCATATGGTCCACAAGGCACTGCCAGGAGTAATTCCTGAGTGCAAAGCCAGGAGTAAACCCTGTGCATCGCCAGGTGTGACCCGAAAAGAAAAAAAAGGAGGGGGGCATGAATGTCACAGGAGGATGGAAGTGCACTGGACAGTCCTGAGGGTTTGCCCTCACAGAGAAGCTCCTCTCTCTACTTCCTGGGCCTGGCCTTCTAATGAGGGACACAATGTTTTAGTCCTTCAGCTGAAAAAAAAAGAATGAAACTGGAGTCATTTAGGATGGTGGTTTCAGGGGACCCCAAAAGGGGAAGTCATTCCAAAGAATTCTGTGTGAAAAAATTAAAAACTCAGGAGGCAGACTAGAGCCATAGTACAGCACCTTGGGCATTTGCCTTGCACAAGGCCAACCCAAGTTTGATCCCCAGCATCCCATGTGACACCAGGAGTGATTTCTGAGAGAGACATGGGAGTAACCCCTGAACATCGCTGGATGTGAGCCAAAAAGCCGCCATCATCATCATCATCATCATCATCATCATCATCATCATCATCATCATCATCATCATCATAACAACAACAACAACAACAACAACGACAACAACAACAATAATAATAATAAATAAACTCAAGAGGAGGGGAAACAATCAAAAGTGTATGAAGGGGCCAGAGTGATAGCACAGTGAAAGCGTTTGCTTTGCACACAACTGCCCATCCCAGCGGATTTCAGCAAGGACCCCTAGCACTAGGTTCAGCAAGTTCTTATACTGTCATTTTGTCAAGTAAGCATTACTCAGCAGATTTTTGGGTCACACCCGGCAATGCTCGGGGTTACTCCTGGCTCTGCACTCATATGCCCGGGGGACCATATGGGATGCTGGGAATCGAACCCGGGTTGGCCACGAGCAAGGCAAACGCCCTACCCGCTGTGCTATCTCTCCAGTCCCTACACATATATTTTGTTTGTTTGTTTTGGCCTGCAACATCCAGCCCACTTCCTAACAGTTACATTCTGGAGCCCTAATCTTATTGCGGAGATGTAATCTTTGTCAAAAGCATCTGGTTTTTCTGCTTTTCTTGTTCCTGGAAGAGGCCTAAGTTACTCAGAACCTGTCAGTTCTCCGGCTAAGCGGGTCCTAACATGGCCAATCCGGGTTTCATCCCCAGCACCCCTTATAGTTCCCCGCCCCTCTCCCCCAAAGCAAAGTGCAGAGCCAGGAATAAGCCCTGAACATTGCCAGGTGTAAGTGTATGAAGACTTTCAAGTAGTTTAAAAAAAAAAATCGTGTACATGTTAGTAATCTCATACAAGGGCTTAATGGCTCCAGGGTGAGATACAACAATCTTAACACACATTCTTTTTTTTTTTCCTTTGTTAGTGAATCACCATGAGGTACAGTTACAGGCTTACAAACTTTTATGCTTGCATTTCAGTCATACAATGGTGGAGTACCCGTCCCTCCACCAGTGCCCATTTGCCACCACCAATGGTGCCAAGCATCCCTCCCACCACCCCCACCCAGTCTCCTCCCCACCACCCCCCCTCCCCGCCCCCGCCACTGTGGTGGGGCATTCCCTTTTGCTCCCTCTCTCATTTTGAGTTAACACGCATTCTAAGGAAACCTTTTTTGATCATTTTTAGTGAGTTATTCATAACAAGCAATACTATAGCACTGTAGCACTGTTGTCCTGTTGCTCATCAATTTGCTCGAGCGGGCACCAGTAACGGCTCCATTGTAAGACTTGTTACTGTTTTTGGCATATTGAATACACCATGAGGAGCGAAGTTGAGCAAATCGATTAGCAACGCAATGACAGTGACAGTGAACAAGCAATACAAAATTATTCATTTATTTATTTTGTTTTTTGGGTCACACCCAGTGATGCACAAAATAAATTATTTAGAGCCTGCTATTGGGACAGGTTGTGTTTTCTTGTTCGGGAAAACTCAAAATAATGGTGGTGGGAAGGTGTAATGGTGTGGTGGGATTGGTGTTGAAATCTTGGATGTAATAAATTATTGTGAGCTTCATAAAAATAAATTTTATAAAATAATAACACACATCGGGTAGGGCTTTTGCCTTGCATATGGCTGACCCCAGTTCGATTCCTCTGTCCCTCTCGGACAGCCTGGCAAGCTACCGAGAGTATCTTGCTCGCACGGCAGAGCCTGGCAAGCTCCCCGTGGCCTATTCGATATGCCAACAAGTCTCACAAGGGAGATGTTACTGGTGCCCGCTCGATCAAAATTGATGAACAATGGGACAATAGTGAGACAGTGACAGACAGTGACAGTGATAACACACATACAAAAAATTGTGTGCGTGGCTATAGAGAGAGCATAGCAGGCCAGGTGCTTGCCTTGCACACAGCTAACCCGAGTTTGGTCCCCAGCATCATATGGTTCCACTGAGAACAGAACCAACGAGCCCTGAGCACAGCCATGTGTCAGCCCAACACAAAGACAGAAATCAGAGAGTCCAGTGAAGAAGGCACGTGCCTTCACATGGCTGGCCTGGGTGTAACCTCTGGCACCTCCAGAGATGATCCCTGTGCACAGAACCAGAGGTAGACCCTGAGCACAGCTGGATCTGACTCAAGAAACCAATAATCATACTATAATTGCACTTATGCCCAGGAGAAAAATAATTCAAGGAAAATTTTAGGGAGTACCTCAACACGCGTTTGATGTGGCAGTCTCACTAAACTGTGGGACACAAGCTGTCGCATTGCTCATTGATGGGAGGACACCTTTGCTAGCATACCTGTCACAGGTGCCTGTCACCTGGCCTGTTAGGAGGGTTCCTGGAAGAGGAAGGATGGAACTAAGGGGTTTTTGAGCTGTATGCAGGGTTGAGGGAGACTCTGGAGGTCAGTGCAGGACAAGGGGAAGAGATTTCACTCGACCTTGCCCGGCCTGGGCGTCTTGGGGGGCAGGAATGCAGCCACCAGCCTGCAGGCTGGCTCCCTCCTCCGCTGCTGCCGCTAGCGCCAAGCTCTGTGTCTCCTGCAGCCAGACTCTCAGGGGGGGTGGGCAGACGTTCAGAGTCAGCCTCCAGCTGCAGAACGGCAGAAACAAGCAGAGGGGCACAAAGACTGTCCCACACAGACTACATGTTGGAAACGGGCGCCCCCTTTGATGTCGGCGGGCCCCACGGTGACTTACATGAAGCCGGGAGGAGAAAGACAGTCACTTTCTCCCCAACCGCCTCTACCACCCGGGACCCAGGGCTACTGGGTTCTTCTTGTCTCGCTCGCGGAAAAGAATTTCAGGAGTAGACAAGCAGTAAAGTCAACAGATTTTATTTAGAGGCTTTTTGACGGGAGGAGGGAGGGATAAGAGAGAGGGAAAAGTAAGAGTAACGTGCTCAAGAGAGAACGCGGGCTTCTCCAGGGGTGGAGAGAGCTCCTACGCATATCCGAGATTTAGGCATGAAAGTCCACATCTCAAGGGGGGAGATGAGGGCGACACAAGTGCTCGGGTACCGCAAGTGCTCGGCCACGTGGGCACAAGCAGCACATGGGCTCAGGCAGCATATGTGCTCCCTTCCTTTGTTCAAGGTGTCTTTTATAGGGTTTCTCCAACCTGCCCCCATGTGGGGTTTCTTTCCAGGTAAAAGTCCGTTGCTAAGGAGGTAACCAGGGAGGTTGGGAGTGGTGATGGCCTTCTTTGGGGAACTTCCTGGGGAGGGGTCCATTATCCTCAGAGTCTACTGATGGTCTTATCCGGTCTTTTGTTTTCTGAATCCACAAGGTAGATCAGCCTTAAGATTCTCCTTCCCTGAGACTTTGATAATCTAAATTTCATTGCCAAGGGTCTTTCCCTATCTACCTGCCTACATCACCTTCATCCAGTTTATTTATTTCTTATTTATGTATTTGGGGGTGGGTGGCAGTGCTGTGGCAGCGCTCGGGGCTTCCTCCTGGCTCTGCACTCAGGGATCACTTCTGGAGGGGCTTGGGGACCGTAAATAGTGCCAGGGATGGAGCCAAGTGTGGTATGTTACATGCAAGGCAAGTGCCCTGCCCACTCTGCTCTGGCCCTCTGGTCTACTCCTTTTTGGTGGGGGGGGGAGGGAGGTCACCCCCAGGGGTGTTCAGGACTTACTCCTGGCTCTGAGCTCAGGGATTACTCCTGGCGGTGCTCAGGGGATCATGGGAGGTGCCAGGGATTGAACCCGAGTCAGCCGCATGCAAGGCAAATACTTTACCCTCGGTACTATGGCTCCAGCCCCTTCTTGTCTACTCTTAAGAAAATAAAAGTGGGGGGCTGGAGTGATAGCACAGCGGGTAGGGCGTTAGCCTTGCATGCGGCCGACCCGGGTTCAAATCCCAGCATCCCATATGGTCCCCTGAGCACCGCCAAGGGTGATTCCTGAGTGCATGAGCCAGGAGTGACCCCTGTGCATTGCTGGGTGTGACCCAAAAAGCAAAAAAAAAAAAAAAAAAAAAAGAAAAGTGGGGTGAGGGAAGGTAGCACATTGGGTTCAAATAAAAACAATGTTGACCTGCTGGCTGTGACCGATATCCAGTCTGTGGAGAGAGTTAGGAAGTTTACTTGAGCCATTGGGTTCACAACTGCTCCCGTATTTGGATAATCCTCCAACTTGATCAACAAGATTCTCAATAAAGTTGGCCAACGGGCCAGCGATGGGCAGATGGGAGCTGTTGATGCAGATGCATGAATCCATCAACACTGTTTGGATGGTTCAAACTGTGGCTTCATCTGTCACTATTGTTAGCTGGTTGCCAAGGACAGCGTGATAGATCTGACTCACCGATGTTGAAATTATTCTGTTTTCGTCCATCCATTTACCGCCATAACTATACCCCCCACCCCTTTTATTATTTCATTATTTTGCTGTGCCTGGGATTGAATCCAGGGCGTCATGAGTGCCCTCTCGCTCTGAGCCACGCCCCCGGGGCCCTTCCCATTTGGAAAGAAAGATTAGGGAACTGGCAGGCTGCAGAGAGAGAGAGAGAGAGAGAGAGAGAGAGAGAGAGAGAGAGAGAGAGAGAGAGAGAGAGAGAGAGAGAGAGAGAGAGAGAGAGAGAGAGAGAGAGAGAGAGAGAGAGAGAGAGAGAGAGAGAGAGAGAGAGAGAGAGAGAGAGAGAGAGAGAGAGAAAGCACTGCAGTGCGGGCGCTTCCCGGCAAGAGTTCGATTCCCTGCCCTCCATATGGTCCTCCAAGGCCCTCCGGGAATGATTCTGAGCACAGAGCCAGGAGCCAACCCTGAGTACTGCTCGGTGTGGCCCCCAGAACAAAAGAAAACCAAACCATCCCCTCTCCCTCATAAAAAAACAAAAAAAAGTAAGACAGCATAAAATATCTTTTTGCCACTTTTTTCTGGCCCTTGGGTCACACCCAGAGGTACCCAGAGGCACCTCCTGACTGTGCTGTGTGGAGCCAGCGCTCCCGGCAGGGGCTAAAGCCCCGCCCCAGCCTGTGGAGCAGAAACTCAGCCAGGTGCGCTGTCTCTCCAGTTCCGACACAATTCCTTGTCTTTGCTTTTTGTGTTTGGACACACTGGCTGTGCTCAGGGCTTAATCCAAGCTCTGCACTCAGGGATCACTCTTGGCAGTGCTTGGGGGGCAATCTGGGATACTGGGGACTGCCCCCTTGTCAGCCGTATGCAAACGCCCTATAGGCTGTGCTATTGCTCCAGTCCTGACATCATGTCCTTCCTTCCTTCCTTCCTTCCTTCCTTCCTTCCTTCCTTCCTTCCTTCCTTCCTTCTTCCTTCCTTCCTTCCTTCCTTCCTTCCTTCCTTCCTTCCTTCCTTCCTTCCTTCCTTCCTTCCTTCCTTCCTTCCTTCCCTCCCTCCCTCCCTCCCTCCCTCCCCCCTCCCTCCCTCCCTCCCTCCCTCCTCCCTCCCTCCCTCCCTCCCTCCCTCCCTCCCCCCCTCCCTCCCTCCCTCCCTCCCCCCCTCCCTCCCTCCCTCCCTCCTCCATTTATTTCTAAATGTCCTTTTATTTAAGAGCATCTACCTTAGCTATTTTCTTTCCTTTTTGAGTTTTGCCTATGTTTTGTGGTGCCAAGGATCAAACTCAGGGCTCATACATGCAAGCCAAACACCCTGTCTGAATTTAAGTAGCCCTAAATATAGCTTTCTACAGGGAAAAAAAAAATTGCTTGGGGGGCTGGAGCCATAACACAGCGGGTAGGGCGTTTGCCTTGCACGTGGCCGACCCAGGTTCAATTCCCAGCATCCCATATGGTCCCCCAAGCACCATCAGGGGTGATTTCTGAGTGCAGAGCCAGGAGTAACCCCTGTGCATTGCCAGGTGTGACCCAAAAATAAATAAGTAAATAAATAAAAAAGTGCTTGGGTCATTAGCCAAAAGCAAAGAGTCTATTCAAGAGGGTCCCGCCAACACTCCCAGGAACTCTGCCCAGAGGGTAGAGTGGGAGTTGGCTGACCCCCTCCACCATCCACTCTCCTTTACCCTGTACAAATTTTGGGGTGAGCCAAGAGAAGAGCCCTCCCAAATGTGTCCCAGTTTGCTTTGGTCAAATTTGGTTTTAGAAATATGGAACCAGGGGGCTGGAGCGACAGTACAGCGGGTAGGACATTGGCCTTTTATGCACTGACCCAGATTCAATTCTTGGCATCCCATAGGGTCCCCCAAGCACTGCCAGGAGTGATTCCTGAGTGCAGAGCCAGGAATAACCCCTGGGCATCGCCAGGTGTGACCCCAAATCAAAAAAAAAAAAAAAAAAAAAGGAGGGGGAAAGAAATATAAGAACCTAACAGGCCAGAGCGATAGTACAGTGGGTAGTGCTGTTGCCTTGCATGCAGCTGGCCCAGATTCAGTCTCCAGCACCCCACCAGGTGGGCAGAGCCAGGGTAAGCCCAGCACTGCTGGATGTGGCCCAGTCCCATCCACACCCACCAAATAAAAGGAGAGAGGCGGAAAGACAAACCACGCCTCTAGATGTTTGCCCTGCCAGAGCAGTTTCTATTCGTCTCTATTCGTTTATCTGATCCTACGACTAGGCAGGTTGTGGGGATGTCGCCTAACTGAGGGAGAGCCTGTGAGGCCTTTCGTCCATCCCTGCCCTCCCCTGAGCCCTGTGTGGTACAGCCCTGGTCCCCCCAGCGTACCCCTGGGTGTGGCTCCTGCTCAAGGTTATTCCTGGAGTTTATCCTTAGTTTGGGCTGGCTCCATTCTTGTCTAGTTTTAGTTTTTGTTTTTTTTTGTTTTGGGTCACACCCGGCGATGCTCAGGGTTACTTCTGGCTCTGCACTCAGGAATTACTCCTGGCAGTGCTCGGGGGACCATATGGGATGCTGGGAATTGAACCCAGGTCGGCTGTGTGCAAGGCAAACGCCCTACCCGCTGTGCTATTGCTCCAGCCCCAAGATACTCTTTTTTTCCCCTATTGCTCCAGGGGAAGCCTGAGGTAGGTAGATCCCTTGCGGTGGTGATTTCTATCAGGGACAAATTCCGGGTCATTTGCCTGCACTCAGCCCATGTTCTCTCCTGTCTTCAGACCTTTGATTCTTCAGACCCCCCTGGAGCTGTGCTTACTTCTCGTCTCAGCAGGGATCCTTCGGGCTGTTCTGGGCACTCAGAGTTTCCCAGGGCTTCCACCTAGAGCCAATGTCGGACGCTTCTTACTGCTTCAGCTCCCCGTCCTGGTGCCCATTGCTGGGGACCATTGGAGGGTGAACAGACTTTGAGAGTGTGACACCATGAGGATTAAGGAAAGAGACAGGGGCTGGATAGCACAGCGGGTAGGACGTTTGCCTTGCACGCGGCCAACCCGTGTTCGATTCCCAGCATCCCATATGGTTCCCCGAGCACTGCCAGGAGTAATTCCTGAGTGCAGAGCCAGGAGTAAACTCTGAGCATTGCTGGGTGTGACCCAAAAAGTCAAAAAAAAAAAAAAAAAGGAAAGAGGCAGAAATTTCTGTCTGAGAGCAAAATCATGGGATCAGGAGCCTAACAGCCTCATGGACTGAGAACGTTGATGTCGACGAACACAGATGCTCTGAAACATTCATTCCCCATCTAATAAGATGCGTTTACAGAAATCGCCGCTTATCTAGCAGGCCGTTAGCCCAAGAACCAGTCACTACTCATCCTCGCATATATACTTTTCCCAAAAATGCACTGCCACACGCTCTGCTCTGCAGCACTTTGCATGCTCAGGGCGCTCTGTCCCCCTGGGGGCGCTTGGCTGGGTGTCACATCACAGTCGGCAGACGCCTGCCTTGTTATTGTTGTGCAGAATTTGGTTTGCAGTCTGTTCCATTTAGATTTTGTGGCACACACACAAACATTTCAATGGCTTGGTTTCTGACAGACACACACAGGGCATTACTACTACTCGTATGCCGTATAGTTCCTGCACTCTCCCTCCACCCCCTCCTCTCCCCGCCCCCCTCCCCTGCAGCTACACAGCCCCCTTCTAGTGTCTGGATATTCTGGCAGGACCAGAAATATGTTTGCATCCTCGTCTCAGAAACATGTTTGCACCCTCATCTCAGGCACTGTCACTTTTTTTTTTTTTTTTATCTAATGCTGTGTTCCTGTACATATATTCTTGTGCTCCATTTCTGTGTGACACATCACCATGTCACTGTATCACTGTCATCCCATTGCTCATCATTTTGCTCAAGCAGGCACCAGTAACATCTCCATTGTGAGACTTGTTGCTACTGTCTTTGGCATATCGAATGTGCCACGGGTAGCTTGCCAGGCTCTGCCGTGGGAGCAAGATGCTCTCGGTAGCTTGCCGGGTTCTCCAAGAGGGACGGGGAGTCGAACACAGGTTGCCCACATGCAAGGCAAACACCTTACCCGCTGTGCTATCGATTCAGCCCTGTGTGACACATATGATTTACTAATCATGATATACTAATCACATATATGCACACACTTCCACACAAACAAGGAGTTTTGTTTTGTGCCTTAGTTATTTGCATGTATACTTGCTGGCATGTATGATCCTGAATAGCTCAGCACCTATGTATGACTGACACTTGCTTTATATCCTGACATTGCTTTATATCCTCACAACAGACTCAGGTATGCATGTTCATTCACATGCTTGTATAATCACATGCACGTGTGTGCACATTCACTATGTGTTCTCTTTAATCATGCATGCTTCCCCCACACACACACACTTTTTGAGTCACACCCAGCAATGCTCAGGGGTTACTCCTGGCTCTAGCTCAGAAATTACTCCTGGCAGTGCTTGGGGGACCATATGGGACATCAGGGATTGAACCCAGGATGGCTGTGTGCAAGGCAAACGCCCTACCCGCTGTACCATTGCTCTGGCCCCACATGCATGCTCTTTGGACGTGATAGGCAGACGCAGAAATGCACAGTCACCCAAATCTCTGCCTACTTTCTCTGTCCCAGGTGTGTGCATGCATGCACCTATACATGTACTCAGGCATGTGTGTGTTTCCACACCTGGCAGTTTATTCCTCACTCATTAAGCACAGGAGTGTTTTCTCACTCAGGTACTCATTCACAGGCACCCTAACATGTGTGCATCTGCATGCATTACTTTGCTCCTCACTTGGGTGTGCAAATTTGTTTTACCCTTAAGTTTGTCACATGTTTGCATTTGATTCTCAGTCCTGTTTGATTTTGGGGGTGCACCGATAGCTAAAACATTCAGAAGCACGTCTTGCTTTGGTGCACGTTTCACTGTCCCACCCAATGTCCTGGTGTTGTGAGTACACAAATACATTCACAGACTCACACAGACTCATAAAATTAGGCATTTTATATTCTCCAACTACTAAGCACTGCTGTTTTCTTCTGGGTTAACATACTGGCAAATACACGCTGACTCTTCTTTGCCCCACACAGTCTGTTTCTTTCTTTCTTTTTCATTTTTTTTCTTTTTGGGTCACACCTGGCAATGCTCAGGGGTTACTCCTGGCTTTGTAGTCAGGAATCACTCCTGGTGGTGCTCAGGGGACCATATGGGATGCTGGGAATCGAACCTGGGTTGGCCGCGTGCAAGGCAAACGCCCCACCTGCTATGCTATGGCTCCATCCCCCACAGTCCGTTTCTTAACTGGGAATTGTGACCAGATTTGGAAAAAAAGGCGTGCTGAATTCAGCCCATTCTTTCATTGAGGGAAAGATTTTGTACTTTAGCTACAGAGTGTTTTCTTGCTCTCTAACCTTCTTTCCCTTTCTCTCTGCTCTCAAACACACATGCACATCTTTTTATTTTTTATCTATTTATTTTTTTTTGCTTTTTGGGTCACACCCAGCGATAATCAGGGGTTACTCCTGGCTTTGCACTCAGGAATTACTCCTGGCGGTGCTTGGGGGACCATATGGGATGCCGGGGATCGAACCCGGGTCGGCAGCGTGCAAAGCAAACGCCCTACCCACTGTGCTATCGCTCCGGCCCCCACACATGCACATCTTACTCTGTAAGACTATGGTGCTAATACAACTTGTCCCCTACTCTTCTACAAAGGTGAGTGCTCCTTGCTATCTCCAGAATTCAACTGCTCTTCATTTACCTTCTCTACTTTGTGGCTGAAGTGCTAGTGGGGCATGTAGAACACGGCCTTGCTGTGGATACAGGAAGCTTTAGGGACTGAGTGCTGGTTTCTGTGTGTGACACAGCTTTCCTTGCCCTGCTGCTCAGCCATGGAAGTTAGTCCTGTTTTCCCATAGGGAGTGTGAGGGCGAAACTGAGGCCATGACGGGCTGCAGCTGACGTTAAGTCTCCACTAGGCCTTGGTTTCTGTTTCCCCGAAGCAGGACTTGCAGTTTCTGGTAAATTCCCAGTTGAGTCATTTGCCAAGATCAGGAACTGGGCCGTTGGGTCTGGCCGGTCATGAGGGGTCACTGTCCCCTCCTTAGAAACTGGGACTGTTTCTGAGGAACCATTGTCTAATTGCTGGCCACTGTTGAAATAGGGCAATGCCAAAAATAGACCAGTTGATACATCGCTTCTTAACTCTGAACCCTACATAAACCGCTTGTGATTTGGAGTCAGGGTCCTTGGTAAGACCCCACTGCATTGGATGAGACTCGGACCCTAGCTCGGGCTAGCAATAAACTTCCTTTGCTTTTGCATTATCCTGTGTGGACTTGGTCCCGCAACTGGGGATCTGAAACTCATCATGGGAAGCTCCATCTGTGCTTCGTGACAGCGATTCCTCTGAACAGCGTAGGTGAACAACTACCTGACCAAGCATGCTTTGACAGACAACTGTCACCATGGCAGAATTTCAACATGTTTGCTTGTATGCAAGATTTATGATGGATTTCCACTTTCACATAGATGTGACGTGATTCCTTCTGCCTAATTTTCCTTTGGGCTGTCCGGACTAGTGTGCCTTCACCTCTGTTCCCAGCTACAGTCCGAGTGCACTTCTTGTCTTCCTCTCCCGAGATTTCATTAGCAGTTGCAGCAGTGCCGTTGCTTTGGAATGTCTGCTACTGCATTCATCCTGATGCTCAGATCTCATTGGACAGCTTCCCAGGGTACATACTTCTTGGTGAATGACTTTGCAAGTTCTCTCACTTTTCTTGTGCCTTAAAAAATGGGCCAGAATGGGAGTCCCAGTGAGGGAGGGGCAAGATTAGTGCAGTGAACTGGGGAACAGGGGAGGCCTATGTTTTCGGTGCATTAATTGATCCCTGAGAACTCGTATTCATCATGACATTCTGTGAGATAGGCATGTCATAAATTAGTGCGCAGATAATCACCATCAGTGAGAACAGATGGGAAGCCTTTCTTTTTTTTTTCTCTTTTTCTTTCTTCTCTCTCTTTCCTTCTTTTTCTTTCTTTCTTTCTTTCTTTCTTTCTTTCTTTCTTTCTTTCTTTCTTTCTTTCTTTCTTTCTTTCTTTCTTTCTTTCTTTCTTTCTTTCTTTCTCTCTTTCTCTTTCTTTCTTTCTTTCTTTCTTTCTTTCTTTCTTTCTTTCTTTCTTTCTTTCTTTCTTTCTTTCTCTCTTTCTCTTTCTTTCTTTCTTCCTTCCTTCCTTTCTTTCTTTCTTTCTTTCTTTCTTTCTTTCTTTCTTTCTTTCTTTCTTTCTTTCTTTCTTTCTTTCTTTCTTTCTTTCTTTCTTTTTAAATTTTATTGAATCACCGTGAGATAGTTACAAGCTTTCATGTTTGGGTTACAATCTCACAATGATCAAACACCCATCCCTCCACCAGTGCACATTCCCCACCACCAATATCCCAGGTACCCTCACCTTTCCCACCCTCCCTTTGCCTCTATGGTAGACAATATTCCCTATACTCGCTCTCTACTTTTGGGCATTATAAGCCTTTATTTCTTTTCTCATTTTACCCTGTGCTTTTTTTCTTTGGTGGTGGGGGACACACCTGGCAATGCTCAGGTGTTATTCCTGTCTTTGCAATCAGGAATCACTCCTGGCGGTGCTCAGGGGACCATATGGGATGCTGGGAATCGAATCCGGGTTGGCTGTGTGCAAGGCAGACTCCCTACCCACTGTGCCCCAACCCTGTGCCTTTTCTTGTCGACATTTAGTGAAACCAGACACTTCGGGTAGATTCCTCTGCAAGTTATCTGCGTATGGTGAAGTCTCTGGTCTGTGGCTGGACCTTTCAATCACTGTTGCTCTATTTGGCCTTCCAGTACCTCGGGAAAGCAATTGGTGAGTGAGTGGAGGAGTCTTAGCTGGGTTCCTATTCTAGCCTCAGGACTGCCTCATGGATACCTGCATGTTCCTCATGATGTTGGCCATTAATTTGTACTCTGGACCTTATTGGAGAAACTGACTTCATTTCTGCTTCCTGTGGCTGTTTCAGCGTCCCGTGGTGTGGGCTGCTGTTGCAGTACCGTTTCCCACCATCAGAGGGTGTCAGGTTCCGAGTTTTCTTTACATGTTGGCTGTGGGAGCTGGAACCACCCACTCGCTGTTGCTGGGTGTTGTTCGAGGAGACTAATGAAGGACTCCCAAGCCCGTGCCTGGATCTTTTTAATTAATTCACTTACTTTCCTTTTGTGATGTTTGTTTGTGCTATCACCCTTGTGCTGATCCCATGCATTTCTGTGATGTGTTTATGCTTTCTGGTGCTGCTGCTTTTGCTGTTATGTTTTAAGTCACTATTGACATGATAATGATTTAGTGTTTCTGAACATCGGTGTGGGCTGGAACGATAGCACAGCGGCAGTGCGTTTGCCTTGCACGCGGCTGACCCGGGTTCGATTCCTCCGTCCCTCTCAGAGAACCTGGCAAGCTACTGAGAGTATCTCGCCCGCATGGCAGAGCCTGGCAAGCTACCTGTGGAGTATTCTATATGCCAAAAAGAGTAACGACAAGTCTTACGATGGAGACATTACTGGTGCCCACTCGAGCAAATAAATGAGCAACAGGATGACAGTGACAGTGACAGTGAACATTGGTGTGGTTACATTAGAGTTGTGTTTCCATTCTTGCTCGTTCTGTACTGTAATGTATTCCTGTTAAGATTGTTGTTACTGGGGCTGGAGCGATAGCACAGCGGGTAGGGCGTTTGCCTTGCACGCGGCCGACCTGAGTTCGAATCCCAGCATCCCATATGGTCCCCTGAGCACTGCCAGGGGTAATTCCTGAGTGCAGAGCCAGGAGTAACCCCTGTGCATCGCCAGGTGTGACCCAAAAAGAAAAAAAAAAGATTGTTGTTACTGATAAAAATCTCACTAAAACTGGGATTATAGAAAACAGGTGAAGACAGATGCTCTCAATAATTCATCTCTCACATAATAAGATGTATTTTCAGAAATCACCTTTTATCTAGAAGACTGTTGAAAACAAAGTTTAAGTTATTACTCATTCTCTCTTGCACATGCTGCATTTCTCATGCTCTGGCTTTGACAAACTGTCGCTTAACATGCAGTGCTAACCATTCTGCAGTGCTAACATGCAGTGCTAAATATTCTTATATCCTCCCTCTGATAAATTTTACTCTTCTTACACTTCAGTTATTTGTGGATCACATAGTCATGCATGCAACAGTTTGTTTTATTCTAACCTTGCACTTACTCTTTTATTTCATTTCCACCCAGCTGATCTCATCCAAGTCTTGTGCAACACACACTCTGCACGTTCACAGTGCTGTGTCCCTCTAGTGGCTCTTTGTTGTAAGTCACATCAGACAGTCTGCAACAACGTGCCTTGTTGCTGTTGTCCAGAATTTGCTTTGCTGTCTGTGCCGTTTGGATTTTGTGGCACGCATGCAAAATTTTGAATGGCTTGATTTCTGACAGACACACAGAACATTACTGTTCATATGCTGTGTAGTTGCGGTGCTTTACTCACTGAGTTACACAGTTCACTTTTATCATAGTGTCTGCAAATTCTGGCAGGATCAGAAACATGTTTGCACCCTTGTCTCAGGCACTGTTACTTTATTTTTTATTTTTTGATCTAATGTACACATGCACACACAGAGGTACGGAGTATGCCTTAGTTGAATGTACAAGCAGGCAAGTAAGTCTGCATAGCTCGCCACCTTGGTGTGATCACCTTTGCTTTATTTCCTGATCCTGATTTTTTTTTTTTTTTGCTTTTTGGGTCACACCCAGCGATGTACAGGGGTCACTCCTGGCTCTGCACTCAGGAATCACCCCTGGCAGTGCTCAGGGGATCATATGGGATATATGGGATGCTGGAAATCGAACCTGGGTTGGCCGCGTGCAAGGCAAATGCCCTACCCGCTGTGCTATCATTCCAGCCCCTGATCCTGATCCTTAGAGCAGACACAGGCGCACATGTTCACTCACATACCTGTGGAATCCCATCCGTGAGTGCGCCTTCACTGAATGTTCTCTTTAATCAGGCAGTTACTGGCAGATGCAAGATTCACTGTTACCCAAATCTCTGCCCATTCTCTCTTCCATGTGCACACATGCACATCTACATATGGCCAAGTGCACTCATGCACACACACCCATACACACAGGCACACACATACCGACATGCACGCACATGCTCAGACCATAGCAATTTATTCTTTGCTTAAGAATCAGGAATTTTTTTTTTTCCTTTTTAGGTCACACTCGGCAATGTACAGGGGTTACTCCTGGCTCATGCACTCAGGAAGTACTCTTGTCAGTGCTCGGGGGACCATATGGGATGTTGGGAATTGAATCCGGGTCAGCCGCATGCAAGGCAAACACACTACCTGCTGTGTTATCGCTTCAGCCCAGAAACAGGAATTCTTTGCTAAGCTAGTCAGGCCTGGGCATACTAATGTGCACCTGCTTGCATTGCTTTACTGCTCACTTGGGCAAATTTGTTTTATCCATCTCTTTTTCATGCTTAAATTTGTTTGTAAGTACTGTGTGCTTGTTCAGTGCACAGACAGCTAAGCTTTCAAAAGCAGCCCTAGCTTCAGTGCGTGTTTTAGTGGTTTCAGCACAGTCTGGCTCACAGCTTTTTGCACGACTTTCCAGGCTGCTACTGTGTGTGCTTTTTTTTTTTTGTGTGTGTGTGTGTGTGTTTTTTTTTGTGTTTTTTTTTGTGTGTGTGTGTGTGCTTTTGGTGGCTTGTACTGATAGTGACACTGGACAGACTGCAGCAGGAATCATGTTTCCTGTCGTCAAACATCCCTCTTTTTAGGTTGGTATCATTGCAGTTTCATGGCATGAATGTCAAAGATAGGAAGACTTTATTTACTTTCCTTTTTTTTTTTTTTTTTTTTTTGCTTTTTGGGTTTTGGGTCACACCCGGTGATGCACAGGGGTCACTCGTGGCTCTGCACTCAGGAATTACTCTGGGCGGTGCTTGGGGACCATATGGGATGCTGGGAATTGAACCGGGGTCAGCCGCATGCAAGGCAAACGCCCTCCCCGCTGTGCTATCGCTCCAGTCCCTGTGGCATGAACATTTCAGCTAGTGTTTGTCACACCAGTTCTAAAATCAAGTTCACGGTGATTTGGTTAGTGCAAGTTGGTGTGTGCACCTTTCTTTAGGAATACTTTTCCTTGATTTCTGCTGTGTGCCTGTGTGTGCATTCCTGTAATATTTGTATGCGAGTACAATTACTTCCTCAGTACATAAAACATTGAGTTGCTTTCTTTCTTACATAGTCACATACATTTATTTGTTCTGTTGTGCCACCCCCCCGTATGCGATTGCTCTTTTCCTTGTTTGCTAGGCAGACATGTGCCGTTGCTACTGCTTTATTTCATGATACTTGTTGTAGGCAGACACGTGTCTGTGTGTGTGTTAATATGAGTGCATGTGTTTTCATCAACTAAATGTCTTTAGGGTTACATGGTATTTTTCCAAGTTTCACATGCATGCTGACGTTCTGACAAATAATATCAGCTTATAATTTCCCTCTCTTTCTCCTTTCCACCCTGTCTCCCTCCCTCCTTCCATTTTCCTCTCTCTCTGACAGTCTCCTACACAGATAAGTGCATACACACAAACCCATAGACACGTATATGCACAGACTTAGGCATATTCTATTCCATTAAACAGGAATTTTATTGCTCAGCTAATCATACATGGGCATACTAACATATATGTATCTCACTTGGGTGTGCAAATTTGCTTTGCCTTTCAGTTTGTCACATGCTTGAATTTGATTCTCAATACTGCTTCTCATTTGTGGGGTGCACTAGTAGCTTAAGCTTTCACAAGCAGGTCTTGCCTCAGCGCACATTTTACTGGTTTCACTGTAGCCTGGTTTACAGTACTTTGCACTGCTGCTTTTCACTGCAATAAGCAGTATCCGTAAGCAGTGACCAGTAGTCACTCACCTTCCCTCATGGCTACCACCTACACATACTGGAAAACATTTGACCCCTCTTCTTTACTTCACAAAGTATGTTTCTTAACTGACATTTGTGATCTGATTTGAAAAAAGGGCATGCTTCACCTGTTCTTTCATTGAGTAAAGATTTTTGTACTTTAGTACACACATAGGCTGGAGCGATAGCACAGTGGTTTGGCGTTTGCCTTTCACGCAGCCGACCTGAGTTCGATTCCTCCACCCCTCTCGGAGAGCCCGGCAAGCTACCGAGAGTATCGAGCCCGCGCGGCAGAGCCTGGCAAGCTACCGGTGCGTATTGGATATGCCTAAAACAGTAACAATAAGTCTCTCAATGAGAGACGTTACTGGTGCCTGCTCGAACAAATCGATGAGCAACGGGATGACAGTGACAGTGACAGTACACACATAGCCATCTTTTGCTACCTCACCTACTCTCTCAATCTCTCTCTGTCTTTCTCACACACGCACATCTTACCCTGTAACACTGCGGCACTAATACTTCTTGTCTCCGACTCACACTAATGATGCTGCACCTTTGCTTATATTCCCTACTTTGTGGCCTGGACAGATAGTCAGCATGTAGACCACGCCCTTGCACTTGGCCAGCTGGGGTTCAACCTGTGCACCTCCCACAGGGACATATCACCTCCAGGAGTTCTCACTTAACACAGAGCCAGGAATAAACCCTGGCTGAGTATTGCCATGTAGCATTCAACAAAAGACAGCCTGTTGGTTGCCTGGTCTTGAGAGGCTATTCAGAGTATACCTTCACATTCCCCTGATCACAGTTCTGCATGCAAGTACATTTTCTTTCTTTCTTTCTTTCTTTCTTTCTTTCTTTCTTTCTTTCTTTCTTTCTTTCTTTCTTTCTTTCTTTCTTTCTTTCTTTCTTTCTTTCTTTCTTTCTTTCTTTCTTTCTTTCTTTGCTTTATGGGTCACACCCAGAAATTTTTAGTCGTTAGTCCTGGCTCTGCACCCAGGAATTACTCCTGGCGGTGCTTGGGGGACCATATGGGATGCTGGGGATTGAACCTGGGTAGCCTGCATGGAAGGCAAATGCCCTACCCGCTGTACTATCACTCCGGCCCCACATTTTTATTTCTCTAAAATTCACTTCTTTGCTCATTTGTTGCATATGCCCAAAATGTGTTGGCATGACAGGGCATGCACTTAATGCATTCATTATGGGCTTTCGCTTTGAGTTTTATTTCCTGTTTAGCTGCACTGCAATGCTACTTGGATCTTTTTCTGGCCAGCGGAAGCATTTCCCCTTACAGTAACTCACGCCTTCCACATTCTCATGCCATGACAACTTCTTTATGACTTTACATGTTCCTTTCTAGATTGGCTACAAGTACAACAGTAATTTCCTTTCTCTTTGAGATCACTTAATTCCCTTTAAAGCTTTTCCTTGTCTTCACAAATGCTCTGTAACACACACATCTGGGAGTTCTCTTCTGAGCAACTGACTCATGCTTGTGTCCTTCCCCAACAACACAAACACCCCAGTTAGCTTCACAGAGGCCATGATACATGCACATCCCTGCATCCATCACCATCCTCCATACACGCCGTGGTTGATGTTTCCTACTCTGGCTTCTGGGACATATTTTATTCACTGTGGGTTTTTTTCCAGTCACAAAAATAGTTGTGTTTATCACATAGTTCATGGTCTTCTTATCCAATGCTGTCCTAAAGAGAGCATGCTGGTGTTCACTGTCAAACCATGCAGCTACTTGTCAGTTTGATGCCCACCACATACTGTTATGTGCTTGTGGTGTGTCATGCAATACACTAGGTAAGTCGGCCTCATTGGCATCAAATAGGTGCTGTTTGATTGCAGCACAGGATCTCTTGCAGCACAAGAGATCCTCCCTCCCTTCTTCCCTCCCCCTCTCACCCTCTCTACTTCCCTCTCTTTCTCCCTCTCTCTTTCCCTCTCTCTTTTTCCCCCTCTCTCCCTCTCTCCTGAAAGGTTGTCAAAAATTTTCCTTTACCTACTTTAAAAAATCAGATCCTGTCCAGCGTGATCATTCCCTATTATTATTATTATTATTAATGCTTTTTGGGTCACACCCAGCACTGCACAGGGGTTACTCCTGGCTCTGCACTCAGGAATTACCCCTGGCGGTGCTCAGGGGACCATAGGGGATGCTGGGAATCAAACCTGGGCCGACTGTATGCAAGGCAACACCCTACCCGCTGTGCTATTGCTCCAGCCTTAGGAAGAGCACTTTTTATGTGCCTTTTGGCCATTTGAATTTCTTTTTTGAGAAAGTTTCTGTTCATTTCATCTCATTTTATGATTGGATTGGATTTATTTTTTCTTGTGGAGTTCAACCAGTACCTTGTATACCCTTAATATTAACCCCTTATCAGAAGGGTATTGGGTGAATATTCTTCCCCATTTCGTTGGTTGTCTTTGTATCCCGGTCATTGTTTCTTTTGAGGTACAGAAGCTTCTTAGTCTATGGATTTTTAAAAAATTATTAAAATTATTTTTTTAGCTTTTTGGGTCACACCCGGCGATGCACAGGGGTTACTCCCAGCTCATGCACTCAGGAATTACTCCTAGTGGTGCTCAGGTGACCATATGGGATGCTGGGACTTGATCCAGGGTCAGCTGTGTGCAAGGCAAATGCCCTACCTGCTGTGCTATCGCTCCAGTCCCTATGGATTTAAAAAAAATTTTTTTTTTGTTTCGGGTCACACCTGGCGATGCACAGGGGTTATTCCTGGCTCTGCACTCAGGAATTACCCCTGGCTGTGGTCAGGGGACCATATGGGATGCTGGAATTCGAACCCGGGTTGGCCACGTGCAAGGCAAACGCCCTCCCCGCTGTGCTATCACTCCAGCCCCCCCCCCCTCCCCATGGATTATTTTTAAAGAAGGAAAAATCAAACATACCTTACGTAAAGTTATATAAGTGTCCAGTAGCCTCTGAGACAGAGAAATAAGATTTATAATAGAAGATAAAGTAATGACTAAATTTTTTGTACGCGGTTTATAAAATTTTCTTTGCATATTTCAACAAATAGGGAAAAGCAACCCCCTTACATGACTCTCTCCACCTGCTCCTCGAGCACAGCCCTGGATTCCTGGGAGCAGACCGCCCCCTGGTGGTCCCACACGTCCCTGCAGCTCTCCCGTCTCCCTCAGCAAGTCCGTGGACAGGGCCTTACCCTCACTGTGTCTCTTGCACAATCACACGCGGCTGTGTCCTCAGTTACTGAACTGCTCAGTTTTAAGTAGACTTGGTTGTTGGAGGTGTCCCTGGTGATCCTGACTCCGGACTGAAGACTTGGTTTATAGCGTGTGCTTCCATCACCCGCTACACCACCAGTCCAATCCAGCCCCTTCCCAGGGGTCTGGCAGACCCCGTCCACAGCAGAGCAGGTCGGAGAGAATCCAGAGACCCAGCAAGTGAGGGACAGCGTCTGTGAGGGGGCCACCAGGCTTGGTCCTGACTACTGCAGCTGGACCTGGGACAGGGCCCCTGGGGACAGAGACCCACAGTGAGTCACGGGCTCAGAGGCCCCATCTCCCCCTTTTAACCTCTGTCCAGGGGACACTGACGTCCGCAAGGGGAGGAACCAGTGCTGATGCACGTTCCCGCCCACGAAGTCCGGGATCTCAGACCACCGTGTCAGGGGGAGAGAGAGTCCGAGCTGGGGTGAGTGTGAGCGCTGGTTTAATCCTGGGTCCCGAGTGCAGATTTGCATGGGGAGCCTCTGTAGAGAAAGGAGGGGACCCCCTGGGAGGCTGGCATGTGGGCTCCCTGCGGCTCAGAGCACTCAGGCCTGTCCCGGAGGCCCTGTGAGACCCGGGCCTCTTCCCCCTGCACAGGACACGTGCCGAGGAACTCTCAGGAAACAGGAACTGCTCAGGGGGAACCCTTGTGTCACAGGTCCCAGATGACCAACCCTCCCAGGGCCTCCACCCTGCGGGCAGGCACCTGTCCCTCCATGTCCCTGTGCTCCTGTTCTCCCACTGTTCACTCAGAACCTGGGGCCGGACAGACAGTGAGGGTGTCACAGTCAGTTCTGACTAGGTTTGGTCAACCCAAAGTCAAACCAATTTCACAGTTGCTTTTTTTTTTAATTTTTAAAAATTTTTATTGAATCACCATGTGCGAAGTTACAACGCTTTCAGGCCTAAGTCTCAGTCATACATTGATCAAACACCCATCCCTTCACCAGTGCACATGTTCCACCACCAAGAACCCCAGTATACCTCCCATCACCCCTCCCCACCGACCCCGGGGCCTGTGTGGCTGATGATTTTCACTTAACTTTCTCTTTACTTTGATTACATTCAATATTTCAACAGGAAACTCACTATTATTATTTGGAATTCTCCCCCCCCCCCCAAATCAGACCTGCTGAAAAGGCATCGTTTGATAATTTCTTTTCCATTGCTGAGAATGAAGAGCAAATGACGTCTTCATTTGCTGAGGCCAAATGAGGCCAAATGAGTCCAAATGAGGCCGCAATAGTGGCCGCGTGGTTTTGAATTTCTGGATATGCCAAAAACAGTAACAATAAGTCTCTCAATGAGAGATGTTATTGGTGCCTGCTTGAACAAAAAGATGAGCAACGGGATGACAGTGACAGTGACAGTGTTTTAGTGACCAAGTCCAGAGAAATTTTTTTGTTTTTGTTTTTGTTTTTGGCTTTTTGGGTCACACCTGGCGATGCACAGGGGTTACTCCTGGCTCTGCACTCAGGAATTACCCCTGGCCGTGCTCAGGGGACCATATGGGATGCTGGGATTTGAACCTGGGTCGGCCGCGTGCAAGGCAAACGCCCTACCCGCTGTGTTATCTCTCCAGCCCCCGTCCAGAGAAATTTTTGCTGGAAATTGCATCAATGCAAGCTTGTACTGCTGTTTTGTGGCCTCCGGGATCATGGGCGTTCAGCAACAGAGGGGCCACACATGAGCGGCCACTCGGGTCACATCTCAGCAGAGAGTGGCCCTGGTAACGCCCCCCCTGTCCTGAGATCCCCTGAGCATCCCGTCGTTGCAAGTTAGTACCTCTCTTTAGTGGGCCCTATAAGATGGCGGTTGCCACGCCGCCACCAGGGAAAGGAAAAGCTGAGAGAGAAAAAACTTTCCCCTCTTGGGACGTCACAGAGTTTTTTCACACACTTGCCAAGGACGAACCTTCCTTCACCTGGCGCGGCTTGATTGGCAAGCATACGGGTAGTTACTAGAACGCTCGTTCTCACTGACGATGACTTCGTATAGGGACCAGGAAGACACCTCTGCCTTTGTGACCTTCCTGGTGGTTGGCCTGGCCAGGAGCCGCTAAACCTAGTCCGCCCTGTGTACAACTCAGTGTCCAAAAGATGACTATGAACCTCAGGACCTTGTTCTTGGTGGTCATCACTGAAGAGTTCCCAGCCCTGTCCCAGGTGCTTAGAAAGACCCCGTGAAGTGTCTCCAGCGCACAGTCCATGGGGCCAGCGTTCCAGTGCAGAGACTCACACATTCTACACGTGCAGTGCGCAAGCCCTGCAAAGTGTCAGGGAAGGCCTGACCCTGCCCCACCTGTATGGACCCTAGACACAGGCCGTCAGGTGCGTGGACCCCTTAACTCCATGGAGCACGCAGATGCTCTCTCTGTGCTCCCCTGGAAGCTGGACCTCCAGGTCTCAGGTATAATCTGGAGTGGCGGGGAGAGGCACGGCGATGGCACCGTTTCCTAAAGCTACTTCACCCACGGGGCACTTTCTTACACCTGTGAAAACTGTCCAACCACCAACTTCTAACTGACGATTTTATAAATGTTTAAAATTTTTATTTTCAGTATATTAAATTAAATTCACTGTCATCCTGTTGCTCATCGATTTGTTCAAGCGGGCACCAGTAACGTCTCTCATTGAGAGGCTTATTGTTACTGTTTTTGGCATATCCAATACGCATGGGGAGCTTGCCAGGCTCTGCCGTGAGGTGCGGGCGAGATACTCTCAGTAGCTTGTCGGACCCTCCGAGAGGGGCGAGAGGGGCAGAGGAATCGCGAAAGCCCAACCACTGTGCTATTGTTCCAGCCCATTAAATTAGATGGGTTTCTGTTTTGTTTTTCAATGCTTCTCAACACATTTTGTGGGTGTTTAACTCATACAGATATAGAATAAATAAAATATCCTGGTTTATCCTTAATAATTTATTAGAAATAATGAAAGAAATAAATTGGAAATGAATGAAAGCCTAGCTCATTCATTTTGTATTTTCTCATTGTTAGACACTTTTTTTATTTAAAAATTTTTTTTTGTCCTCAATAGCAATTTGGCCAGGCTCAATGGAATGCTTTGTACTGAGTGTCCCAAGTTTATTTTCCAGTACCAGTAATGGATACCTGAGCACTACAAATGGAACCAGGACAGAGACAGGAAGTACTTCCAGATGTGTTCTCCAACTCAAAGGAAAACATACACTGTCCATATTTGGATAAGATTATTTTAACATAATGATTAGATATTCTGGGGCAATAGCACAGCGGGTAGAGTGTTTGCCTTGCACAAGGCAGACCCAGGTTCAATTCCCAGCATTCCATATGGTCCCCCGACCACCGCCAGCAAGTAATTCCTGAGTGCAGAGTCAGGAGTAACCCCAGAGCATCGTCAGGTGTGACCCAGAAAGAAAAAAAAAAAGAAGAAAAAGAAAAAAGATTAGATGTTCACTAGATATTCATCAATTTTATTCGAATTTATTCGTTTGCTCTCTTGGTTGGAATGGAGAGATAGCACAGCGGGTAGGGGCATTTGCCTTGCTTGCAGCTGACCTGGGTTCGATTCCTCCAGTGCTGCAATGAACATTCGAGTGCAGATGTTATTTTCACTGTACTTTTTGCCTCTCCGGGATATATTCCCAGGAGTGGTATTGCTGGGTCAAATGGGAGCTCAATTTCTAATTTTCAAACACCAACTTTAACTTTAGATTTTATTAACCTCCCCCCCTTTATTTTCATTTCATTATATTGAATTCGATATGTTTCTTTTCTCAGTCATTCTTGACTCATTTTATGGGTGTGTCAGTACTTCAGAGGTAGAATAAATAAAATATCCTGGTTACCACATTCTCTTGAAAGCAAAATAACCTGGTTCATAAGCAGGTGTTGTCCCTCTTCTGCTCTGCCCCTGAGCAAAGAATCTTTTTTTTTTTTTTTTGCTTTTTGGGTCACACCTGGCGATGCACAGGGGTTACTCCTGGCTCTGCACTCAGGAATCACTCCTGGCGGTGCTCAGGGGACCATATGGGATGCTGGGATTTGAACCTGGGTCGGCCGCGTGCAAGGCAAACGCCCTACCTGCTGTGCTATTGCCCCAGCCCCTGAGCAAAGAATCTTGTTCCTGTCCTTTAATGCATACTGTATTATTAAATATAGTGAAGAAAACAATTTAGAAGTGAATGGAAGTCTAGATCATTGTTAGACACTCTGGAATAAAAGCAATACATTTAACTTTCTGTAAGGAATGATGAAATCATGCAACTTGCTGCAAAACGGATGGAAACTGGATGGGGTGATATCACTTACATGTTACTTAGAGTAACTGGATGTAGAAATGCAATAGTTTGAAGGGCAGACTTCTAGAACACCCTTGGCCCCCAAGTTTAGGGAGGAGAAGGAAAGAAACAGAGTGAAGGGGGAGAGGAGAGGAGATAGACGAGGAGCAACAGGGGCAGCGACCCAGGGGACTTAGTACCTGGGTGGCATCAAGGATGATGAGCCGATATCCCAGCCACAGTCACAACATGGACCCCAGACCTAGGCGTGTTGTCCCTCCTTTGCTCTGTCCCTCAGCAAAGACTCTTGTTCCCATCCTTTATTGCACACAGAACCATGTGAAGGGACAATGGGGTGAGGTCCTGGGACAGAAGAGGGTCCCGTGGCAGGTTTGGAGCAAGACAGACATAGGAGCGTGAAGCAGGGGTCGGGGTGGCGGGACTCACAGACTTGTGGATGGAGAGTCCTGACTTGCCCCTTATCACTGCTTTATACCAAAAAAGGTCATCAGAAGCACAGGGGCAGAAACTACCGACATTCACCTACTAACCTGCCCAGGGAAGCTGTTCCCTGTCAAAGGGTCTCCACACTGCAGGACTGAGGGGGGCGAAAGTCTCTAAAATGGGTTTTTCTCAAGGGGTAGTTCCTCTGGGAGAAAAAGGAGAGATGAAGTCTTTATAGGACCCCTGTCCCCACCCCCACCTCCTGGAAGCTTTCTGCATTGACCCTGTCTTGCCTCCTAGAAAGCACCCATAGGACTGAACCCTTTGTTCCCCACACAGACCCACATCTCCCCGGGGTGTCTGACAACACTGGGAAATCATCGTGTCTCCAAGAGTATGGCAGGTGGGTGCGAGCTGTGCTGGACCGTGTGACTCCATGCGTTGGGGCTCTGCAGCTCTGGAGGGTTGTATGCAGCTTGTATGCAGCCCAGTGTGGGGCCCTGAGCCCCAGGTCTGATGGAAGTTGGTATCAGGTGGCCTCTGGGGTGACACGGCTTCTCTCAAGCCCTAGATTGGGGCACTTTGGGATGGCAAGGAGGAGGGTAATGCTGGGGGGCTATGGCTGGGGTAGTTCCCCAGGTTTTCCAATGTGAACTGCCATCAAATGGGGCACTTTGTAGCACAAAGGAGTCCATGGGGGCCAGAGCGATACTCCGATTAACCCTCACATATCATAAATACAAACCACATTCAAGTGAAGATTCCCTACTAAATGGGATATAATGTTTCCCACCCAGCATCAGATAGTGGCCCAATATCTAAGATAACCACGACACTCACAACAGAGAACAAATCACCCACCTTACAATTGTGTGCAGACAGGAAGAGATTCTTCACTGAGAGTGGCATATCCATGTCTGCAGGCATATGGAATGCGTTTATCAACACTTATTCTCAGGGAAATGTCAATCAGAAGAAATATCAGTGAAAAAATGGTCTATACCAAAAAGACTGGAACCAACCGGTGTTGGGGCGTCGTCAAGGGAACGCTGATTCCGTGTTGGTTTAGGATGTAGTCTGGTTCATGTCTGCAGAAAACACTAAGGAGATTTCTCTGAAAAGTAAAAATAGAGTTCCCATATAACCCAGTGATCCGCTCTTGGCACCTTCACCCACAAATGAAAAGCTTAATCTGAGAAGACATAAGTAAACATAGGTTCATTGCAGTATTTACCATCGTGGCCAGAACATGGAGACAATCCTAATGTTTAGTGAGAGTTCCATGGACAAGAAGTTCTGGTGTATATACCCCGTGAGGTATTAAGCAGTTGTGAAAAAAGAGACAACATCACAGTTTGCTGTAACAGAGGTGGGTCTCCAGAATATTAGATGAAGTGAAGTAAATTAAAGGGAGAAGAATAAATTCAGGTGATCTCATTCCTCTGTGGTACAGAGAGAACAATGCATCAGGATGAACAGGATCCAGTGCTAACAGCCCCTGCATCCTAACCACACTCTGGGGTTCTCTAGAGGAGTCGGGGAAGAAGAGGCTGAGTACAGGGGCCACAGCGGAGTGTGGGGGTCCATGGGGATTGGGTTCTGGGAGAAATGCAGTGACTTTGTGACCCACAGCATCAACACTCTGATTATTCTCATCGTGTTCCCTCAATGACGATGAAAAGGAGAACAGCGACAAGCACCTTAATTTTAGTGAAAAAAAATATTATTTTAGGATGTCACTGTCACTGTCATCCCATTGTTCATCTATTTGCTCTAGCGGGCACCAGTAACATCTCTATTGTGAGACTTGTTGTTACTGTTTTTGGCATATCGAATATGCCACGGGGAGCTTGCCAGGCTCTGCCATGCGGGTGGGATACTCTTGGTAGCTTGCCAGGCTCTCCGAGAGGGGCGGAGGAATCGAACCCGGATCTGCTGCATGCAAGGCAAATGCCCTACCTACTGTGCTATCGCTCCAGGATGGAAAAACATAACTCATCAAAAGGGATACAACATCAAGTTTCAGGTAGACTCTTGGGAAGAGAGAGAAATGAATTTGTAGAGGTAGAGGAAGTGCCATTTCCCCCCTTCCCATGCCCCCTCCCAAAGGGGGACTCCAAGGGGAAAGTGCCTCTCAGGAAAAGTGTGTTTAAAAATATATTTTTTTAGTTGTGCTTTAAGACTACAGCTCAGGGGGCTGAAGTGATAGCACAGTGGGTAGGGCGTTTGCCTTGCATGCAGCTGACCTGGGTTCGAATACCAACATCCCATATAGTCCCCTGAGCACTGCCAGGAGTAATTCCTGAGTGCAGAGCCAGGAGTGACCCTGTGCATTGTGCGCCCAAAAAGAAAAAAAAAAAGACTACAGCTCATGGTCTTACCCCAAACTATATATTTTTATATCAAATTGTATTTTCACCATTGATTTCTTTCTATGGGAGTTTCAATGTCGTCAATGACAGAAATAAATGTGCATCATTTTCAGGATTTTAAATTTTTTCAGAAAAAGTGGTGTTCAAGGAACTTACCATATTATTGCCCATAAGCTGTACCTCACTACCTCAGAGATAAGTGATCTTAGCAGTGTGCATTTTTTCAGTGTGTTGAGTTGAAATAGAGAAATATATTACTCTAGTTTAAAAACCAAAACAGTAGGATTGGAGTTTTCCCGCTAGAAGTGTGTTTCTTACAGCTATATACAATAGCGGTGGAGAGAAACTGCATTTAATTTAACATGAACCCAGGAAAAACTGCCTTTTTGGCAAAGCCCATTTCCCCACTGATTTCAAGATGCCTTGAGTTCAAAGACAGACCACGTGGATCTAGTTGGAAAGTTAGACAAGCGAGAACTTGGAGTTTCTCAGGAAAAGTGTAGTTCGAACACTGAATTCAGATGTGCGTCCGCCTAGGTGCAGGGTCTTACAGAAAACTCCATTAATATCAAACCGCATTTTCCCATTGAGGTCTATGGGAATTTCAATATAGTCAGACTCAGAGACAAATGCCGCTACTTTCCTAGAGTTTCTGAGTTGAAGTGTAGTTCAAAGAATTCATGATGACAATAGTCCCACTAAGCCATAACTCCACACCTCACAGCAAGAAGGGATTTTATTTTGCAGGGGCGGGGGGTGTCACATCCCGAGATACACAGGGATTACTCCTGCCTCATGCACTCAGGAATCACTCCTGGTGGCGCTCAGGGGACCCTATGGGATGCTGGGATTCAAACCCAGGTTGGCCGCGTGCAAGGCAAATGCCCTACCCGCTGTGCTATTGCTCCAGCCCCACAACAAGAAGGTTTGAGGAAAGTGTTTTCTCACTGATTGCAACAGAAGAGTGCATTGACTGAAATATGACTGCATTGACTTCAGTGAGAGAACAATGTGGCTCTAGTTTGAAAGTCCAAGTCAGAATCTGGGGTCTCTCAGCAAGCATAGTTCAAAAAATTTAACGATATCAGTTATGCATCAGGGCTACAGCTCACTGTCTGACAAAAGGACTCCCTTTCTATCAAATAGCATTGTTTCCTTTGATTGCTATGGAAGTTTCACTGTAGCCAATGACAGAAACAAATGTCTCTAGTTTAACTTACAAACCTAGAGGGGGTTAGAGTTTCTCAGGTGCCGTGTGGTGGGAAGAACTGCTTTTTACATTAGTGCGACTAGACAGGAACTCACCAACCAGATAAAAGTGTTTTGAGGAGCTGGAGAGATAGCACAGCGGGTAGGGCGT
The DNA here is from genome assembly GCF_027595985.1 of Sorex araneus. Classification (NCBI taxonomy): domain Eukaryota; kingdom Metazoa; phylum Chordata; class Mammalia; order Eulipotyphla; family Soricidae; genus Sorex; species Sorex araneus. The sequence continues at coordinate 15,988,496 of NC_073303.1, forward strand.
TTGCCTTGCGCGCGGCCAACCCGGGTTCGATTCCCAGCATCCCATATGGTCCCCCGAGCACTGCCAGGAGTAATTTTTGAGTGCATGAGCCAGGAGTGACCCCTGTGCATTGCCGGGTGTGACCCAAAAACCAAAAAAAAAAAAAAGTGTTTTGAGCAAAGTGCCTTCTCTCAGTGATTTTAAATGAACAGTACATTGAGTTCAATGACAGCAATGTGTGACTCTAGTTTTATTGTCAAACAAATTAGTAATTTTGAGTTTCTCACCAGCAGTGTGACACACAATAGGGGTACAGATAAGCTGCAATTTACACAAACTCAGAGATATCTGCAATTTTAGCAAAGCACATTTTCCCTCTGAATTGAGTGGTAGGCTGAATTGAGTTCAATGACAGAACCCCGGGCCTCTACTCTGATAGTGAAACAACTGAGACATGGGCGTTTTCAGCAAATGTGTACTTCAAACAATGACCGTTTTCAGGGGTGTGTCAAAACTGTTATAGAAAGCTGAGTTTATACCAAACTTTGTTTTCCTTATTGGTCTTTGAAGATTGCAATGGAGTCAATGACAGAAACAAATGTATCTGGTTTCCCATTCAAAAGTTCCACTGGGCAAATGGAATTCAAAAAAACTGCCTATTGCATTAGTGCTACTAAGCTGTAAGTCACGACCTCAGATCGAAGTGTTTGCAGACATTGTCTCGATGGTTTCAGCTCTCGAGAGAGATCTTTGAGTTCAGTGAAAGAAACATATGACTCTACGTTTAAAGGCAGACAAGCTAGGAACCGGAGTTTCTCAGTAGAAGTGCAGTTCTTGTAAATACACACAACAGTGCATTGAGTGCACAGTCGTGCAGGGAAGCTGTAACTCACTGGATGTCAGAGCAAACTGCATTCTGAGCCGAGTATACTTCCCCACTGATTTCAATGGGAGGATGCACTGAATTCAAGGAGGGAACCACGTGACCCTAGGTTGAGAGTCAAACCAGTGAGAAGTTGTTCCTCAGGAGTTTCTCAGGAGAAGCAGAGTTCAGATACTTACCATTCTCGCTCTTGAGTCAACACGGCTTGGCCGTAACTAAGCAAACCTCAAGCAAAGTGTGTTTTCAGGAGTGTCATTTTCCCACTGATTTCAGTGGAAGATTGCAGTGAGTTCAATGACACAGCCACTTGGATCTGGTTTAGCCAAGGGGTGGGGTGAGCACTGTGCTTCCTCTTTTTGGTCAAGAGGTTTCCCCTTGGGGCCCCATCTTTTTTCTTTTTAATTTTTATTGAATCACCATGTGGAAAGTTACAAAGTTCTCAGGTTTATGTCTCAGTTATACAATATTCAAACACCCATCCATTCACCAGTGCCCATATTCCACCACCAGAAACCCCAGTATACCCCCGCCCCCACCCCACCCCCAACTGTATAACTGATGAATTTCACTTCATTTTCTCTTGACCTTGATTGTGTTCCATATTTCAACACAAAACTCACTATTATTGTTGGAGATTCCCCCAAGAAAGACATCCCTACTACCAAGGAAACATTTGATAATTAGTTTTCCATTAAAAGATTGTATGTTTTCAGTTTTTAAAAAAGGTCGCGCGGCTGCATTAGCGGCCGCACGGTTCGGAGTTGTCCCAGTCCCGCATCCCGGAGCTGTGTTAGTTGCTGCTTATTGTCACCTGGGCTCCATCTGGAGAGGGTGTGCTGGCTGTACCTCCTCCGTCCGGATCCCCGGTGTTGCTGTGGGGCCCCATCTTGTCAGCCAAGAGAGGGGTGCGGGGGTGCTCACTGGGACCCCTCTTGTCAGCCAAGAGTGGTCCCCCATAGGGTGCCTTGTTGTCGGCCAATAGGGGGATGCTGTCTGGGCCCCCTCCTGTCGGCCAATAGGGGGCTTTGTCTCAGGGCACTGTCTTCTCAGCCAAGAAGGCTCCCCCTTGGAGACCCACTTGTCGGCTAGAGGTGGTGGGCCTAGGACCCCCTCGACCAGGAGGGGGCGCCCTTGGACTTCCGCTTGTCATCTAAGAGGGTGGGCCCTGAGCACCCTCAACCAGGAAGGGGTCCCGGTGGGACAATTCTTGTCAACCAAGTGGGGGTGGGGGATGTGCTTTGGGACCTCTTTGGTGGGCCAAGAGGGGTCACGCTGGGGGCCCCCACTTGTCTTCCAATAGGGGTGCGGCTACACTCTTGGTCCCTTCCTCTTGGCCAGGACGGGTCCATTTTGTGGCCCTTTCTTGTCGCCCTTGGGGGGGGGTGGGCTCCAGGACCCATCTTGTTGGCCAAGAACAGTGCCCTTTGGAACACCTCTTGTCAGTCAAGAGGGGGTTTGGAGCTCAGGTTATAGTCTTCTAGGCCAAGAGGAGTCTCCGCTGGGCTCCCCGCTCTCAGCCAAGAGGGGGCTGTGCTCTGGGACTCCTCTTGTTGGCCAGGAGGGGTGGGGGGCACAGGACCCCCTCTTGTGGGCCAATAGGTTTTCTCTTTGGGGTTCTATTATTTTGGCAAATGGGGGCCTCAGGAAACCCTCTTGTCAGCCAGAGGGGGGTGGTGGGCACAGAGCCCCCTCAGCCAGGACAGGTACCCTTGGACCCCCCCTTCTCAGCCAAGATGGAGGAGAGGGTGGGCTCTGGGCACCCTCGGCCAGAAGAGGGCCCCTTTGGGACAATTCTTGTTGGCCAAGAGGGGGTGGTTGCTGGGCTCTGGGCCCCTTCAGGTAGGAGGAGGACCCCAGGGGTGCCCTTTTGTGGGCCAAGAGATGAGGTGGACATTGGGCCTCCTGTTGTAGGCCATGAGGGGTCCCTCTTGGGGTCCCCTCGTGTCAGCCCCTAGGCCCCCTCTTGTTGGCCAAGATGGGTCCTCTTGGGGCTCCTCTAGTCGGTCAAGAGAGAAGGGCCCCGGCCAAGAGGGGGTTGGCCTCTGGGCCCCCTCTTGCTGACGGAGAGTCCTCCACCTGGGAACCCCATCTTGTTGGCCAAGAGAGGTCCCCCTTGGAGTCTTCTCGTGTTGGCCAAGGGACTTTGGGATGTGAGCCCCCTCTTGTCATCCAAGCAGGCTGACCCTTCGGGCCACATATTGCTGCCCAAGAGTGTGTGTGCTGTGGGCCCCCTCTTTTCGATGGAGGGGGTCCCTTTTGGGGCCCCCTCTTCTAGTCCAAGGGAGGGAGGGAGGGGAGTGGATTCAAACTCCTCCTTTTTTTTTTTCCGCTTTTTGCTTTTTGGGTCACACCCGGCGATGCACAGGGGTTACTCCTGGCTCTGCACTCAGGAATTACTTCTGGTGGTGCTCAGGGGACCATATGGGATGCTGGGAATCGAATCTGGGTCGGCCGCGTGCAAGGCAAACGCCCTACCCGCTGTGCTATCGCTCCAGCCCCCCTCAAACTCCTTCTTATTGGCTGAGAAGGGTCTTCCACCGGGGCTCCTCTTCTTGGCTCAAGGTGGGGTGGGTCCTGGACTCCTCTTGTCAGCTGAGCGGGGGTGTGGGCTCTGGGACCCCTTACAGCCCCCTCTTTTCAGCCAAGAGGGAATTGGCCTGGAGGGTCCCACTGGGGCACCCTCTTGTAGACTTGGGTGGGTGGGCACTTGTAATCTCTGGGCCTCCTCTTTCCACGGGGGGTGAGCCCTCCTAATCGACAAGAGAAGGCACTCCATGCACCCCCTCTAGCCACCTGGAGGGTGTGGCCGCCAGGAGGGGCACCCAAGGGAAATCACTCCTGGCAGACAAAAGGGGGCTTTCCCCGCATAACCTCTCTCCCTCCTTCTGCGGCCTTGAGGGCAGGGTTGCTCGAAGAGCCGCCTGTTCTCCATCTGCTGGGGTCTTCCCTGTGCCTCTGCAAGGCAGGGGCCAACCTGGCGTCCATGAGAGCTTACCTAGATGGTTGAACAGGGGTGTTCCTTCTGGGTCCCCTAGATGGCGCCATTGGGGGTGAGAGAGAGCCCTTGTTTGTGAGGGGGGGGTGTCGTGGGCCAGGCAGGGGTCCCCCCCTGGGCTCCCCTCCTGACGTCCTTGGAGGGTGGGTGCGCGAGAGCCCCCCATGTCTTCCAGTCAGGGTTCCCCCTCAGCTCCTCTGCTGTCGGTCACGAGGTGGGGTGTGTGTGGGAGAGCACCCTTCTCCAGGTTGGCCTCCCCTGTGCTCATCACTGTATCACTGTATCACTGTCATCCCGTTGCTCATCAATTTGCTCGAGCGGGCACCAGTAAAGTCTCCATTGTGAGACTTGTTGTTACTGTTTTTGGCATATCCATACGCCACGGGGAGCTTGCCAGGCTCTGGCGTGCGGGCAAGATACTCTTGGTAGCTTGCTGGGCTCTCTAAGAGGGGCGGAGGAATCGAACCCGGGTCAGCTGCGTGCAAGGCGAATGCCCTACCCGCTGCGCAATCGCTCCAGCACCCCCTGTGCTCATAATTGTATCAAATAAAATATGACTATAAATAGAATTCTGTATATTTTCCTCATTTACTGATGTCATAAGACTCTAAGATTCTCTGATATATTCCTAGGTTTGAGTTATCTTTATAATTACTCGGGTGACAATTAAAACTCCTTAAGTGCGTTGTTTATAAATAATTACCTAACATAAAATTAAAACGTATTAAATGTGCATCTCTGAACACCCACACTCTTGCTTTTTTTACTCTTTTAGCGAAGACAAATATTTATACTAAGAACAAGTGGGACCAGCAGTTAGCTCATTGAAATGTTTTATTAGTAGAAAACAGAATCTGGTGAGAGCATTTTATAGGATGAAATTCATAATAGAATCAATAAAATAGGTTTTAATTACTATGCTACCACATCCCCAAAATGGAAAGTTCCATAAAAGTTTTATGTTTGCACTTTACCCAAAGTTATCCTGAAATATTTGGCAGTCCCAGAAACATTCCAGTGACACTGAAAATAATCAGAGTCATTCTGCTTCTTCAGCGGATCAAGATGTTTTTATTTCCAACAAGTGACACGCCCTGGAAAGAGAATTGAGAACAGCTGAAAAGAACACTTGTTTTTGAATATAGGGGCTGGGGGGAGAAACCCCAAGTGTTTAGTTGAATATTTCTGAATACTTCTTTTTAATTAATTATTTAAAATTTTTGGGGGGGTCCCTCCTACATGCTTAATCCTCCCGGTATCGCTGTCACCCCAATAGTTGAATGTTTCTTAATAATACTTATTCTGTCTTTCCTGGGACTCTTTCCCAGCATTGGAAAATGAGGAAAAGGTGAGAATTGTCATGGTAAATTCCCATCCTCATCACACCAAGCACTGTAGCACTGTCATCCCGTTGTTCATCGATTTGCTTGAGCGGGCACCAGTAACATCTCTATTGTGAGACTTGTAGTTACTATTTTTGGCATATTGAGTACGCCATGGGTGGCTTGTCAGGCTCTGCTGTTTGGGCGGGATCTCTCAGTAGCTTGCCGGGCTCTCTGAGAGGGATGGAAGAATCAAACCCGGGTCTGCCGAGTTCAAGGCAAACGCCCAACCTGCTGTGCTAGCGTCCAGTCCAAACACCTCATCACACCAGAGATCTGAATTTAGAACATCTCAACGGTCCCAATTATTTATTTATTTATTTACTTATTTTTTGCTTTTTTTGTCACACCCGGAAATGCTCAGGGATTACTCCTGGCTCTGCAATCAAGAATTACCCCTGGCATTGCTTAGGAGACCATATGGGATGCTGGGAGTCGAACCCTGGTCGGCCGTGTGCAAGGCAAACGCCCTACCCGCTGTGCTATCGCTCCAGCCCCTGGTCCCAATTATTGACTCTAAAATTCATGCTTGACGGTCAGTGTGATAGTACAGCGAGAAGGACACTTGCCTTACATGCGACTGACCTGGGTTCAATCCCCAGCATCCTATATGGTCCCCCAAGCACTGCCAGGAGTCATTCCTGTGTGCAGAGCAAGGAGTATTCCTGGAGCATCACTATATGTGGCCCCCAAATTAAAAAAATAATAACTTGGGCTGGAGCGATAGCACAGCGGGTAGGGCGTTTGCCTTGCACGAGGCCGACCTGGGTTCTAATCCCAGCATCCCATATGGTCCCTTGAGCACCGCCAGGCATAACTCTTGAGTGCAGAGCCAGGAGTGACCCCTGTGCATCACCAGGTGTGACCCAAAAACCAAAATAATAATAATAATAATAACTCATGCTTGATCCCTAACAAATACACATAAAGTGCCAAGTTTATGACTTATGATGCCTTGTTCAATTGTGGCAGCCTGGGGGCTGGATCGATAGTACAGCGGGTAGGGCATTTGCTTTGCACATGGACCGACCCAGGTTCGATTCCCAGCATCCCTTATGGTCCGCCAACTGCCGCCAGGAGTAAATCCTAAGTGCAAAACCAGGAGTAACCCTTGTGGATCGCTGGGTGTGACCCAAAAAGCCAAAAAAGGAAAAAGAGAGACAAAAAAAGTGGCAGCCTGGTCCATTTGTAGAGGAAAGACTCCACAGCCTGATTTCTGGCCCACTGGGAAATTTGCAAGGGTGCGTTGGCCAAGGAAGAGAATCACTGTGGAGTCGAGTCTCGGGTAAACTTGTTTTAAGAAGAATATATTTGGAAATTGGGTATCTATGCATAGCTTTAAAATGAATAATGCTTATGTAGCTCCAGAAAATCTTGGTCTACCTGAATAGGACAAGGTTGGAAATGGAAGAGGGCTCGAGGGACTGTTGTGGATGCTATGCTTGAAGTTCTATTTCCTTATTTTCTGATGTGTTTCTCAAAATGAGTTGTGGGAGTATGCATGTCTATTTTATTTGGGTTGGAACGAGAGCACAGCAGGTAGGGCATTTGCCTTGTATGCGGCCGACCCCGGTTCAATTCCTTTGTCCTCTTGGAGAGCCTGGGAAGCTACCAAGAGTATCCTGCCCACACGGCAGAGCCTGACAAGCTACCCAGGGTGTATTCAATATGCCGAAAACAGTAACAAGTCTCACAATGGAGATGTTACTGGTGCCCGCTCGAGCAAATCGATGAACAATGGAATGACAGTGCTACAGTGCTGCATTTTAATTTAAGTGTGCACACACATATAGACATCCTACTACACATGTATATTTATACATAAAGTAAAACTGCATAATTTTTTGGGCTGGAGTGATAGCACATCGGGTAGGGCATTTGCCTTGCACGTGGCTGACCCGGGTTCGATTTCTAGCATCCCATATGGTCCCCTGAGCACCACCAGGAGTAATTCCTGAGTGCAGAGCCAGGAGTAACCCCTGTGCATCACCGGGTGTGACCCAAAAAGAAAAAAAACTGCAGAATTTTTCAGGGAAGTTTTATTTCAAACACACACACACACACACACACACACACACACACACACGGCAGCTGTAGTCCACAAGGGCTAGGTTCATAGGTGTGACTGTGGGGGAAATGTAAAATTTTTACAGCTGGAGGAGACTTCCTCTCAGGAAAAGAACCATCATTGCTAGTAGGAAAAGAACCTGTCCTTTTTATGTACTGGATTTAATTTATTTGTTTAAATTTTATTTTATAAAGTTGTTCATAATAATTTATTACATTCAATATTTCAACACCAATTCCACCACCATTATACCTTCCCACCACCACCTAAGCTGGTGGTGGGAAAATTGCCCCAAAGGCAGATGCTAAATAATTTTTGTATTGCTTGTTATAAATAATCGACTAAAATGATCTAAAAAGTTCTTTTTAGTGAAAAGTATGTGAAAATTGTTGTATCTTGGGGCCGGAGTGATAGCACAGCGGGTAGGGTGTTTGCCTTGCACACGGCCGACCTGGGTTTGAATCCCAGCATCCCACATGGTCCCTTGAGCACCGCCAGGGATAATTCCTGAGTGCAGAGCCAAGAGTGACCCCTGTGCATGGCCGGGTGTGACCTAAAAAGAAAAAAATCGTTGTATCTCACATTGGAGCCATTAAACCCCTATGTGAGAGATCACTAACGTGTTATTAAAGATTGACCCTTGTGTGCTGACATATATATTTATTTATATGTGTATATATATATTTTGATCAAGATTGGTTACCTTTTACCTTACACCCTATCAAATGTGGTGTGCTATTCTTGATATATCAGTGGCATGAGATGCTCCAGGAATTCTAAAATTTTAAATAGGGTGCTAGAGCTAGAGTTAAATTTTTTTTTTAATTTTATTTTATTTTATTAAATCACCGTGTGGAAGATTACAATGCTTTCGGGCTTAGGTCTCAGTTATACAATGCTGAAACAACCATCCCTTCACCAGTGCCCATATACCACCACCAAAAAAAAAAAAAAAACCCACACAGTACACCTCCCATCCCGCCCCCCCACCCCCTACCTTGTAACTGATAAGTTTCATTTTACATTCTGTTTACTTTGGTTACATTCAATATTTCAACACAAACCTCACTATTGTTGTTAGGAGTACCCCACTAGATTCAGACCTACTGTGAAGACAAATAAGGTCTTGAATTTCCAAACTTTAACAACTAAGTCCAGGGAGATTTCTTCCAGATATTGGATCATTGCAGTCTTGAAAATCCCATATGTGGTCGTCTTAATATAGCAGACACCGCACCCTTCATCCCCGGAGAGAAAGAGGCGAGAGAGAGAGAAATACCTTTCCCCTCCCGGGTGGGCACGGGGCCGAGGCTTAGTTCTCAGGCTGGAGACATTCTGCGAGGAGTTGCTCACACCAAAAGAGGTTTTGCTGGGTCTGGATTCACGCCTGTACAGCTGCGGAGAGGCCGCACATGCGTGCGGCCCCCGGGATCACATCTCGGCGGTCTAGAGTTAAATTTTTAACTGTGATTTGGGGGTCCATAGTCATCTCTGCAGCATGTTGATCTCTTCTGAGATTTATTTGTGAGTCTCTAGATCATGGCAGTTAATGAGCTTATATGGCGCCAGAGGCAGCTTGTGGGTGTTGGCCAGGCACCCAGAAGTACAGGGAGATGGAGATCCAGTCACAAAACTGACATACCTGGGGTTTTCAGCAGATTCATTCTCTCAGGGATTACATCGAAGTAAAATGAATTCATTCATTTATTCATTCTCATTCATTAATTCATTCATTCTCATGAGTGGGGAGCTTGTCCCGATCCTGTGAAGGTTGGCTGTGAGCATGGCAGTGATTGGGTTCTGGAGTTTGCAGCTGCCAGGGTTATGTTGGGGCAGGCGGAGGGACACACCTGCCCCCTCCCAGGTACCAGATGAAGTCAGCCTGGCGTGGGGTGAGGAGACATCTCTAAAACATGTTGCTCTCTTTCTGTACTGAATTTTAAGAAGCCATAAGCTAAGTCTCAGTTCAACAGTATTTTTTGTTTGTTTATTTGCTTCTGGGATACATTGGCAGTACTCAGAGCTTACTCCTGGCTCTGTGCTCAGCGATTATCCCTGGCAGGGGCCAGCAGACCAAATGTAGCGCCCAGAATCAAACCTGGGTTGGCAATGTGTAAGGCAAGCACTTACCTACTGTATTATGGCTCCAGCCTTCAGTTCAACAGTTTTACGTTAGAAATAAAGGAATTCAGATCAACATTTTTATACATGGTTAAATGATCTTTGACTTGGGTACCAAGACAACTCAGTAGGAAAGGACAATCTCTTCAATGAATGATGCTGGAAAACTGGATATTCATAGGCAAAAGAATGAAGTTGGATGGATTCTATCTCCAATAATACCAAAATTAGCTGAAAGCGGATATTATACCTAATGTAAGACCTAAAATTCTAAAATTTCAAGCAAACATAGGGAGATTTTTCATGACATTGGAATTGGCAGTGATTTCTTGGAAATGACATCAAAGGCACAGGCAACTAAAATAAAATGAGTCGAGTGGGATTACATCAAAGTAAAAAGAAAACCTTTTGTTTCTCACAGACCACAATCAACAAAGTGAAAAGGCAGAAATGGGAGAAAATGTTTCTAAGTTATATGTCTGATACCAGGTTAGTACATCAGAATATAATAAAGACATCTCAACAACAACAACAATAACAACTCAACTCAGCTGATTAAAATAAAAGAGGCAAAATTTAAGCAGATATTTCTCTAAAGATGATATACATACAGCCAATAAATACACAAAATATTGTGAAACACTAGAAAAATGCAAATAAAAATTATACTGATCTATCACCTCACTGCCACTAAAATGGCTACAACTGATACTCTGAAGAATGACAAGTGTTGACCAGGATGTCAGGAAGCTGGAATCCTGTGCATTGTTGGTGAGATTATAAAATTGCAAAATTGCTATAAAAGACAGAATGGAATTTAATTGGAGCATTATAAGAGGAATGACTATTTGATCTGCCAATTACAGTTCTGAGTATATATATCTATACCATATATATACACACACATATATATAATGTATATAATAATTTCAGGGGAATGAGGCCCATTATTGTCACTGTTTTTGGCATATTGAATATGTCACGGGTAGCTTACCAGGCTCTGCGGGATACTCTGGTAGTTTGCTGGGCTCTCCGAGAGGAAAAGCTGCATCATTCTCTTCCAGGAGCTTTGTTTTATAGTCCTGGATCTTGGCTGTTGATGAGATTACATGGCACCGGGTGGGTAGTGGGTGGTTGTGGGTGTGACTGGAAAACTGGGGATCTGGGTGGAGGAGACCCAGTCCCGATCCGAGCAGGCTCGGAGTTCTCAGCCACGGGTCCCACATACCTGGGTTCCTCTGCCAGTTCCTACATGTGTGAGGCTTGTCCGAGCTTGCCGAGAGTGGCCTTGAGCATGGCTGTGGTTGGGTTCTGGAAGTTTTTGGCTGCTGGGGTTTTGCTTGGGACTGGGAGGGAGACTAACCAGCCCCCTCCAAAGGGGCCCTCGGTGGAGACAGCCTGGCGTAGGGCTGATCCTGAAAAAGCCCCCAATGCAGCAGCATTGGGAAGGACGAGTAAGGAGAGGCTGCTAAAACCTCAGGCTCTTCATGTTTCTAGAGCAAGCAGACGTCATTGGGCTACACTAGCACACAAGAAGAATGGAGGAAGAATGGAGGCATTACTGGTGCCTGTATGACAGTGATACTGTGATACAGTGATATAATAATAATTTAAAGCAGGACCTTAAAAGAGATAAAATACTGTTCACATGTATAGGAGCATTGATGGTTAAACAAAATGTTTATTGCTCAGTCTTAAAAATGAGAAATTGTTCAGTCTTTAAAAATAAGGAAACGGGCTGGAGTGATAGCACAGCAGGTAGGGCGTTTGCCTTGCACTCGGCCGACCCGGGTTCGATTCCCAGCATCCCATATGGTCCCCTGAGCACCACCAGGAGTAATTCCTGAGTGCATGAGCCAGGAGTAACCCCTGCGCATCGCCAGGTGTGACCCCAAAAGCAAATAAATAAATAAATAAATAAATAAATAAAAATTAAAAAAATAAAAGTAAGAAAACGCTAATACATGACAGTAAGGATGAATTTTGAGAACATTAATTCAAGTGAAGTAAGCAAGTCAGTCACAAAAGACAAGTATAGTATGACTGATTTCATCAATACAGCATGATTTCTATGATTTCAGAAATTCAAGGAAACAGAATGTAGAATGATGGTTAACAGAGATGAAGTTGGGAGAAGGGAAGCTTCGGAAAGAATAGGGACACTCCTTAGTTCAGCCCTGAAGTGGCTCCCTGTTGCTCTCAGAGGAACAACTAATGTGGTAGGGTTTCTTCACACCTTCCCCACAGGTTCCTTCCTTTCTCCCTTATCATCCTGCTTCAGTTGCTCTGGTCACTCTGATGTGTGTCTATCTTGCCAGTTTTGCTTATGGCTTAGGACTTTTACTCTAGACAGACAGAAAAAAAACATTTTTATTTCTAGAATGTTCTTTGTCCAAAAATTTCCTTAGTTAGTTCCCTGGCTTCCTTCAGTGGTTTGTTGAGCTTAATGAAACATTACTGTTAAGTACAGTCCTGTCACATCGCCTCCTGTCCCCATTCACCTCGTTACTTTTGTGCTGTGTGATTTCATTTTCTGTACTTGCCATACTTGAATACGTTACACTTGAATATGTCATGCTTGAATCTATTTTTATTTAAATTATTATATTGAAATAACATTAGTTTACAAAACTATGTTTTAGGCATTTAGTCCCACACCTCTTCAAAGTATATGCCACCACACTACACCATCAAAGCATGGTTACCATTCACCACAGCCCCTTGGGCCCTCTTTCTCCTTCCCCCTTTGGTAACTGGGACTTGGTTTCCCTTGGTTTTCACTGCTCCAATTTGCTTCTTTATATCACACCTCTGAGTGAGATCCTCTGATGTCTGTCTTTCTCCTTTTGACTTATTTCACTTAGCAGGACTTTCTCTTATTCCCTCCCCTCAAAGCAAATGGATGGTTTTCATCCTAGACAGTGCTAATATGAGTATGTGCAAAGAAAAATCACCGAGGAAGGATACCATACCCTCCCAACACCAAGGAAGAAAGGCTTGGGGAAGGGAAGCTCTAGAGAGGCACTTGGTCTTCTTAGCTTCTCTGTGGCTCTGTCAGGACAGGTTGAATTGGCAGCTCTTCTTCCCTGTCTTTAAGAATCCTTGGGGAACTTGGAGAACTCGTTGGTGTGACTTCTTGATTCTAAAATCCGCCTAGAAAGCCCCTGTCTGTTACTTCCTTCCGACATGTTCAAATTTCCAGGTTTGGAAATGAATATTTTAAGTGATTTTTGTTTAGATCTTCTGTTAGAGAGTATGCACCTCTGGTGTGGGGGGTGAGTTTTGCCTGTTTGTAGTTGGTGTATATTCTATGCCCCTAAGAATAGCTATCTTATAACATAAGCATAAGGTCAGGTAACTTGAACCTAATAGTGTCTCAAAACATATTGGTTCAATGTTGACTCCGTATTCAGCAAAAGCACCATTTCCCCAAATGAAACTGGTTATGCTAATACTGAAGGATGCACCATGAACACCAAGTTTCCTGTGATCAACTTAGCTTTTTTTTTTTCTTTTTGGGTCACACCCGGCGATGCACAGGGGTTACTCCTGGTTCTACACTCAAGAATTACTACTGGTGGTGCTCAGGGGACCATATGGGATGCTGGGATTCGAACCCGGGTTGGCCGCATGCAAGGCAAATGCCCTACCCACTGTGCTATCACTCCAGCCCCTCAACTAAGCTTTATGTCTGCTTTGAGACTGACAAGAGTATACAGATGGCCTATTATTTTGTGAAAAAGCTAAGTATCTACAGAATCCCCTGAGATAATTGACCTGTATGTAGCACTGTTGTTCATTGTTCATCCATTTGCTTGAGCAGGCACCAGGAATGTCTCCATTGTGAGATTTATTGTTACTATTTTTGCCATATTGAATACACCACTGGTAGCTTGCCAGGCACTGCCTTGTGGGCGGGATACTCTCGGTACCTTGCCGGGCTCTCCTAGAGGGACAGAGGAATCAAACCCAGGTTGGCCGCGTGCAAGACAAATGCCCTACACACTGTGCTATAGCTCCATATTGTTTGGCAGCATATACTGAGAGAATAGACCTACAATGATTAAAAGCATACAAATGAGAGGCATGTGTGAAAGTCTCAAAATGGTTCAGGGGAAGTTTAGGGAAAGAGCTGGGAGAATAGGGGGCAAATCCCTACTTTAGTCCTGTGAGCAAAAGACTTTGCTGTGCACGCAGCATTCCAGGCTGACTTGCCAAATGTGCTGACCCCAGAGCACATGAACTCTCTAAACAGCAAGCTGGGACATGAGGGCTTAAATGAGATGAGATGACAGTCATGAGTCCCATTGGCTGCATTCACTGTCGGGAAACATCCATCTGCTCTTTCCAAAACAGGCTTTATCTGGCACTGTCGTTGACCTTCAGAACTGGGCAGAAGAGAGTGAAGAGTAAAGTAAAAATATAAGAGTAAAGTAAAAATACAAGAAGGATATTCCCAAGTGGTCTCCAAGATGAATAAGGTCTGGGGAGAAGTTTTAATATGATGGAGCTTCCTGAGCTGAAAATGACAGTGGCCTCAGCAACAAACTTCAAGGTGGGGTCCAAGAATGGAGACCCAGTACCTCAGGATACCCAAAGTCTCTAGGGATATCAGGCTAGCTTGTAGCTTTTTCCGTTTTCTTTTTTTCTAACTGCACCCAACCCGAGAATCCTTGGCAGCATATGCTGATGAGTTTTTGCCTATCTCGATATTCTCAAACATTCTCTTCAATCACAGTTTATTATTCATAAGACACTTCTTTGGCAATAGCAACTATTTGGAATGCAGCCAAAAAGGCAGGAAGTAAGACAAAAAAAATAAATAAAAGGCCTCTGAACATCCAACCCATATAGTGTGGAGTTTACTTAAAACTCTGAATACTTTGCTTCTTTAAGAACCCCCTAGGCTCTCAGGGACTGGAGCAATAGCAGAGCGGGTAGGGTGTTTGCCTTGCATGCAGCCGACCCAGGTTCGGTTCTCAGCATCCCATATGGTCCCCTGAGCACCGCCAGGAGTAATTCCTGAGTACAGAGCCAAGAGTAACCCCTGTGCATTGCCAGGTGTGACCCAAAAAACAAAAACAAAAAAAAGAACCCCCTAGGCTCTCAGCCAAAACCTAGTGATGCCAAGCCAATCTAGGAGACCAAAATTATATGCAAGGAGGTGGAGCACTGAAAGAGAAGAGCAAAGAAGTGGAGCATGCAAAACTCAAAAGCAAACACAGTAGTTGAGGAAGTTGACATCTTTGGGGACTAATTGACAAATCACTGAACTATAAGACATCACCCCATTACACAATGAGTTCTTTTTTGGTAATAATGCTCCACTACCCGTAAAAATCTAGTTCTGATCACTGTCCCATTTAAGCCTGAAGGAACATCCATGGAAAGCATTTTATAAAGCTCTTCCCCTAAAGACTACAATTAAAAATACAATGAGGGGCTGGAGCAATAGCACAGCGGGTAGGATGTTGGCCTTGCATGTGGCTGACCTGGGTTTGATTTCCAGCATCCCATATGGTCCCCTGAGCACTGCCAGAAATAATTCCTGAGTGCAAAGCCAGGACTAACTCCTGAGCATTGCCAGGTGTGACCCAAAAAGTAAAAACAAAAACAAAAACAAAAACAAAAACCCAAAAAAACAACAGTAGATCATAAGGGGCAAGTTTTAGTTAAGCAGTTAATAATTTTTGAATAGTTACTAAGAGATTATTTTCTATATACACTTTCCGACAGTCTTCTTGCAAAGGGTATCACATTTGTTTTGTGCTTTGTAAATTGGCATGATAGCGCATTATCATGACATATAAACTTAGGATTTTTAGTTTTGACTCAAATCAGTATGTAGACACACAATGTCAAGTTCACCACTAAATGGTTGACTCTTTTTCTCCAGGAAGGGGCTCACACCCAGAGATGCTCAGTGTGAAAATATAAGAAGGAATTACTCAGGAATTGCGCCTGGCAGTGCTCAGGGAACCACATGGGATGCGGATGAATGAACCTAGGTCGTCTGCGTGCAAGGCACATGCCCTCAGTGCTGTTACTGTCGCTGCAGCCCCAATAGCTGATTCTGCCTTGATCTTACACACAAAGCATGCCCATTAGCTCTTTGCTCCACCTCCAAAGCACCATAGTTGCATCCTTTAGGTTTTTCAGTACTTGTTACTTTTTATCTTTTAAGCTTCAGTTTTTTTTTTTTTTTTGCTTTTTTGGGTCACACCTGGCGATGCACAGGGGTTACTCCTGGCTCTGCACTCAGGAATTACCTCTGGCGGTGCTCAGGGGACCATATGGGATGCTGGGATTCGAACCCGGGTTGGCCGCGTGCAAGGCAAACGCCCTACCCGCTGTGCTATCACTCCAGCCCCTTAAGCTTCAGTTTTGACCAAAATTTGTAATAACTGTCTTTGTATATTCTGAGCATATTTAGTTTATAGAGGCATTATTTAAGATTGCATTCACATTTATTTAGCATCGACACGTTTAGTATTTGGTATGATGATGGCTTTCTTTCAGAGATTATTTTGGATTCCTTTGTTTTTGGACATAACAACATCTCTCCGATATATATACGCATATATATATCAGATATATATATATACATATACATATATCAGAGATGATTTGCTGATTTGTAATGAGTAACTAGATGATAAGGTATTCTTGGGGAAAACACTATTATTTAGCTGACATTAATAAAAATAATGTCTTCAGTATATCAATTTCTCATTTTCTGTGCATGCTATCAATGTATAAAAACAATATCTCATTGGGATTTCAGACACAAAAAAATATATTTGGCAAGCAAGCAGGAACCAGTGTGGCAAGCAAGTACAGGTTGAGCTTCAAGGCAAAGAAATGGAATGCAGGTTGCAAAGTATAAAAAGTCCCCATGGCTTTGGGGCTGGAGAGACAGAACAGGGACTAAGGCATTTGTCTTGCATGGCACAGGCCCTGGTTCCCTCCTCTGCAAACTACTGGGTATGGCCCTCTGCCCCAAATTCCATGAGGTTTTTTTTGTTCATGTTGAATAAACACTTAAAAAAGCAGGACAGTATCCACCACAGATTATTTTAGACCATCCTTTTGACTGGCTATCAAATGTTAAGCATGAATTTTAATGTCCTGGGCAGGCAACAATTTCTGCTGTTTTTTTTAATTTTAAAATTTGTTTATTTTTATTTTATAAAGTAGTTCACAATATTTGATTACATTTAATATTCAGACACCAATCCTATAACCATTATACCTTCCCACCACCATATTTCAAACATTTCCATCCAGAACCATAACCCCTGCCCCAAAGAAGAACGAAATCATTTATTTTGTATTGTTTGTTATGAAAAACCACTGAAAATGCTCCATAAGTTTCCTTAGAGGAAAGAGTGTGAAGATTGCTGTATTTCACCCATGGGCCATTAAGCCATTCTATAAGAGATCACTAACAGGTTGTTAAAGATTGAGCCTTGTATGCTAATATATATACATACATACATACACATACATATATGTATATATACATATGTATGTATGTAGCACATATCACTGTCATCTCATTGTTCATCGATTTGCTTGAGTGGGCACCAGTAACGTCTCCATTGTGAGACTTACTACTGTTTTTGGCATTATCGAATACGTCATGGGTAACTTGCCAGGCTCTGCTATGCAGGCGGAATACTCTCGGTAGCTTGCTGGGCTCTTCAAGAGGGACGGAGGAATCTAACCCGGGTCAGCCATGTGCAAGGGAAACGCCCTACCTGCTGTGCTATCCCTCCAGTCCATATATGTATGTATCACTTGTATCACTTGTCTTCCTGTTGATCTTCGATTTGCTTGAGTGGGTGCCAGTAACATCTCCATTTCTCCCTGTCACATGCTAGTGTAGCCCGATGATATCTCCTTGCTTCAGTGCCTCAAACCGTTCATTCAGGGTTTTGACAATGAAGTCTGACCATTTCATTGGTGAGCGGCCAAGTCGGTCTTTTTTTTTTTCTTTTTGGGTCACACCCAGCAATGCACAGGGGTCACTTTTGGCTCTGCACTCAGGAATTACCCCTGGCGGTGCTCAGGGGACCATATGAGGTGCTGGGAATCAACCCAGGTTGGCTGTGTGCAAAGCAAACGCCCTACCCGCTGTGCTATCGCTCCAGCCCCCAATGCGGTCTTTTGATGTCCCGTGGAATCCAGTCGGTAACAGCTCTAGTCCAGCGGTCATCTCTGAATTGCATTACATGTCTGGCCCATCTAATTTTTGATGTCTTGGCAAACGAGACAGCACCCCTGATTCTTGACCGTCGACAGAGGTCAGAACTCCGGATTCCTTCTCTCACTTGAGTGAGAGGTGATACTCCTAGCATAGCTCTTTCAATTCCTCTTTGGGATACCCAAATAGTGTTCTCATCCTGTTTGCATAGGGCCCAGGTCTCTGAGGCGTATGTTAGTGCAGGAAGAATGGTGGAATCGAAAAGATGTGCCCAGAGCTGGAGATCCTTCATCCTCTTAACTACTTCTTCCATGCTTTTGAAGGCTTTCCATGCTGCTCTCTTCCTCCTGTGCAGTTCTGGAGCCAAGTCATTCCTCATGTTGATTTCTCGACCCAGGTACACATAGCTGCTGCATTCGGAGATGTTCGTTCCACTGAGAGGAAATAGAGAGTCAGGGACTAGTTCGTTTTTCATGAGCATCGTCTTGTTGAGGTTCAGCTGCAGGCCAACCTTTCCACACTTGTGGTCGAAGTCAGCCAGCATTTGTGCCGCTTGGCTAATGTTTGGCGTTGAGAACGGTATCATCAGTAAAGCGGAGGTGATGTAGTTGCCGACCGTCTATCTTCACTCCCATTCCTTCCCATATATATGTATGTATCTGTAAAAAGAAAATTTCCCTCTAAGATTGATTGCCTCCTATTTTAGACCCTGTCAAAGGTGGTGTGGTCCTCTTGGAGTATGGGTGTTGTGAGGTATATGTTGTTGCGAGGCTGCATTTGTGGCTTCGCAGTCCAGAATTATGTTCACTTCTGGTGGGGCTCAGCCAGAGCACGTGGAGAGTGGCCGTGAGCATGCTTGTGGTTGAGTTCTGGAGGTTTTCTGCTGCTTCATCCACCCCACTCTGCGGCACCGGCACCCCGAATGAAACAGCCTCGTGTGGGGTCCATTGGCATGATTATGGAGTGTGTTGTGTTATGTTCCCTTCCGGGAAAGAAGGACATGCAATTCTGGGTTGTGGCCAATGATGAAATTTCTTAGCGCCATCTGCTGTTTTTCTGAAGGTGGGCTTCTACTACAATGAAAGGATTTCTGTTTAATAAAAAGATACTGGATGGACCAAGCCTGAATCCCACTTTGGCTGTTTGTTAGCTGGGTCAGCAAGTGGTGAGTTACCAGAAAGTTAGTGTTCTCTCAAATGAAAATGGAGATGATGGGGCTGGAGCAATAGCACAGTGGGTAGGGAGTTTGCCTTGCACGCGATCGACCCGGGTTCGATTCCCAGCATCCCATATGGTCCCCTGAGCACCACCAGGGGTAATTCCTGAGTGCAGAGCCAGGAGTAACCCCTGTGCATCGCCGGGTGTGATCCAAAAAGAAAAAAAAAAAGAAAATGGAGATGATGATGACATAACAAAAATGATACCTGAACCTGCCCTTTCAACCTCATTAAGTTGGGAGAATCAAAGGCGAAAATACAAATGACTATGTTCCATGAACACCCAGTATCATTACAAAAATATGTAACGTTATCACATGGTCATTTTATTTTTACATAGGTTCTAATTTGGTTTGGTTGGTGATTATCTTCAGGTTGTTTGTCAACTAAATGTGTCAGTAGGATGTTGTTCTTTTTGAAGGGTTTCAGTTTTGAAAACTCTGAGCACACTTTTTTTTTTTCTTGGTTGGGTCTGGGCTGGATTTTTATCAGGCCCATATGTGGAATAAAATTGGAGGCAGGAAAGGTGAATTCACAGCAGCTTCTTCAAGTCAATCACCCTTTCAGGATGGAAGCTGAATCCCAGCCTTCTACATTCCAGTCCCTGGAGAAGAATGACTGAGCCAAAAGACCTGTTTCATTTTGCTTTGTGGCCACACCCAGTAGCCAGAGGCTACTTGCGGTGGAGCTCAGGAGAACATACACAGCACCAGGGATGGAACCTGTGACTCCTGAAGGCGAAGCCAGTGCTCAGCCCTCCGGCCTTTCACTCCGATACTTCTGAGGCATTGTCACTCTCTGGACCGGCGCTGTGTCATGCTGAGTGAAATGAGTCAGAAGCAGAGGACAGATAGAGAAGGACTGCACTCACCTGTGGTATATAAAATATATATATATAGCAGAATATTATATATATCCATGGCCAGGGAAAACACGGGTTAGGAGGACTGGTCAATGGTTAGAATCAGCCACAAATGTGTGTGGGGCGGGGGAGGTAAGATAAAGAGACTGCTATGACAATAATAGCCGGGAATGACCACACTGGACAAGATCTGAGTGTTGAAAGTAGGTAAGGGGATATTCTTGATAACCTTTCAGTATCAATATTGCAAATCACAAGGCCCAAAAGGAGAGAGAGAGAGAGAAAGAGCGAGTGAGAGAGAAAGAGAGAGACAGAGAGACAGAGAGACAGAGATACAGAGACAGAGAGAGAAGAAAAGTGCCTGCCATGGAGACATGCTGGGGCACAGGAGGTGATGGGAGGGACCCTGGGGACACTGGTGCTGGGAAATGCCCACTGGTGGAGGGATGGGTGTTGGAACACTGCAAGACTGAAACCTAATCATGAACAGCTTTCTAAGGATCTATCTCCCAGTGATTCAATAAAAAAATAGCAAAATTAGAATGGTCCCGTCTCAAAGCCTAGCATCTCAAATTCAAAATATGCAATCGCTTGTTCATCTTGGTTGCTGGGAATGGCAATGCGCATGCAAGACAAAAGCTTTTGCTACTTTCACATTGACCATCATGGACATTGAGAAGCGCCTATGGGATAGAAACAGGAGTTTGTATGGGAGGGAGGGGAGGGGGGAACTTTCTGTTGGCTTCATGCTCCGGCAGCCCCAAGACTCTGAAAAATACATCTCCAGCCTTCAATCCCGGACCTCATCAGATAGGCCTGGCGCCCCTGCTGCTGACTCCCCCACCGGCCCAGTCCAGTCTAACAAGATGAAAAGGCCGCAGGTGGAAAGACGGCGAGACAGACAGCCTGCAGCCTGGGCCCTGCCACCTCTCTTGCCCCCAGTAAATGAAGAACCATGACAGGAATGACGGGCCTCTGCCAGGCGTGTGGGTGAGCCTCCTGATAAAGAGACAAGGGCTTTGTCTGGGCCAGGACCCAGGGCATGAGAACTGAGAGCCCGTGTTTCCCAAGGGCTCACACAATTACCTTTTTTTCCCTCTCCCCAAAGACCACCAATTTACTGGTGTTCGAGCAGGGCCCTCTCTCACGGAGCACAGAAGCCCTGAAAACCACCCTGGGTTACTGCCACTCGACGCAAGGATGCTTTTGTGAAATTGTGTCCGACTTCAGCAGAGGAAGGAGTTTGTGAGCATTAGTACCTCAATCTAGAGATGTCAGCGGATGGTCCCAGAAATAAAGGGGAGGGACAAGATTCACATGGCCCAGGGGCATTTGTTTGTTGATGTTTAGGCCACACCTAGGGGTGCGCTCCGGGGTTACTCCTGACTTGGAACCACTCAGTGCTCTGGGGACCAGGTGGTACCAGGGATCCAACTTGAGCTTCCTAAAGGGAGAGCATAATCACTCGGACCCTTTGAACTGTCTTCCCGCCCCTGCCCTCAACCCCTGTACCTATCATCTCCAGAACCGAAGAAGTCAATTTGACTCTCAGAGGTGGAATTGGAGCATTCACGCAAAACCACTTCATGACATTTTTTTTTTTTAAATATTTTTGGGTCACACCCGGCAATTCCCAGGGTTACTCCTGGCTCTGCACTCAGGAATTCCTCCTGGCGGCACTCAGGGGACCATGTGGGATGCTGGAAATTGAACCCGGCTCAGCCGTGTGCAAGGCAAATGCCCTACCCACTGTGCTATCGCTCCAGTCCCCTTGACATCATTTTTAGCATTCATTGTAGTTCAATGTCAAGGGAAAATTCTAGACCAGATCATAATCTGGGTTGTGATGGGCAGAAACCAATCTGCAGAGAGTGAGCCCTCTGCTCTGTTTTGAAATTTATACCAGCATGATGATTTTTTTTGTTTATTTTTTTTAAAAGTCTAAAGAGCAGAGCTTTGTGGATAATTATGTGAGATCTGACGCATTTGCTTCATAAATACTCTCTGAGCTGACCCACTTTCTCTTCTGACAGTTCACGTCTGAGCACTAATGTTTTTTATTCCCCCCCGCCCCCAATAATGCTGTCAGGCCCCTCTTGCTCCAGCCACTTCACTTAACCTGTCATGTTGCTCAAGCTAAGAAAAATGTGGCTGCAATTCTGGTCGGTTTCCAGAACTTAATATTCAATGAGTTTGTCTGAACTCCAGGGTATCTGAGGTGTGTGTGTGTGTGTGTGTGTGTGTGTGTGTGTGTGTGTGTGTGTGTGTGTGTGTGTGTGTGTGTAGCAGAATGTCTTTTGGACATGGTGGTCTTCTTGGTATACTCCATGGGAATAGGAAGTCGAGGGTCCTTCCTTCCTTCCTTCCTTCCTTCCTTCCTTCCTTCCTTCCTTCCTTCCTTCCTTCCTTCCTTCCTTCCTTCCTTCCTTCCTTCCTTCCTTCCTTCCTTCCCTGTGTTAATACTCGTTTTAGTCAAGACTGATTGGTTTCTGCGTTACATTCCCATCTGATTTGGTGTGCTTCTACTGGAATGTCAGTATTGTAGCATTTGGAGGTGTCCCACCATCAAAAGTCCAGAATATTTAACTGAGCGGTCTAGCCAGAGGCATGGCGGTGGCTTTGGTGTGTGGGTACAGCTGCCGGGGCTTTGGTTGGCCGGGAACTGGCCCACCCCACTCCTGAGATTGCCCCAGAACTGTCATCCAGGGAGGGGTGTCTGAGAAACTTTTATAGCTAGTTGATCTCTTTTGGATTTATTTGAGTCTCTGGAACAAGGCCAGTAGATGCGCTTCCATGGCGATGGTGGTGTTGGGACATGGGTGAGACTGCCGGGGCTTCCGGAGGTACCGGGATGTGTGTTGGGGGGGGCCACCCATCCCAACTCGGAGAAGAAAGGGCCATTTTTTGACCCCCAATTTGGGCCGAGAAACTCTCTCTTGACTTTGAAAATTCTGGCAGCATATGAGGGAGAAAATTCCCCCAGGAGGCGAAAGGAGGCCTGAGCACTGGAGGGGACCTTGCGACCAGGCCTGGGGCCTTCAGCTGGGTTCCAAGTGGGGCCCACACTGAAAAAATAGAACTGCTCCCACCTGCCCTGCTGTAGACTTTCTCGGAGGGACTCAGCAAGGGCTCAGCCACGGCTCCCAGTGACTGGCAGGGATCTTAGGGCTGCTCTGGCCACGGAAGCCTGGACTTCGCATGGGTTTCTTTTCTTTGGGGACTGGGGGGAAGCAAGTACTCTGGGGGGGGGGCTGCTCCTGGCTCAGGCACTGTTCTTGGGAGTGCTTAGAGGACTCTGTGTGCCTGGACAGCTCTGGCATCCTGCAGCCCAGAGACCCAGGGCCCTCTCTTAGGTCACGGTCTCCTCACTCTCTTCCTTCCTCGACCTCGGCTGGTGCAACCAGGGGAAGAGGAGGGACCCTCTGGGCTTCGACAGGCAAAGCCTGAGCTCAGCCTGTTTCTCTCTCTCTCTCTCTCTCTCTCTCTCCCTCCTGCCTCCACCTCTCTCCTCTCCCCTCCCCCTCCAGTCCCCCTTCTCTCCTTTTTCCTTCCCTCCTCTCCCCTCCCTTCCTCTCCTCTTATCTCCTCTTCCCTCCCCTCCTCTCTTCCTCTCTTCCCCTCTCTCTCTCTCTCTCTCTCTCTCTCTCTCTCTCTCTCTCTCTCTCTCTCTCTCTCTCTCCCCCATAGGGTCCCAGGGGATCACCGGGTGTTGGATCAGACACAGAACCTCCCTGTCCAGCCTGTCCAGTCCACCGCTCTCTGTCTCTGTCTCTGTCTCTCCAGCCAGCAGCCCCTGTTGACTTCTCTGCGCCCACCCGTGGGCTCAGAGAGACCCTTTCCCAGCAAGCACCCTCCCAACCCCCCACCCGCTAGTGCAGAGCCCCCTCCTGGAAAGGATCTTCAAGACATGCAAGATTTTTTCCAAACCTATGAATACACTAGTACTTGGGAGACGTGGGAAAAGCCCCCAAATACCAGAAAGGACGTGTGTGTGTGTGTGTGTGTGCGCGTGTGTGTGTGTGTGGGGGGGGGGGCTGGGAGGGGTGCCAGAGAAGACGCGAGGGGTGCCTGCTCCTCTTCCTAGAGCCCGCGCACACCGACAGCAGCGGACAGGTGACAAGGAAACGCCCCGCGGCTCGGAGTTCTGGGCGTTCGCTGGAGTGGCGCCGTGGGGCCGTGGGCCCCGCGGTCTGGCCCGGAGGCAAGGGAAGAAAGCGCGGGAGTGGGCGCGGGGGGGCCCCCAGGCGAGGCTGGCATTGCCCGGGGCTGGCGGCCACCGGCCGATCTGCAGCCGCGGGGGGCGGTGGCGCGCGGGCCAGCTTGGGAACCGGGGGCACCCCACGCCAGGTGCGCTCGGGGTCTCCCGGGGCGCGGGGAGGCGCGCACCCAGCCGCAGGGCGAGGCCCTCTCGGGCCGGGGCGGGGCGGGCCGGGAGGCGGCCGGGGGCGCGGCTGCTGCGGGGTCCCCCCCCTGCGCCCCGGGGCCGGCCCGGGCGGCGGCGCCAATGAGCGGCGAGAGGAGGGAGCGGGAAGCCCAGCGCGCCCGGCCGGGGCCTCCCACGCGCCAGAGCCCAGCGCGCGCCCGCAGCCGCTCCCCACCCCGCCGCGCGCGCCCCGCGTCCGGGCAGCCCACACCCCCCCCTGCGGAGCACTCGGGCGGGAGCACGCGGAGCCAAGGTGGGTGGTGGCGCGGGCCGGGGCAGCCGCCCCCCTGAAGATGCGGGATGGCAGGAGCGCCGCCCGCCAGCAGCCGCTCGTACCGCACCACGGGCTCCACCTGTCTGCACCCCCTCAGCGAGCTCCTGGGCATCCCGCTGGACCAGGTGAGTGCCCGCACCGCCACCCCGGGGGTGGGGGTGGGGGGATTCTAGTCCGGGGGGGGGGGTGCCCGGGGCTGGATTGCGGTCTGCAATATGCATGGGCTGGGCTGGACAGGTGAACACATTCCTCCTGCTTCTTTTTTTTTTTTTTTTTTTTTTTTTTTACTTTTTAAAGTTTTTTTTCTCTTTTGAATTAAATGTTTTCTCCTCCTATAAGTATTAAAAAAAATACAAAATAAAAAAATTGGTGTGCCCCGCCAGGCAGGTTAGAGTGAACTTGAATTTTTTTCTCCCCTTTTTGAAGTTTTGGGTTACCTCATTTCCTGTCACTGAGTTGTACGGGGTTCTGATAAAGGAAATGAAGTGGTTTCTTTCAGGAACCACTTGGAGAAGGTGTAGTGGTGCTTGTTTAATTTTGAGCTGGGGAGCCCTACCTTTCCCCCCACACACACCCCCTCTTTATTCCTTTGGGCTTTGGGGCCACACCCAGCGGTGCTCGGGGTTTACTTCTGGTGCTCGGACTATATGCTGGAGCGGGGGTTTGAATTCTGGTAGGCGGCGTGCAAAACAGGTGTCCGACTTGCTGTGCGATGTCTCCATCTCCACAGAGGACCCTGCTTAGACCCAGGCTGGGGAAGAAGGTAGCTCCAAGGGCGGGATCCCCAGCCGCAAACGCACCTCGGGCCCCACTGGGCGTGTCTCCAGAATAAATCAATAAGCCTGATTGAACCGAAGACTGCAGTCTTTAGGTTTGGGTATTTTTTTTTTTCGACTTCAGCAGTGAGAGTTGTCGAAGAGTGACAGTCACACGCTGTCCGTTGCAAAGGGAGGGCCACAAGGATGATTTTCTCCTTGTGTGGGAGGAACCCAGGTGGAGCCTTTATTTGTTGCATTCATCCCTGAGACTCCGGGCCGGAGCGGGCCAGCTTCCTGTAGGACGCTTAAACTAGCTGGGCTGTTCAGGAATGGTCGGATCCCATTCAATAAGGAACAGTCACTCTTGGTGGGAAATGTCCTGGAATTGAGCTGACGGACTCACTTTCTTCTCTGGAGGTGCCCAAAGCTAGCCTGTGAGTGTATTTAGGAGAGAGTCAATAAATAGATGTTGATTTAAACAGAATGGGCAGGGTGAGCTGGACCAAGGCCCAGCGTCCTTGGGATTACTGTTTCATGCTGAGTTTTTGCCTAGTTTTCTTCCTCTGCTTGCACCGCTGATTTTTTTTTTTCCTTGCTTCATTTCTTCAAACAAGAACCTACCTGCTGCCCTTTTTGCTCACATTCCTGAGCAAGGAGGAAGTGAGACTGGCTGAGTTTCTGTGTTTCTGTTTACCGAGCTACCCTTTTACCTGGCTCCCTGCAAGGAGGATCTGATTTGGACTCCACCTGGCTGCTCTATCAGCGGCCAAGCTGAGAAAGGGCACAGGGAGAAGCAAACTGGGTAACTCCAGCCTTTGTACATTTCTTGTTGGTTTCAGGTGTGTCTAGGAGAGAAAGCAGCGCATTCTTTAGGAAAATATACTGCAGGTAGCCTTATTTCCTTCAGAGGGGTGTGTGTGTGTGTGTGTGTGTGTATACTTTTCACCCCACCCTTAAACAAATCACAGTTTTTTTCTTTTTGGGTCACACCCGGTGATGCACAAGGGTTACTCCTGACTCTGCACTCAGGAATTACTCCTGGCGGTGCTCGGGGGACCATATGGGATGCTGGGAATCGAACCCGGGTCAGCCACATGCAAGGCAAATGCCCTACCCGCTGTGCTATCACTCCAGCCCCCAAATCACAATTATTTTTTCTGCTTTAAGGTATTCCCTACAGCTAAAGATTAAAATCCAGGGCGCTTTTAATTTTTAATTTTTTTAAATTGGGTTTTGAATCGTGCCTGGAGGTGTTCTGTGTTCAGGGATCACATTTGGCAGTGCTGGCAGCTGGTGGGAAGGGCAGGGGGTAGGTGCTGGCAAGTGTGGTGCCAGAAATCAAACCAGCGTCAGCGCCGTGTGAAGGCGAGCGCCCTGCTTGTTGCACGTACTCTTCGGCTGCTCCAGGGAGGGTTTTGGGTTTGGAGCAGTAAGGTTCCTGGCACTGGTGTGATTTTAAAAGCAAATCCATCCCCATCTCAGTGGCCTCGGTTCCTGTTAAAGGCACCCATTTTTTAAAAAAATATTTATTTATTTATTTATTTATTTATTTTTGCTTTTTTGGTCACACCCGGCGATGCTCAGGGGTTTCTCCTGGCTCTGCACTCAGGAATTACTCCTGGCGGTGCTCGGGGGACCATATGGGATGCTGGGAATCGAACCCGGGTCGGCTGCGTGCAAGGCAAATGCCCTACCCACTGTGCTATGGCTCCAGCCCCACCCAGTTTTATATTTATTTATTTATTGGTCACACCTGGCGGTGCAAAGGGGTTACTCCTGGCTCTGCACTCAGGAATTACTCCTGGCAGTGCTCGGGGGACCTATGGGATGCTGGGAATTGAGCCCGGGTCGGCTGCGTGCAAGGCAAACGCCCTGCCCGCTGTGCTATGGCTCCGGCCCCAGGCACCCAGTTTTAAAGCCTGGTATAAAAACCCAAGAGGGCAGGGGAGATCGTCCAGGGCCTGGTCCAGATTCCGCCCCCTGTACTGTGTAGCTTTCCCAGCACTGCCACGTGTGGCCCTGCAGCCACCGAGCATGGGTAGAGTGGCCTTGGTGGCCCCTGGCACGGAAGGGTTCAAACCGCACATCCTCAGGTCTTAGTGTTGAAGTGC
Source organism: Sorex araneus (assembly GCF_027595985.1). Classification (NCBI taxonomy): domain Eukaryota; kingdom Metazoa; phylum Chordata; class Mammalia; order Eulipotyphla; family Soricidae; genus Sorex; species Sorex araneus. Next base: position 16,015,775 of record NC_073303.1, read on the forward strand.
TGGGCCCGGGGCCCTCTGAGCACTGCTTGGAGTCCCTCCCCGGAGGCTTATGGATACCTGAGAGTGGGAGGGAGGGATTTCTAGAATTCACCCTGGGATAAACATGGATGCCGAGCAAGACGGGGGCACAGTCGTTGGAATGACGCCTGCTGGAAGACGCAATCTGAGGGCAATGCCCCTGGTCGCTTATGTCTGACACAGGGAAAAGTCCCGACCTACATAGCACGTGATTGAGGCCAAGTCGTGGCTCAAGAGTCTCCTTGACTTTCTCAGTCAGATTGACCCGGCGGCATTCTCAGTCGAGAGGCGGAGCTTCTGATGACCGCTGCTGGTCGTCTGCCCTCTCGGAGTCTCTTTATGAATAAAACCACGCGGCTGGTGAAACCTTTGCCGCTAAGATGCTGCCCACAGGTAACAGACGCGCAAGCTCAGGGCAGGGCCTTGTCTCAGGAGGTCCTGGTAGAAATAGAACTCAGGCCAGTCCCCTCAGAGGGTTGTGGGGGCAGCTTAGGAGAGTCAAAAAAAGGGTGGTGAGGTGCCCACACCTGGGTCGCATGGCCTCATGGCATGTTTCGCCCATTCCTACACGCCTTCTCGCCGCCCCATCTTTCTGTCTTGCGTGTGGCCTCTCTGCAGTCATTATGGTCTCCCAGGAAAGGCTGGTCTGGGTCGTCTGAGTGCTTGGAGCTGCCAGGCTCTGCTCGGGCACACAGCACAGTGACGGGAGCAAGCTGGGCCGGCTCTGGAGGGCAGTCGAAGGGGAAGCACGCAGTCCTTCATGATTGCTTGTTTCTGCCCCGTCAGAGAGGGGCTTTCACTGGCCTGCTGGGTGGTAGAAATGCTACAGTGTGTGCTGCACGTTACCTGCGGGCTCTAACTGTGTGGAACCCTTTCCCTGCAGCCTTAACATTTCACATGTACACGTGTACATGTTCTTGTCCCTCCTTCCCTCCTTCCTTCCTTCCTTCCCCCCTTCCTTCCTTCCCCCTGCCTCCCTCCCTCCCTCCCTCCCTCCCTCCTTCCTTCCTCCCTCTCTCACTCCTTCCCTTCCTCCCTCCACTCCCTCCCTCCCTCCCTCCCTCCCTCCGTCCCTCCCTTCCTTCCTTCCTCCCTCCTTCCCTCCCTTCCTTCCTTCCTTCCTTCCTTCCTTCCTTCCTTCCTTCCTTCCTTCCTTCCTTCCTTCCTTCCTTCCTTCCTTATTTTCTTTCTTACTGTGATTTACAAAGTTGTTTCATAAGAGAGTTTCGGGTGTACAATGTCCCAACACCAATCCCACTGGTGTGACCTTCCCTCACCAATGTTCCTGGTTCCCTCCACCATCTCCCCCCACCCCCCTCCCACTGCCCCCATCCCAGGTCTCCTTGGCAGGGACATTTTTATGTTAAGTTACTGTAGTTTGGGTCTTTTGCTGGCAGTATTGGCTCAGTGTTGTAGACAAATACACATATCTTGACAGCACCAGTATATGCACAGCAGGTGGGGGGGGTGGGGGAGGGTGTCCTCAACCCCTGCCCTGTTACCTCCTGTCCATCTCTTCTTAATCCACATTTTTGACTTTTCCCTTCTCCATCTTCTCCTGGTTTTGGTGCTGAGAATAAAATCCAGAGCCTCGGGGGCTGGAGCAATATCACAGCGGGTAGGGTGTTTGCCTTGCAAGTGGCCGACCCGGGTTCTATTCCCAGCATCCCATATGGTCCCCCAAGCACCACCAGGAGTGATTTCTGAATGTATGAGCCAGGAGTAACCCCTGTGCATCGCCGGGTATGATCCTAAAAGCAAAAAAAAAAAAAAAAAAGAAAGAAAGAAATCCAGAGCCTCACACATGCAAGGCCAGTTGCCGTGCCAGCCCTCACATGCATCTCCCTCATGTCTGAAGGGGGTTCTGGGAATGCCTTTACTTCTCAGCCTACCCATGGTCATTTACCGGTCATTTACCCTTGGCAAGATCTGAAATAACCAAGGAGCTTCGTACTGCCCGAGCTCAGGCGCCTAAGAGCTTTCCTTCTCCCGATCTGTCCTGCTAACTCCTGGAGGAATCTGGTGCGCAGTTGTGATGACACTGAGGGAAAGTGTGTGGTTCCAGTGTTCAGAGACGCTTACCAGTTGGACATCTTCCCCAAGACGCGAAATGGAAAGTTAGCTTATCGAATTAGACACCGAGCACCCCCCTGGCTCCAGTACCGAGTAGAAGGAAAGGCGAGAGTGACTTAGGTGCCTGGCTTGTGAGTGTTTTAAAAAGCACTTTAGTCCCTGTCCACCAGGCAAATAGGGAGCTGCTATGGCAATTAGCAGGATTATTTAGATGTAAAGTTTCACTTGCCCGGGATAAATGAGCTAAGATTTTCTCTTTCCCAAGAGACCTGGAAGAGGCATCTTTTGTTCTGTTTAAATCATCTTCTTGTGCCAACCCCCAACCCCCGCCCCCCCATTTTATTTTGGTTGCGGAGTGTGACATAATCTGTCTGGAAGCTAACTGGGTCTTCTCAGTTTGCAGAACTGACTCCATTACCAGCCTGGCCTCAGTTGAGTTGACTCGAATGGTTTGTGGGGTGCCGGGTCCTATCCCGGAGCTGTGAAAGTTGAGAAAGAAATGGTTTCCTGGCCTTTTTTCCACTCTCCCTCCTCACTGTGCCCCAAAGGAATTTCCAATTTGGTGGAGGGGAACTCTGGGTTCTTTTGAATAAAAATAAACTATTTTTATTCTGTGGCACCCTCAAACTGCATGCGTGTTTGTCTAAAGTATCAGTTTAGTAGAATACTAGGGTTCTTTGATCAGGTTTCTGTTCCACTCCACACCCCCCCTCTAATTTAATTGGCAGAAAAAAATGGGGGGCGGAGGGCAGGGGAAAATAGGCAAAGAAATAAGAATCCAGGAAATGATCTTGAGATTAAAGCAGCAAAGGTTCAGGACTCTTAATGGGAGCTTGTGTTACAGTTAAAAGGCAGTGGGATGAATGTAGCCAGTTCGAAAAACCTGGTTTTAGTGTGTGCACTGTGGAACCCAACGTGGGTCTGCCCTCTGATCTGTAAGTTTCTCTCCCTGCCTGGAGCTTCCAGGCACCTGGCTGCCTCCTGGTCCGTTCTTGGAAAGCCCAACTTTCATTCTCTTCTTATCGATGTCCTTGCCCTTCCTTAAAAGCTCAGCTCACATTCCGCAGTCATTTTGCAATCAATTAAATATTTGTTTAACTCTATGCGTGCTGGCCAGGTACTGGGGCAAGTGGGACAAACAGAAGGATGAAGAACCTCAAGGTCTCCTTCCGGGAGGAGGGAATGCCTGTAAGTGCACGAGCGTTGTGAACTCGCAGGTGTAACTGCACGCCGATAAAGGTTCTTCAGAGGAACCTCTGGTGAGCCTAGGAGGGAAATGCAAGAAACTCCTCTGCAAGGGACTGTTTGCCTTGAGTTCAGTTCACGTTGACCACTGACATTTCCTTATTAACTACCTCACTGGGTTTATGTGTTCCAATTCCAACTAGTTTAAAGTTTCCTTGATTGAAGGCTTGCTCCACCCACCCACCCTGAACATTTTGAATCCTTTCTGATTGTCCAGAGACATACTAGGTGCTCAATGCATTCTTGTCATTGACAACAATGTATGCCAATGTTAATGAGCTATATTGTCCAACTTTAACACATAGGCTCTCATTATTTTTGTTATTTTTTAAAAATTAAAACTATAATTTACAAAGCTGTTCATAATAGAATTGTTTCAGGCATAGAACGTTGCAACACCAGTCCCACCACTGATGTTCCCAGGGTCCTTTTTATACAGGTGATAGTAGATCAGCCTCTGGGGGACAAGGAGCCTCCACCTAATTTCTTGTCTTTGACACTGCCTCCAGATGTCTGCTTGGATTTCTGGGTTGAACAACCTAGCCTTCATGCTGGTATTTTGAAGTGTAGCTCGCTCAGGTTGGACTGGGGAATAAGGCAGGCTATTCACCTCTGAGGAGAGAAGCGTGACTGTAGTTTCTCCTTATCCCACAGGGACACATTCCAAGACCTTCAGTTGAAATCTGCAGTCATGGGACTAGTATATACCGTGTCTTTCCCTGTACTTATACATATTTACCAACGCTAAAGTTTAGAAATCAGTTGTAAGAGGGCGAAAGAGCGAGTACAGTGGTGAGAGTGTGTGCCTTTCACAAAATGGATCCCTGAAGCCTCACGTGGTCCTTCGAGATCCACCAGGAGTAACCCCTGAGCACAGAGCCAAGAGTAAGCCCAGACCACTGCCAAGTGTGGTCCCCAAACAAACAAACAAGAAAAAAAAGAAAGAAATTAGGCACAATAAGAAGTTAATAATGATTTATTATGGAACAGAACAATTCTGACAATATGCTGTGATAAATATATGTGTGTATATATATATATATATATATATATATATATATATATATATATATATTTGCTTTGTTTTGTTTTGGGGTCACACCCAGTGATGCTCAGGGGTCACTCCTGCTCTGCACTCAGGAATTACTCCTGGCGGTGTTCGGGGGACCATATGGGATGCCAGGGATCAAACCTGTGTTGGCCTTGTGCAAGATAAATGCCCTACCTGCTGTACTATTGCTCTGGTCCCTACAATAAAAAAATTTGAATCTCTCTCTCTCTCTCTCTCTCTCTCTCTCTCTCTCTCTCTCTTCTCTCTCTCTCCACATTGTTGTATGTGAACCTCACTTGACTGAGGGTAACTGCAATCACTGAAAGTGAAACCACATGAAGAGGCTCTCTTGTGTATTTATGTATGTACCTAACTATTTTTGAATCCAGTCATTCCTTCTTTGTCAGACCTCTTGTTCCCACTTCAAATCCCCTTTATTGTCTGATTCAGAGAACGATGGTCTTCCAGGAGGAAAACAATTTGAACCAGACCACAAACCAGTAGTATTGTGTGTCTGCTGTGTTCCAGGAGTTCTTGGGGCTATTTTTAGGCTGTGATGGCTCAACTATGAATAAAATCCGGCCCACCCTCAGATGCCTTCTTTTTGGGTGTGGTGCATACCGTTTGGCCAGGTTATGTTGCCCATATGCGGTCACAGGACCAGCAGCAGCAACCTGACACCTTTCGAAATGGACTGTCTCTTATGGGGGCGGGAGCATAGCAGAGCGGGTAGGGTGTTTGCCTTGCACGCAGCTGGCCCGGGTTCGATTCCCAGCATCCCCTATGGTCCCTTAAGCACCGCCAGGAGGAATTCCTGAGTGCAGAGCCAGGAGTAACCCCTGAGCATTGCCAGGTGTGACCCAAAAAAACTAAAAAAAAAAAAGAAATGGGCTGTCTCTGCCTGGTACCCCAGTCACTCTTTGTGGTGGTCCTGGCCACGGGAAGGATGACATGAGCCCACCAGTGCTGAGCTGAGGGGAGCGCTGCTAGCCGCAGATGATTGGGGTAGGAGTAAATCAAGCTCAGCCAAGCTAGAACAGACTGACCGGCCCATCAGTGATGTGTGCTGTGTTCAAAGAACTGGGGGTCCACTGAAGTGGCTGTGGACTCTGGGGACACTTGCACAGAGCAGGAAATGGGTCACAAGCAAGCAGAAACATTGGTTCTTGTGTGCATTTCATTTGCAGATTAGAGGTGAGCAAACCTAAAGTAAATTGCTGTAAGCGAGAGTAATGTTGGTTTGTACTGTTAGGTGAAGTTTCAGGTAGTCACAATTGTACTTGGACACCGGCGTAGACTATAGCCGGGTCACCACCAAGTTGTTTGGGCGGTGATTCTACCACTTCAGAATGGATCCTCTTACTCATTTCACCCTCCCCTTAATTTCTCCTTTTTCCTTCTTGTAACCACCAAGCTATTCTCTGAATAATCTGTTCATGTTTCTTTATTTTCCACGTATGAGTGGAGTCATACAATGTTTGTCTTTCTCCATCTGACTTATTTTGCTTGGCACAGTATCCTCCGAATCCATCCATGGTGTGGCAGGTGGCCAGATTTTGTCAGTTGTATATACCTGAGTTGTATTCCAGTGTCACACACACACACACACACACACACACACACACACACACACACACACACACCTTTTATCCAGTGGGCACTTAGTTTGTTTCCATGGTGGAAAAAAAAGCATGTTGATCCCTAAAAAGATTAAGAATGGAAATACCATAATGAAACATCAGGACCTGGGTGTGTGGAGCACCAGGTCACTTTAAATCTCACCCATGGAACAGGTAGCCAATCAGAATGTAGAATGTGATGGCTGGAGGTGGATGACCCCCACCCTTTTGTCTCTGTCTCTGTCTCTCTCTCTCTCTCTCTCTGCTCTCTGGACTCTCCTCTCTCCCTGGACCTCCAGAATCTGGCAGGGTGGCCAGACATGTGGACCAATACAGGCGGGCCATTCAGAGTGAGCAGAGGACTTGGGACAGGACCGATGACATCATTTAGGGGGAAAGGAGAAGTCTGGACATCTGGGGAGGGACCTGGACCCATCAAGTTTATCTGTACAATAAACTAACTTTCAATTTTCTCAGTTTTATATGCAAATCTTCCATACAATTCTCAAGAACCACTAGTGCAGGGAAATTGCTTTTGTGCTAACAATATGATCCAGCTATTTTAGTTCTTAGTATTTTATCCTAAGAGTATGAAACCAGCAAATTGAAAAGAGGCATGCAGAATATGCCACAGCCTAGTTTCTCTCGAAAAGACCAGACAGGAAATCCTTTCTGCGTAACAGTCTATGCAGGGCATCAAAGCATGCAACTCTCCGCTATTATAATGTGAAAATAGTCAGGCATCATCTCTATGTAATGGGGCATGGCTGTCTTCTCATGAAACTGTATTAATGGATGCTAAAATTTGAATTTTATGAAAATTGCTAGAAATCATCTATAAATAATGAATGGGGCACGGCTGTCTTCTTACAAAACAGTCTTGATGAATGCTGAAATTCAAATTTTATGTAATTTTCACACTTGCATGTTGTGATATTTCCTTTGAGGTTTCTTCCAACTCTTATAAAATGTTCAACACTTAACAATATTTTTACAAAAAAAAAACAGTCAATGAACTGAATTTGGAGGACTGGAGATTGCCACCGCTCTCTCCTGTAGATTAATATTCCTGAAGGTCTAAAATCAACGGACCTTATCAGAATCAACGGTGTGTGTTGATCTAATGAATGTAAGTCAGGGGGTGCAGGGACACCCCAGGTTTTTTCATCCCAACTGAAGTTTGAGAGCCGCTTTTGCCCTCCAAGGAAAGTCCCAGAAGGGAAAGGATTTCCTTTGTGGGACGGGGTGGCGGTGGAGAGGAAGCAGGAGTTTTGTAAATGAGTGAAGGTTCCCAGAGCCCTGGGGACTGGGGTGAAGAAAACACGAACGGGTCAGTGTGCTAGGTTGCTGAGTCTGCTCGAATCATGAAAACCACATTTTTCACTCGCATGACTTTGTGCCAATCTGTCACTTTTCTCTTTCAGCAGCTTCTTCTTTGAGCAGCAGTCAAAACAAGTGGGCCTCTGCAGAGAATATTTTGCTGGAACGTGGCAAAGATCGGCCGTTGAAAAGTGGGACAGGTTGTTGCAAGTGAGGAAAGAGAAAAATCTGGACATTAGAGGCTCCAGGAGGAATTGAGATGGTGGGGTGAGGGGGCTGCAGTGGGGATATTGAAGTCAGGGAGTCTTCGTGAATGCTTTCTGGGGGATGACGGAAGTTGGGGTGAGGACCTGGGAGGAAGAGGCGAGAGTCGGTTTAGCGGGTCAAGGAAGTCGGGCGTTGGATGGGTTATCTTCCTAAGCAGATGATGGAGAAAAAAAAAAAGACTGCACAGCTCCGGAGCTTTCCAGGAACTCGAGGTTGCTCTATTCCCAGAGAAAGATGGGAAGGTCAGAATAGCACTTAAGGCAGCATCTTATTTCGCGTGGTGTTTGGAAGGACCTGAGGGACTTTGCGATAGTGACCCTAGAGAAATGCCCAGGTAGCAGCGCAGGATCTGACTAGTAGCCTTCTCTCGACTTGCCTGTTGTGGGGGTGAAATGGAAAGCAGGTGCCCCCGGAGGCAGTTCTCAGACTAGGTCTAGGAGCAAAAGAGAAGCCCCAGGAAGCCGGTGATTTTGCACGGGGCGGAAGCAGGACCCCATGGGAGTGGTCCTGATGGAGGAGATAGATGGGCGGTGAGCCGTGGCGCCGTGGCAGGGGATGTTCTAAGTTGATACTGACTGTCCTGATCCAGGATAAGGGACTTCTGGGTGGAAGGTGCTTTGCAATGAAACAGCAGCAACTTGTGTAGGGAGGCGCGGAATCAGAGCGGAGTCAGAGGCAAGGGCACGAGAGAGCCAAGCGCATCTTAGAATTAGCAGTGGGTGGGGCTGGAGCGATAGCACAGCTGGTAGGGTGGTTGCCTTGCACTCGGCGAACCCGGGTTCGATTCCCAGCATCCCACATGGTCCCCTGAGCACCGCCAGGAGTGATTCCTGAGTGTAGAGCCAGGAGTAACCCCTGAGCATCTCCGGGTGTAACCCAAAAAGGAAAGAAAAAATTAGCCAGTGATACACAACCCTCCCTCCCCCCAGGATCAAAAACCATCTCCACAGTTGGGTGGAAATTGCTGGAAGCTAAGCCCTGAGGAGCAGCTCCTCACCTTCCTGGCTAACTGACGGACCAGAAAGATCCTCAATTTCACCAAGTGGGTCTTCTCTCCCCACCTACTTTTTCTTTTCTTTTTTTTTTTTTTTTTTTGCTTTTTGGGTCCCACCCAGTGATGCTCAGGGGTTACTCCTAGATCTGACTCAGGAATTACTCCTGGCAGTGCTCGGGGGACCACATGGGATCTTAGGAATTGAACCCAGGTTGGCCATGTGCAAGGCAAACACCCTACCTGCTTTACTCTCGCTCCGCTCCCCCCCATCTACTTTTTTTTTTCTTTTCGGGTCACACCCGGCAATGCATAGGGGTTACTCCTGTCTTGGCACTCAGGAATTACTCCTGGTGGTGCTCAGGGGACCATATGGGATGCTGGGAATCGAACCTGGGTCAGTTGCGTGCAAGGCAAACGCCCTACCTGCTGTGCTATTGCTCCAGCCCCCCACCTACTTTTTTCTACTACTAATTGAATTGCATTTTTGTTTTGTGTTTTTTTGGACCACATCTGGTGGTCCTCAGGGATTACTCCTGGCCCTGTTCTCACTTCTTGTGGGTCTCAGGGGATCATACACAATGTTGATGATCAAACCCAGGTCAGCCGCCTACCAGGCGAGCTTCCTACCTGCTGTCCTATGGCTCCAGACATTAAATTGCATTTTGTAGGTGATGGGTCTGAGTCGTACTGAAGTCTCTCCACTTTCCTGGTAATCAGAACCTTCCAGACCCAGATATCAGGTCACAGAGGAGGAAGTCCCAGCCTCGCTGGGTTCCAGCTGAGAAGTGGAGTTTGTGTGTTAGCCCAGGAGGGTTGGGTAGGCGTGGCGGGGTCCTGGTGAGGGGGTGATGTCGAGTCCTAGTCTGGCCCGTGACGGACCCTTTGCTTGATGCCTTTTCTAGAGCTGCATGCAGGGGTGGCAAAGGGTTCCTCTGTGGTTTTAGGGATTGCTTTGGGGAAGCCTGGGGCACATTCCAGAGGACTGGGAATGTGTCCAGGAGGTGGACTGGCCCTTTGGAATAGTGCTGGCTGGCTTGGGTTTGAGAAGGTTTAAGGGCAGCACGTGGGCCACCTACTTCTCAGCATTTTACGTAGAGGCCTCGGGATCCTGAGTTTAAGCCCTTCCCGCAGCCCAGCTTGTCACAGCCTGGCCTTGGTGTATCCGGTGACACTGGTGCTCTTGCAGGCGGCCAGTCCACTGCTCTGTATGCACGTGGTCAACCTTTAAGTGGCACGACAACAGGACAGGTTTCCACCAAGCACTGCAGCAGACGAAACAGGCCCTGTGAGGCTCGGGAGATTGACCTGCAGTCCTGCTGCAGGGACTGAGGCAGAAGCAGAACCGGAATCCGGGCCGGGCCCAGCCTCCCCCCTGCACCTCCGTCACTCACTGCCTGGATGCTGTGTGGCCTGCAGGCCGCCTGCAGATGCAGTGACCTTCTCATCTTTCACTTCCTGCTCCCCTTCTTCCTTCCGGTGGGGCCATCGGGCCTCCCCTGGTCCTCATTCCTACCTGCTTTCTGGAGCCCAGCCTCGCTGTCTTCCCTACACTCGGAGACCGGAAGCACAGCTGCTCCCCCAGAGTCAAAAAAGGGAGCCTCTCTTTCCCTCACCCCCAAACTAGATTGGTTCTCCTGCCCTCCGTGAGAGCATGTCTCAGTCACCCTGACCGAGCTCTGTTGGCCCAGGCTGGGGCGAGCCTGGGAACAAGCGAGGCACCCGAGGATCCGTGCCCTCCGGGAGACAAACCCGTAAGCTCTCGTTACTCTCACTCAGCTGCTGTATTACACGCTCTTCCTGGTCACGCTTGGTACTTCCGGGCTCCAGGAGAAGGTTGTACACCCAGTGCCTGAGGACACAAGGCCTCAGCAGCCCCAGGTCTGTCCTGAGCTTTTTTTTTTTCTGCTTTTTGGGTCACACCCGGCAATGCACAGGGGTTATTCCTGGCTCTGCACTCAGGAATTACCCCTGGCGGTGCTCAGGGGACCATATGGGATGACGGGAATCGAACCTGGGTTGGCCGCGTGCAAAGCAAACGCCCTACCCGCTGTGCTATCGCTCCAACCCCACTTTCCTGAGCTTTGAGAAGGAAGAAGGGGAATGAGGCAGATGGGGGTGGGGGAACTGGCAGCATTGTCCAGCCGGAAGCAGCTATTTGTGCAAAGGTACAAAGACTCACATAATTTTTTTTTTTTTTTGAGCCTTCCAACTGGTGCTTGGATGCTCAGGAGGTGCAGAGCCCCACGGGAGTTTCTTGGCAGACAGGGCAAGTGCTTCAATGCAAGAGCCAGAAGTTGAGATGCTTCTTGGGCTGCGAAAGCCCAGGTCACCCCAACAGTGCTGGGACCCCAGGACTACAGCCGGTGGTGTTTGGAGGCTTCTAGAACTTCACCCATTTCTAGGAACCCAGTGGTAGTAGGAATCGAACCCAGGAGGGGCACATGCTAAGCAGAGCCCTAATTGCTGGCCCCAATTTACATTTCTCACGGCAGTGATAGGGAGAATCTTTTGCCATGCTCAGAGCAAAGGAGGAACTAAATACACGTTTGTTGGATTGAAATAGAATTTTATTTACATTCCCTCCTTGGAATGAATGACTAAATGAAGATAATGTCGGGAGCCAGTTCTTTTTACCAACTGGTTAGGCCTGTTTATTGTCTGGAACCTCTCGTCAGAGTGAATAGGCTTAATTTCTGACTTGCGAGTTAATTAATAGCCCAGTTGCTGGTAGGTGAAGGTTGATCTTGGGTTGTTTAAATATGACCGACTCCAGTCGCATTTTATATGTGGCGTTTGGGATTAGCATTACTCGTAAAGGCAGCTACTGATATGATCTTTATAAGATTCATTGTCTCAGGATTGTGAGAACAACATGTAGAAATTTCCTTTACTAGTTTAAAGTCAAAACAAATAATATACTTTGCTATAAGTCATGTTGACCGGTTCCTAACACCTGAGTACTTGTTATTCCCCCGGCTGCGGTTGTCTCCCTCTCACTCACCTGCCCCACCGCACCTGAGCTAGCTTCAACACCCTTTCTAGAAAGTTCTCCAGAATGGGAACACAGGGGCTGGAGCAACCGTACAGTGGGTAGGGCGTTTGCCTTGCACATACTGACTCCTGCTCAATCTCCAGTATGGTCCCCTGCGCACTTCCAGGAGTTATCCCTGAGCACAGAGCCAGGAGTAAGCCCTGAACACCAACAAGTGTGTTGTGCTCAGGGCTTACTCCCCCCCAAATGAGAGATGGCTCAACAGCCTGGAAAAAATGCTTAACCGAGAGATTCAGGTTCAGCCTGCAGCACCTCAGGGTCCCGCTTTTTTCCTGCCCCTGAACAAGCACTGCTGGCAATAGCCCCAAGCATTGCTGAATATGGTGCCACCAAAACCAAACGGAAACCATGGCAACAGTAAAGGAATATGAGCATTCTAATCCCTAAATACTTGGCCTTACTAACTCCCGGTCTGAAAATGAGTGATTCACTGGCCCCACCTTTTTTTTTTTCTTCAGGTTTTTGGATCATACCTAGAGATGCACAGGGGTCACTCCTGGCTCTGCACTCAGGAATTACACCTGGCGGTGCTCAGGGGACCATATGGGATGCTGGGAATCGAACCCGGGTCGGTTGCGTGCAAGGCAAATGCCCTACCCGCTGTGCTATCGCTCCAGCCCCGGCCCCACCTTTTTGACAAAGATTCGTAAGCAGGTGATGGTTGTGTGACAGAGTTTCAGTCCGTGGCTTCCACTTACACATGCAAGACTATATGTTGGCATGGCTAAATCTTAGAAACTTTTGTTTTGTGTTGATACACAAAAATAAAATCAAGACACTTAGAGAGTAAGGAACCAAATGTTCAAATTACTTTGTGGGGGGCATGTTTGGGGCCATTTGAGTTCCGGGGCCCACCAGGCTCTGCATGCCAGGCATGCACTTGAACCCCTTGAGTCTCTCCCTGGCCCTTTAATTATGTTTCTAAAGAAAAAAAAATTCATGCTGAGATGCTATCTCAGACGTACAGTGTGGAAATGGAGCGGCAGCTTGTAGCTAGAATTCTGCATGGGAAAGGTCTGAGCGTGTTGGGTTGTGTGCTCTGCGGGAGCTTTCTATTTTAAGTAAATCAACCCCTTCAGTAAATAAGATAAAGAGAAAACTCTCCGCGTCCTTGTGAATGATAATTTCTAGTAGTTTGGCAGGGTAGCACGGGGGGAGAGAGGTCAGTGGGAAAAGTACTCCAAGTAGTTTAAGAATGTGCTTGATTAAAAGACTGCTGTTCCCCCGGGCCTCAACAAATACGATCATTTGTCACAGGATGAACTCATTAACCCACTTGTAATGTGTTTTTTCGTGACCATTCCAAAAATGGCACTTGGTGAATCATTTCCCAACTTCCTAGTGAGGGGGGGGTGTTCCGTGTCTAGCTTCGTCAAGTTATTGGTGGTTCATCTTTGATATGCTTTCATCATATCGATCTCATTTGAAATGTATGGCTTGGAAAGTCCATACCAGCCTTCAAGCAGTTTAAATTGCTAAATGAAGATTTCTGGACGGGTAGGACAGAGGAGAGACCGAATAGCCAATTACTGCGAAGATTCGGCATTTAGGTTAATTTTACCAGAGTATCAGCACACAGAAGTCTAGGCTTGTTCAAGTTCTAGAAAAAAATTTTAGAAATCCGGGGTGCATTGGAAATTTTTCTGGAGGTCAATCTAAGTGTTTATTTCAAGCAATGAATTTAAATGAAAAGTACTGTAAGTACTGTGGTTTCTTCTCCCCCCCCCACACCCCCATACCATTCTATCCATGATCTCATTCATTCAGTTGCTCTAACTTGAAACACAGTCAGCAAAGGTAGGCAGAGGCTGCTAAGGCCTAGAGAAAGTTGGTAAATTGAAGTCATTTTGTGAAATGTCTTGAAGTGGTTTAACTTGAATGTCAGTGGGTTGAGACTTTTTCGTTCCAAAGCCTCTTTCCCCCACCCCCACACGTGTTTTGATCTTATTCTGTTTCGGGAGTTGAGATTATTTCTGATTCTGAAATTTTGTGGCTTTTATTTCCATAAGACAGAAAGCGGGTTCAATGAAAGATTAAATACCGGCTCCATGTGCCTCCCCCTCCCCTCCCTTCCCCTCCCCTCCCCCCCTCCCCTCCCCTCCCCTCTCCTCCCCTCCCCTCCCCTCCTCTCCCCTCCCCCTCCTTTCATTTCCTGTATTAGAGAATCAAATCTAGGTCCTCAAACATGCAAGACAACAGCTCTATTGCTGAACTACATTTCCAACCATCCTTTTAAATAATGCTGAGGGGTTTGGGGAAATAGTACAGAGGTAAGGCACTTGCCTTCTGGAAGACCAACCTTGGTTTGATCCCCAGCACTGTATATGGTTCCCAAGCTCTGCCAGGAGTGATCATTGAGCACAGAGCCAGGGGTAAGCCCCGAGCACAGCCTGGTGTCCCCGCACTCCCTCCCCCCCAAATTAATACATATGCTAAAAGAGTAGAGATTGTTATGAAGTGTTGTAAGTTGCTTTTATTGCCTTTACTGCACCATCACATGCTTTTAATCAGTCCAACCCAACCATAGTTGATTTTTGCACAGTCCAGAACTCCTCTCTACATATAGGAAGGTCCCGCTGAAGTCCTTGGGCAGAGGTTGGGGAATGAGTCGTTTCTGCTCACTGATGTGTGTGATGAAGAACATCAGGAGAATTACATGGCAACGGATAAGAAACGATGCTGAGTTCAAGATCTGGATCTGTTGTCTGGAATCATCAAGAAAACCATCAAGATGAGCAAAGGATAGTTGCTGCTTCTGCTAAATTCTTGGGAAAAAGTTCTCAAGAAGCAATTTGTAATTTGTTTCCTGCTACTGAGGCTTTTTCTTTCTTTCTGTGTGTGTGTGTGTGTGTGTGTGTGTGAGAGAGAGAGAGAGAGAGAGAGAGAGAGAGAGAGAGAGAGAGAGAGAGAGAGAATCAAAGGATTTTATTTATTTATTTATTTATTTATTTTTGCTTTTTGGGTCACACCCGGAGATGCACAGGGGTTACTCCTGACTCTTCACTCAGGAATTACCCCTGGCGGTGCTCAGGGGACCATATGGGATGCTGGGAATCGAACCTGGGTCGGCCGCATGCAAGGCAAATGCCCTACCTGCTGTGCTATCCCTCCAAGGATTTTTTTTTTTCTTATCCCATAGTCCCTCCCTCCTCCCTCTTTACTTTCCCCCCTTTAATTGCAGAACTGTCTACTCTGCTACTTTGGCGCAATGAAATGGCAACACAGGACACTGTTACTCACAGCAGCAAGTGTACCAGAGAAATGTCACTGTTCAGAGTGGCTAGAACATTTGCTGATGATGGGGTGGTGACTGGGGGGGGTGGTGGTGGCTGGGTGGGGGGATGGGGGTGGGTTGCCACTTAGATAAAATGCAACTGAGGCCAATAATTACAACATTTTAAGGTTTTCGCAAGGTCAGTCAGAAGTGAAACACAAATTAAAAAAAAAATTTGCAAATGGGCCAATGTGGTATGACTGATGCAAGGATGAGACCATGTGTCACATGAACTGCACATTACAAAATCAGGATCAGTGCAGAGTAACTGCGTAAATGTCTCCATCCGATTCAGAACCATGGAGCTCATTGGGGAGGGAGGCGTGGGGCCGGGCTGGGAAGTCTCAGACCCCGTATTGTTTGCAAAGGCCATTGGCACGTCTGTGATCACAGTGTGCCTGAAAAGGATGACTCAGGTATGCGGGACAGTAATATGACTCCACAGTGTTCCAGATTTGAGAGTCGCTTTATGATTTTGTTAAATACAAAAGAACCACATAAACAGGGTTGAAATCCTGGTTGTTCTTTCTCAGAACCATTAAAACAAAACCTTGAGCAAGGTTTTTGTTTTTTTTTTTCTTTTTGGGTCACACCCAGCGATGAGAAGGGGTCACTCCTGGCTCTGCACTCAGGAATTACCCCTGGCGGTGTCCGGGGAACCATACGGGATGCTGGGAATCAAACCTGGGTTGGCCGGGTGCAAGGCAAACGCCCTACCCGCTGTGCTATCGCTCCAGCCCCTAGCAAGGTTTTCTTTTGAACCGGTGAGGTGAAATCTAGCGTCCTCACCCCAGTCGCCATCCAGATATCTTAGGTCGGGTGTTGTGCACGTCAGGTCCAGAAACAGTTGTTTTCTTTTGAGTTCAAGAGATACAGCCCTTGACTATTGTCACGGCAGTTTCAACTTTGTGCGGTCTTCATTTCAGTTTTTCATTCTTTCATGATGGATATTTGCTCTGCCAGAGATAGACCCCAAGGCCTCACACGCGCGTGGGCGCGCACACACACACATACATACATGACACATGTAAGGCATGTGCTCTGCGGACAAAACCCCTTCCATTCCCAGGCCTCGCCCCTTACCTGTGGGTCTCAGAGGCTGTTGAGTGACTGAGGACTGTGTGTGGTTCCACCCTCTGCCTCTTTCCTCTTCTCCTTTGGGCTTCACTGTCTCGGAGGGATTGGTTCGTATCTGCACAGAGTTCCTGTGACATTTGATTTCCTTTGCGCCTTTGTGAGGGTTCTGTTATATGCGTCCAGGAACTGCCTTGTTCGTGGGTGGACACAGGCTTGAAGGGAAGTTTCCCCCTGTCGGTGCCCCTTCCTCCTGCATGGACACTCGCTGGAACTGGGGGTGTCCAGGGCCACGTGGCAGGGGGTCGGCGACAGCTCTGGGACAGAGGCAGCTGATTTGAGTTTGTTTCCGGTCCCCCCTCCCCCCGGATGGAGAGAAGTGGACTCTGGCCTGGGGCAAAAGGAATTTTACTGGAATTTTACAATTAAAAAAAAAAGCTTTTATTGAAACTTCTTTAGAAAGAGTGGAGAAGGAGAGAAAGGGAGAAGCTTGTGTTCAAGAGAGAACACGGGCTTCTCTGGAGTGGAAATAGGCCCGAAAGGAAACATCGTGACAAGCAAGGTAGCGCTGTTCAAGGGAGAACATAAAGAGAAGGCCTGAATTTTTTTTTAATTTTTTCCTTCTTGGTCACACCCAGTGATGCTCAGGGTTACTCCTGGCCAGAGCCAGGAATTACTCAGGAATTACTCCTGGCGGGGCTGGGGAAACCATATGGGATGCCGGGGATTGAACCTGGCTCGGCGTGTGCAAGGCAATTGCCCTACCCACTGTACTATCTCTCCAGCCCCAGAAGGCCTAAAATTTTTTTAATGTAGAAAATATAATAAAAAATATATTGTCATGGTCCATGGGGTTGGAGTGATAGTGCAGCAGGTAGGGCATTTGCCTTGCACGCGGCCGACCCGGGTTCGATTCTTCCGCCCCTCTTGGAGAGCCTGGCAAACTACTGAGAGTATCCCACCCGCACGACAGAGCCTGGCAAGCTACCCGTGGTGTATTCGATATGCCAAAAACAGTAACAACAAGTCTCACAATGGAGACGTTACTGGTGCCCGCTTGAGCAAATCGATGAGCAGCGGGATGACAGTGATACAGTGATACAGTGATAGTCCGTAAAGAAAGGCAGTGCTCAGGTCCAGGGGCTCTATCCCAGCTATTGACGATTCTTCAGTACTTGGTCTCAGCAGTGTGGTCTGCTTGGGTCCAGTGGTGTGGAGGGTTTCTGGGACCACCAAACAGTGCTCAGCCATCAATGCCTAAAGATCCATGCGGTGCTGGGGATTGAACTCGGGGCCTCTCGTGTGATGACCTTTGATCTTCCTGAGCCCAGGAAGTGCTGGCAGGCAAAGCTCACCAACCAGCACTCCCTCCACCCAGTACTTTTCACTGGAATTGTTCTGTGTGTTTTGTGGTGCTCTTTCTTCCAGGGAATCACGGGAAATTCTGTGCACATTGGATGAAAGAAATTGATCTTCAGGTTTCTGGAAACTTCCTCTCTCTCTCATTTTTAAATTTTTGGTCTTGGAGCTACCCTTAACTGTGCTCAGGAAACTACCCCTGATGGTGCCTGCGGGGACATATGGGATGCCGTCTTCTCTCTTCTATCGCCTCCTCTTTATGAAGGTCTGAAGACTAGGAATTTCTGGATTTCACTCAGGTAAAGAAGAGCTTCTGGGGCTGGAGCGATAGCACATCAGGTAGGGCATTTGCCTTGAATGTGGCCGACTCGGGTTCGATTCCCAGCATTCCATATGGTCCCCTGAGCACCTCCAGGGGTAATTCCTGAGTGCATGAGCCAGGAGTAACCCCTGTGCATCATCAGGTGTGACCTAAAAGAAAAAAAAAAAAAAAAGCTTTTATTTCTTTTTTGTTTGGCGGCCATACTCAGCTGTGCTCAGGCCTTACTCCTGGCTTACACGGATTACTCCTGGCAGTGCTCAGGGGATGTCTTTGGTGCTGGGGATTGACCCCACGTCACCCATATACAAGGCAAGCTCCTTAACCCCAATTCTCAGGTCCCTATTTCTTATGCAGTAGGGATGTTCAAAGGGTTTTTCTCCCTTCTTGATTCTAAATAATGCCCATTTATCTCCAAAGAATAAAAAGTCAACTTGTCAGCACATCATTTAACAAAAGAGAAGAAAATCCACAGTAATATAAAATTTGTGTCAGAGAGCCATTTTACTCTGGTTGTGGAAGGAGAGGCAAACGATTTTAAGGTTTTTTTTTTTTTTTTTTTTTTTAATACCTGAAGTCTGGGGTTGAAGCTTAGAAAGAAATACAGATCTTAACTTTATTTCATAACTTCAACTTCATTGAATTAACGTCGATCTGGGTTTTGCAGTTTGTCTCCCCAGGTTGCACAATTTGAGTGCTCTGTGTGTTTTCTCATCTTTCTACTAAGTATTTCCAGCATCTGTCTGTCTTTATCTATCATTAGTTTCATCTTAACTTAAGGAAGAGCAAAATGAGGTTGTAGATGTAAAATAATCATTTCATCAAGCTGAAGACCTGGGCTCTATTTCATCATAATAACGAAGGATGAATTCTGACCGTGTAGCATGGCGAGTGAGAACTGCAGAGACAAGTTTAAGGGCAGGGTCGTGGGTTGTAAAACAATGTAGAGATGGACCACCTGGGAGTTTTTTTTTTTTAATTATTGGAGCTTGAAAGCCATCTCTTATGTCCTTGGTCACTCTCGAATGTTCATTTGACAAAATATGTATCTCGTTTTGACTCCGTGTTGTGTAGTTTCCTGAAGAATTGGAGAAGTTGGGAAAGAGTCAGAAAAAAAAAATGATTGTAAGAACAGTAGACCGGGGATGACTAAGCAGAAGGAAATGAAACTGAGTAAAAGCTGTAAAGACCAAGGAGAGTAAAAGCCCTGGGTCACAGGGTGGCGGGCCACAGAGGCCTTCGGTACTGGTTAGGGCTCCGGGGGCTGGGCAGTGACGCTCTTTTCCTGAATGAGACCTTGAACTTCATGGCCCGGGAGAACTCCAGTGAATAGTTTTGAGCTCAGTCACTGCACAGAGGGACTCGGATCATTCCAGAAGTGAATTGCACATATTTCAGATGTTTCTCTGGGGCTGCAGAGATTACAGAGGAGTCAGGAACACAGGGTGGGTCTGTGGGGGACCCCAATCTGATAGCCACACCTCATACATGCTCCCCGCACCCCCAGTGCTGTGGGAGGGGCATCCCCAGGCCCGTGCCTATGGTTTGGGGTGGGCCTAGTGGTCCCCTAAGCACTGCTGGGGACCTGTTCCCATTGGACCCAAGTAATACCACATTCTCAAGTCCTGGGCATCGAACCACAGGCCCGGCAGGCTGAATATCGCCCTGAGCACCAAATTCCCCAACACCCCCAAAATAGAGTGCCCTTTGCTTCATAATAGATGGAGCACAGTAGAAACAGGGGCCAGGAGGACTGGGCCATGGTTAGATGCTGTCTCAAGAGTTGGGGGAGAAGGCAGGGATGGAGAAGGGACTTTGACTGTTGACAAAGATAGTTCGAAGTACTCATTCTGGATAAGAACTGTGTGCTGAAAGTAGGCAAACGAACCAACATGATAACCTCTCAGTATTTCGAATCATAATGCCCAAAAGGAGAGAGAGAGAGACAGACAGAGAGAGACAGAGACAGAGACACACAGAGAGAGAGACAGAGAGAGGTGGCAGGAGGGAGACTAGGGACATTGGTAATAAGAAATGTACATTGAGGGGCTGGAGAGATAGCACAGCGGGTAGGGCGTTTGCCTTGCACGCGGCCGACCCGGGTTCAAATCCCAGCATCCCATATGGTCCCCTGAGCACGGCCAGGGGTAATTCCTGAGTGCAGAGCCAGGAGTAACCCCTGTGCATCGCCAGGTGTGACCCAAAAAGCAAAAAAAAAAAAAAAAAAAAAAAAAAAAAAAAAAAAAAGAAATGTACATTGATAGAGGGGTGGGTGTTGGAACATTTTTTGACTGAAACCCGATCATGAACAGCTTTGTAACTGTGTATTTCATGGTGATTCAATTAAAAAATTTCTTTATTATTATTATTATTATTAATAATAATTGAATCACCATGAGAATAGTTACAAAGCTTTCAGGTTTAAATCTCAGTCATACAATTAAAACATTCTTCTTATTTTATAATTCTTTTATTTTATTTTATTATATTTTGCTTTTTGGGTGACCTCCAGCGATGCTCAGGGGTTACTCCTGACTCTGCACTCAGGAATTACTCCTGGCGGTGCTCGGGGGACCCTATGGGATGCTGGGAATTGAACCCGGGTCGGCTGCGTGCAAGGCAAATGCCCTACCTGCTGTGCTATCGCTCCAGACCCTAGAAAAAAATTTTTTTTTCTTTTTGGGTCACACCTGGCGATGCACAGGGGTTACTCCTGGCTCTGCACTCAGGAATTACCCCTGGCCGTGCTCAGGGGACCATATGGGATGCTGGGATTTGAACCCAGGTCGGCCGCGTGCAAGGCAAACGCCCTACCCGCTGTGCTATCTCTCCAGCCCCGCCCCTAGAAAAATTTTAAAGTTCCAGGAAAGTGGTAATGGGGTGGAGAGTGGTGGCATCCTGGTCAGCTTTGCACTTCATTCACATCTCATGAGCGGGGCCCCTTTTTCCAAACTAAAACATCTGCATGGGACATTGATCTGTAAGCTCCGAAACATGTTCCAGACTTTTTGAATTTCACTGATAATCCCCCTGCCCACCCCTACCCCCCCCACCCCATTAAAATCTCAATTTCAGGACCCTGTCTCACATAGTTCACCTGGGGAATGTATGCTTCTTCAAGGCTTTTGGGTATAGTCACATGGTTGTATAATCAATGTCACAGTTCAATTTTAGCACTTTTTTGGCGTAATGTCTTTTGGGCCATATCCGATGGTGGTCAAGGCTTATTCTAGACTCGACACTCCGGGATCACTTTGGGCCGTGCTTAGTGGGGACTGCATGTGGTTTTGGGGATCCAAATGGGCTCAGCAGCCTGCCTTACCTTACCTTACCTGCTGTAATTTCCCTCCGGCCCCGTTTTGCATTTCTCTTTCCAATTTCTAGGTGACACTCCACTGTGATAGGGGCTACTCCCGCTGGAATATTGCTTGGAGATCACTGTTGGCCTTGCTGGGGGGGGACCGTGCGGGGCCTCCCCCATGAAAAGCACACGCACTCGCCCTTTGAGCTGTCTCCCAGCCTTCAGACTCATGTTTTGAGAGCACCTCCGCCGGCCAAAGCTGGTGTCATGTGAACAATGAAAATAAAGCAGTCTAAGATCACAAAAGCAGAGACCAGAGAAGGATAAGGAGAGCGCAGGGATCGTGGATTATAGAAGTGTCGCGGCTTTCGTTTCCTCATCGTCAGCCGCCCCGTCACATCTGTGTTGTGCTGGCACCGGGCATGAGAAATTGGCATTTCCTGTCTGGCAGGAGCTTGCGCTCTTGATTCACGGTCTTTGTCCGACACCTCCTTACATACACCCTCTCTGGATCTCGGCACGTCCTCACGGCTGCCTCCGTGAAAGGGGCGGAGAGTGTGGACGGGATTGGGAGAGCAAGTGGAGATGGTGGATTTCGCTTAGTCTTTGGTTAAGTGCAAGTCAGGACTTGGTTTGAGGGTGTGAAGGGAAGATTTTTTTTATGTTTGTTTGTTTGGCTTTTCTTTTGGGGCTACACCCAGCGGTGCTCAGGGGTTTTTCTTGGCTCTGCACGCAGGCATCACTCCTGCAGTGCTCGGGGGAACCTTAAGGGAGGCTGGGGATCGAACCCAGGCCGACCATATGCAAGGCAAAAGCTCTACCCGCTATACTATCTCTCCAGGCTGGATGGGAAGGTGGTAAGGACAGTTGGACAGGGCCCCTGGGCAGGATGCCGTGGAAAGGGGGCGTGCAGCTGAGCCGCTAGTGAGCTCAATGTCCCCAGAAAGGGTTGAAAGGGGCTCACAAAAGAACCGCTGTCCCAGCAGGTTGAACATGACTTCTTATCAGCTTCCGTGCTGGGGTTGTCTGTTTGGGCGTGTCCGTAGTTGGCCCATTGACTTTGCATGTGGGACTATCAAACACAAACCCAAATCAAACACCGAGTACCTGCCTTCCCAAACAGACACACAGGCATATGTTTGACTTATTTATCAGCAGGTCGCATAGAGAAAAGTTGTCACGGTGTCTTCTTTTCTCAGGAAAAGGGAAAATACCGTGTAAGTCCTCAGAGGCAGGGCCGCAGGTAGATGTTTTGTCCAGTGGGACGTTTCTGCTCATCCTGCTGGTCTAACTAGAAATACTTTTTTTTTTTCCTTTTGAGTCACACAGGGGTTACTTCTGGATCTGCACTCAGGAATTACTCCTGGCAGTGCTCAGGGGACCATATGGGATGCTGGGGATCGAACCCAGGTAGGCTGCGTGCAAGGCAAACGCCCTACCTGCTGTGCTATCGCTCCAGCCCCTAGAAATGCCTTTCATAATGGGCTCTTCTTGCCTCACACTTGGTACTCACATGAACCATCTTCTCTAGACCCCACAAGCTCTTCTAGAACCCTACAGGGTAAGTGACCTGCATGAGACCCCATGAGGGTCAGCAGGAGAACCAGGACTTGGACCCAGGAAATATGGATTCCACCCCCGGACTCTCTCCCACTCTTGTATTTTATATGTCCAGCGGCATCAAACTCAGTCTTAAAGTAAGGATGCTTTGGAGCAATGTTTCTTACCTTTTTGTCTAACAGGTCCCCCCCTTTTTTTTTCTTTTTGGGTCACACCTGGCGATGCTCAGGGGTTGCTCCTGGCTCTGCACTCAGGAATTACCGCTGGCGGTGCTCGGGGGACCATATGGGATGCTGGGAATCGAACCCAGGTTGGCCGCGTGCAAGGCAAACGCCCTCCCCGCTGTGCTATTGCTCCAGCCCCCTAAGGTGTCCCCCTTCTAACCTCACTTCCTCCCTGTGCCCACCGCCCCTGCCCAGTCCTGCCAGTTGACCCTTAGTCTCTCACTATGACTCGGCCTGTTTATGTGATTTTCACCTGTGACCCCTTGGAGCCTGCAGGGGCCACATGGCTGCTCTGTCAAGAAACTGACCCCAAGAATATGTGGGTCAGCCTGGGGGTGGACCTGAAAACCATGCAGTTTTGTGACTGTCCTGCTTGACAGTCCCTTGTGACGGCTGGATTGGTGTCCACAGCTGTCCACTCTGTGGGGTCAGGTCTCATTTTCCCGAAGTGCTTAGTGCTGGGGATCAGCTGTTTTTGGGGGACAGGCTGGCCCTCCCAAGAAGTGCTCAGGGGGTCTGCGGGCCTCACCAGCAGTTTCTGGGCGAGTGGGTAAGGGTCAGTCTGCAGCCTGAGAACGCGATGCTCCTTGAGTCCTGCAGTGCTGGGGTTGCCCAAACCACACCAGTGATGCTTGGGGGACCATGGGGTGCTGGGAGTTGAATCCTGGTGGGGTGCACTCTGGGCATGCACCTTAACCACTGGACTATCTCCCAGCCTCGGGAGTGAGCTGGTCAGAGGGACTTTGGCAAGCTGAGTGATGGTGAGAACAAAGTGGGCAGGCTCGGACCGGGTGCACACGGAGAGGAACTATTGAAAGAAGGTGTTTCACTTCCAACCCAAAGAGAAACCCGGGCCCGGGGCAGAGCTCAGTGGCCAAGAGTGCCAGCCTCGCAGGTGGGCGGCCACAGGTTTGATTCCTGGTGCCTCTATATGTGCTGAGCACGATCCCGGCAGCTCTGCTCTCTGGTATGCCTGAATGAGCAGCTAAACTAAAGGGCACCTCAGCGGCTAGAGCGTTAGCACAGCAGGTAGGGTGTTTGCCTTGCATGCGGCCGACCTGGTTTCGATTCCCAGCATCCCATAGGGTCCCCCGAGCACCACCGGGAATGATTCCTGAGTGCATGAGCCAGGAGTAACCCCTGAGCATCGCTGGGTATGACCCAAAAATTTTAATTAAAAAAAAAGAAAAAAGGACATCTCAGTTGGATATGCAGAAAGCTGGTTGAGAACCAGCCCCTGGGTGAGTCCCATAGCATCCTCTGCACACACATGTGACCATAGAACATTCCAGAGCTTCGCAGCTCGAGAGGGTGCTCCCTCTCCCAGAGCTGGGACCAAGTGTGTGAGCTGCACCACCAAGGGTGGGTCCCAGCCCAGCTGTGCACTAACAGCACCCACAGGGGAAGGGATGGGGAGGCAAGGCTTAGGTCTTATCCGACCACAGATTCTGGAGATTTGGAGCATCCAGTCATGCCGTGGCTTCAGCAAGGTTGAACTCAAGGGAGGGAAATGCCAGGGATGCAGGTCCCAGTCAGGGACACAGTCTCTTATCCTAGAGAGCTGTGTTGAGAGAAGAATTCCCCCTCTCGTCCTCTTTGGAGGTGCAGAGTCTGCGCCACGGCCGTATTCAGGCAGACTCTGAGCGCGGGGGTGATGTCCGTGATTGGGGTTTGCCCGCCTTTTGTCTCACAGCAGAGTCTGTCCTCACCCCACCCCCTGCCAAGTCCCGAGTCCAGCACCCACTGGCCACGGTGCTGTTTACTTTGGTCTTCGCTGAGAAGTCAGTGGTTTAAACTACAGTTTTCCTCCATGATCCTTGGAAGACAGGTCCCTGCATGTGTGCCAGTAGCAGAAGAGTTGGATTAAACTATGGTCCTGTCACCCGTTGCAGTCATACGCCAGGGTGAGAGAAAAGGAGATCGAGTGGAAAGATGGGCATCGTGGGTTCAAAAGAATATGCTGGGGCTGGAGCGATAGCACAGCGGGTAGGGCGTTTGCCTTGCACGCAGCCGACCCGGGTTCGAATTCCAGCATCCCATATGGTCCCCTGAGCACCGCCAGGGGTAATTCCTGAGTGCAGAGCCAGGAGAAACCCCTGTGCATCGCCAGGTGTGACCCAAAAAGCAAAAAAAAAAAAAAAAGAATATGCTGCAGAGAGGAGTATATCCGGACCTCATGTCGCATTGAAATGAGAGGGAGAGGGAGAGGGAGAGGGAGAGGGAGAGGGAGAGGGAGAGGGGGAGGGAGAGGGAGAGGGGGAGGGAGAGGGAGAGGGGGAGGGAGAGGGAGGTGGGGGAGAAGGGGAGAGGGAGAGGGAGAGGGAGAGGGAGAGGGAGAGGGAGAGGGAGAGGAATCTCAGGGCCTGCAAATAGTTCCGAGATTTAGAACATCTGCTTTCCAAGTGTAAGGTGGCGAGTTGGATTTCTGGTGCTGCATTGAATGTGCAGAATCCAGTGCTGGCAGCTCTGCGGTGGGTGTTTCTTGGCGCTGCAAGTGACTTCTCACTGCGCCACAGCAGTGGTGTATGAGCACTGCAACTAAAAGGGTTCAACTTAAAGGGTCCAACCTTCATGAGTACCACTGAAAGGTATTTGGGCTCAGGGCCAGGAAGTGTGGCCCCTAGCAAGCAGCCGTGTGACCTGCCCCTTGGGAGCGCTAGCTTGAGAATGCACAAGAGCACCCCAGCTAAGAGGGCACCACTGTGGGGACTAGGAGAGCCATGGCTAAGAGGGTGAGCCTCAGCCTGATGTAGGGACCCCGGTGGGCACACAATCAAGTGTGTGTGTGTGTGTGTGTGTGTGTGTGTGTGTGTGTGTGTGTGTGTATGCTCTGACATTATCACAAAAACAACAAACACAATAGCAATGGGCTGGAGCAATAGCACAGTGGGTAGGGCTTTTGCCTTGCATGCGGCCAACCTGTGTTCAATTCCCAGCATCCCATATGGTCCCCTGAGCACTGCCAGGAGTAGTTCCTGAATGCATGAGCCAGGAGTAGCCCCTGTGCATCACCAGGTGTGACCCAAAAAGCAAAAAATAAATAAATAAATAAAAATTTAAAACCCCAAAAAAAAAAAAACCCACAATAGCAACAATGACAAGGAAGGGAAAGGGACAAATGAAGACCAAAAACAATCTCGATGCCTCCTCCCACCCCACCTCTAATTCTGCCATGACCGTCACCAACGACCGCTCTTGGGGAGAATGTCCTTGACCATTTTATTTTACTTCACTTTTATTGTTTGCTCTTGGGGACATACCCAGCTCTGCTCGGTCAGGGCTTATTCCCCCCTGTGCTCAGGGAGCACTCCTGGTGGGACTGGGAGGCATGTGCGGGTCCCACCCAGCTTGACCACCGGAAAGGCCCGCACCTTTCCCCGGTCCCATCTCTCGGGCTTCCATCTTGACCTTTTCCGCAATCACCCAGATTACTGGGGCGGGTGAAGCCGACTTTCAAATGTTCACATCTGCATTGTTTAAAAATACAGAGTAAGGGCTGGAGTGACAGCACAGCGGGGAGGGTGTTTGCCTTGCATGCGGCTGACCCAGGTTCGATTCCCAGCATCCCATAGGGTCCCCTGAGCACCACCGGGAATGATTCCTGAGTGCAGAGCCAGGAGTAACCCCTGAGCATCGCCGTTGTGACCCAAAAAGAAAAACAAAAGCAAAAAACAAACAACCCCCCCCCCCCAGAGTATTTGAGACTTAAACACCTTCAAAGGAAAGACCTTCAGAGGCTTCCGAGGAGCAAAGTCTTGGCGCCAAGGCCCTGACTGTGGTGGTTCTTTGGGACTCTCACGCCCACACAGCCGGCCAGTCCTGAAGGAGGCCAAACAGGAGGGAGCAGGATGGGGCGGACAGACGCTGAGACGGGGCCTGGGGGCTACTTTTGAGCAGAAGTGGAAACTGGAACTGAGGTTGGCTGAGGAGGGGAAACTTGGGCCTCTGCTTGAGTCAGGCCCGGAGCTGGATTCACAGGAAATGCCCGGAGGTTCTGAGGAGGTTGGGCAACCATGGCCTGAGGGACTCATGGAGAGGAAGGAACTCTCTGAGGGATGAGGGGAGTGGAGACCTCAGTGGGCCTCGCCCTGGTGCCCTTCCGGTGGTGTGGGGGCGGGGCCGGAGCCCACAGAGGGTGACAGAAAGGGTGAGGGAGGCTGAGAGAGCTTGTCCCCAGGTCCTCCTGGATGGAGAAAGAGTGAGGCTCAGTGGAAGAGGCAGTTGTGGGAAAGAGAGGGGCTGCACGGCAGAGAGCAGAGGGCCGTGGGGTGTGATGAAGGGACTTGGTGTGGACCCGGCAGCTTTTGCTGTGGGCCCCGTCTCTGGGGTGGCGGAAATCTTAAAAACCTTGCTTTGATATTAATTTCTTCATGATTTCCTAGCAGCACATGTTGGATTTGTAGACCTGTTTTATATCCCTTTATACCTGGGATGATGTAAGAATTTCTTAAATTTTTTTTTTAATGGAATCACCGTGAGATACATAATTAGAAAATCGTTCATGATTGGGAGGGTAAGGATTTCTAAGGCAGGAAGGGGACAAGAGTGGAAGATGTTTAAGATCAGCTCTCCACAGTAGAAATGACATCTGTACCTATCTATTCATTGCAGCACTGTTCACAATAGCCCAAATATGGAAACAACCCGAGTGCCCTAAAACAGATGACTGGTTAAAGAAACTTTGGTACATCTACACAATGGAATACTATGCAGCTGTTAGGAGAGATGAAGTCACAAAATTTGCTTATAAATGGATAAACATGGAGAGTATCATGCTTAGTGAAATGAGTCAGAAAGAGAGGGACAGACATCGAGGGACTGCACTCATTTGTGGCGTGTAGGGTAGCATCACATGAGGCTGACACCAGGGATGGTAGATTCAAGGGCCAGGGGGATTGCCCCATAGCTGGAAGCCTGCTTCATGAGCGGAGGGGAGAAGGCAGATGGAATAGAAAAGGGATCACTAAGAAAATGACTGGAGGAACCAGTCGGGATGGGAGCTGTGTGCCGAAAGTAGATAAAGGACCAAACATGATGACCTCTCAGTGTCTGTGTTGCAAGCCATAATGCCCAAAAGTGGAGAGAGAGTATGGGGAATATTGTCTGCCATGGAGGCAGGGGGAGGGCTCACCTGAACCCCCTGCCAATCCTTCTGCATCAGAATTGGTAGGAAATAAATCAAGTGTAAGACTCTTCTAAGGAACTGGGCTGCCCTTTGGGATCTTCTTGAAGATGAACCTTGATTTTTGTTTGTTTATTTTAGAGCTTTACCCAGTGGGGTTTGGAGGCAGAGCTGGCTGGGGATCAAACTGAGATCAGCCACGGGCAAGGCAACACCTTTAACCCCTTCATCTCTCTCCCAGCCCTGCAAACTAGATTTCAAGGGCATACATACTCTCAGTACTGAGCAAAGGGTTGAGCATTTGCTCCTTTAGGGACTTGTTCTAAACTTTTGCACACAAGGGAACCCCACGTCTCCCAGGGTGATCAGGTAACTTGCTATTTCCAAGGTCGAGCCAGCCCTGAGATGTGTGGGTATGTGTTTTATTGTTTATGTCCTTAGCCTACTATTTCTTTTTCCTTCCAAGACACAGGACGTCTGAGTGACGGACCTAGAACTTCCCTCAGTGTTCCAGGGATTCACAGGCTGGTATAACAGAGTGTTTCCCATTTACCTTATTATTTACTTATTCCAATTCACCCAACTTGGGGTTCACACCCACCACTTTGGGATTAAGTCTCTCTCAACGAAGCTAGCTAATTGGGCAACTCAGTTTTACTTTTAAACTTAAGAGAAAAAGCAGTGCTCTTGAAATGTTTTCCTTCTTCCTTCCTTTTTATTGGAGTGGAAGGCACATGGTTACAGTAGAGTTCCGAGTGTTGTGTGTGAAGTTACTGCACCTTTACCACTACCCAAGTGTCAAAGACCCTCCACTGCTACTATTGTCACTGCTAGTCTGCCTGTTCATTCCCCCTATAGCACAAACTCGCCCCACCCTACCCCACCGTTTGCCACCTCAGTTCTATAGTCAAAACAAAAGGGTTTGTTAATGTTAGATAGTATTCGTTCTTTTGCTTTACTTAATAATATACTATAGAGGAGCGGGCTGGAGCGATAGCACAGTGGTAGGGCATTTACGTTGCACGTGGCTGACCTGGGTTCCATTCTTCTGCCCCTCTCGGAGAGCCTGGCAAGCTACTGAGAGTATCAAGCCCACACGGCAGAGCCTGGCAAGCTAGCTGTGGTGTATTTGATATGCCAAAAACAGTAACAAGTCTCTCAATGAAGACATTACTGGTGCCTGCTTGAGCAAATCGATGAGTAACGGGATGGGACGACAGTGACAGTGACAATGACAGTGACTACAGAGGAGCGAGTTTACCTGGTATTTGTCCTCTCTCCATCTTATATTGCTTAACAGGACCCCCTCCATTTCCATTCACATGGTAGCAAAAGGAAAGATTTCATCTTTTTTTTTTTTGCTTTTTTTGGGGGGTCACACCCGGTGATGGACAGTGGATACTCCTGGCTCTGCACTCAGGGATCACCCCTGGCGGTGCTCAGGGGACCATATGGGATGCTGGGATTCGAACCCGAGTTAGCCGCATGCAAGGCAAGTGCCCTACCAGCTGTGCTATCACTCCAGCCCCTCATCTTTTCTTATAGTTGAGTAGTATGTGTGTATGTGTATATATACATATGTGTGGTGTACCACAATTTCTTTATGTAATTATGTACTGTTGAACTTTTGAGTTGTCTCCATTATTATATTACTCAGCATTATAATAAGCTGGCAGTGCACATGTACGTTTCTTCCTTTTTCAAAAAAATTATATTATTTTTTGTCCGCACCTGTCTTTACTCAGTGATGACTCCTGACTGTGCTTAGGGAACCGGGGATCAAACCGGGGTTGACCTTACGTCCTGTATTCTTTCTTTCTTAACTTGACCACTGAGAATTATTCTACTTATTTTTCCACATTGTTAATTAATTCAGGGATCCAATTCTTAGCAGCCTTTCTTTTCATCCTACTCTTCTTTGTTGAAGAGTAGAGACTGCAGGATTTCATCTGGTTTTGGAGTTTATCATTTATCAAAAAAGAATTTGAAGCCTTTTATATTTAGCTTTTGTTACATATATTTTGGAGTGGAATTTCCAGAAGGATCCTGATACTATTGCTGCCTGCCCATCTTACAGACAAGAAGATCCAGGTTCGAGCCAAACCTAGAGTGCTCTTACTTCAGAGGACCTTGCATCTGCATCAGAAGAGAAAATGTTCTGCACTGCTAACTAGCAGTATCTTTCTTTTTCTGTTTTTTTTTAATTGAATTACCATGAGATAGGGCATTACAAAATTGTGCATGATTGCGTTTCAGTCATACAATGTTCCAACATCCATCCCTTCACCAGTGTAATTTTCCAACACAGTTTCCCCAGTTTCCCTCCCAGCCCTTCAAGCCACCCCCACCCCAGCCTGCCTCTATGGCAGACACCTTTCTTCTCTCTCTCTCTCTCTCTCTCTCTCTCTCTCTCTCTCTTTCTTTCTTTTTCTCTCTCCCATTTTAGGCATTATGGTCTGTGATACAGTTCATGTATACCCCTTTACCTGCTTTCAACACTCAGTTCTTGTCCAGAGTGATAATTTCCAACTAGTATTGTCATAATGGATCCTCCTCCAGCTTAACTACCCTCCATCTCCCACACCATTGACCAACCATTGACCAGTCCTCCTGATCTGTTTTCCCTGGCCTTGGATATTAGTTTCATACTGTTGTTTTTTAAAATTCTACAAATAAATGCAGTCATTCTATAAAAAAAAAAAAAGAAGATCCAGGTTCCTTGAGATTAGTTCTCTTACCCAAGGACACCTCGATCCAGCTAATCACTGAGCCAGTTGATACCAATGTCTGTGCCCCTTTCAGTAGGGCATGCGTGCTACTTTGCTCAGAGCTTCAGGATTAATAAAATGTAACCATGTTAAGAAGGATAGATCTTTGAATGAAATGTTTATTGTAAATGAGCTGCCTTTGGTCAGTGTTGAAATTTTCCAGGCAGCTTAGGAATCACACTCATGCCCTTGAGAAGACTATTAATGTCTGAATGAGAAAGTTGTAGTGGTCCAACATGTTTTAGAGGAGTAAATATAGAAATCTATTTTTAGCCAACATATTTAAGTTTGAAAAATGTTTCCAACCAACCTGGAAAATAGTTTAGAGCCATGTGTATGGGCTGCAGGGTTTGATTAAAACTTAATGGCAGATTGTTTGCTCTCTACAGCTCAGAATGCAGAACGTAATGGCATGGGCTAGAAATTGACCACTGGACTGGCCAAAGGATCTCACTGAGTTTCCTTCTTAATTTCTGGTTAGCTTATTTTCAGAAGTAGAAACTCTCTGTTTCAGCCCTAGACCTTGATACAGTTCTTACCTCCTTTTGTGTCATTCAAAGACAGCCTCTGTATCATATTTCTTTCTCATATATGGCAAAGCTCCGTTGGGGGTTTTTGCCTTGAAGTACTGGCATTTCACATTAATCTCAGGGACTCCAGATTCAGAGCCAAGGGAAGATTCAGAGTAAGGGAAGATTCTCGGTGAGCTTGCTTCTAGTAGCAGGTTCTTCCCCATTCTCCACAAGTACACTCTTGGCTTTCTGTTCTCCTTCCTTCACCATGTGCTGCAGGAAAGGAAAAGTGATAACACTCAGGGAACTTGGGTTTTTATTGTTTTTTTTTTTTTGTCTTGTTTTGCTTTTTTGGGTCAAACCTGGCGATGCACAGGGGTTACTCCTGGCTCATGCACTCAGGAATTACTCCTGGCGGTGCTCTGGAGACCATATGGGATGCTGGGAATTGAACCCGAGTTGGCTGCTTGCAAGGCAAATGCCCTACCCACTGTGCTATTGCCCCAGCCCCCAAATATTTTATTTTATTCTATTTTTTGCTTTTTGGGTTACACCTGGCAATGCACAGGGGTTACTCCTGGCTTTGCACTCAGGAATTACTCCTGGCGGTGCTCCGGGGACCATATGGGATGCTGGGAACCAAACCCGGGTTGACCGAGTGCAAGGCAAAAGCCCTACCCGCTGTGCTATTGCTCCAGCTTAACTTGGGTTTTTAAATGCTTGGGCATATGTAGGGAGAGAGAATACAGGGGAGATGGGTATTTCAGAAGCATCACTGAAGTTTTACCTGTTGCTTGAGCCCTTATAAGAAACAACAAAAGGGAGTGCCTTTTTTCTCAAAGGACTGAACAAAAGACCACCATATGATCCAGCCATCCCACCTCTAGGGTAGACATAAAGATGAAAGAACTCTCTTGAGGAGAATTATGCCCCACCCTGTTTATTTCAGTATTGTTCATAATAGCCAATAACATGAGAATAAGCACAGGATCGATTGATAGATGAGTGAATAGAGATGTTGTGGTGGAGGTGGTGGTGGTGCTGTGTGTGTCTGTGTGTGTGAGTGTGTGTGTATGCACCAACCTTCCTGCCCTGCCCTCAGCACCCCCCACCCCACAATACACATATTATTCATCTAGGCAAAGGAGATTTTTGTGATATAGACAGAGAAAGGCAATACAACTTATGCATTAAATCTAGAAAATCCAAATTCATAGAATGAGAGTAGGTGGTGGTTATAGGGTGTGGGAAGAATTGGAGAGGAAAGTGGGGGATACATAAAGGATGCTGGGCTAAGGCTATAAACCTTCAATTATAGAAGGAACAAGTTATGGGGATCTAACAGGGTTACTATAAGAAACTTGTAATGTTGGGCTGGAGCAATAGTACAGTGGTTAGGCTGTTTGCCTTGCATGAAGCCGACCTGAGTTTCATTCCCAGCATCCCATATGGTCCCCCAAGCACCACCAGGAGTAATTCCTGAGTGCGGAGTCAGCAGGAGTAACCCCTGTGCATCGCCGGGTGTGACCCAAAAAGCCCCCCCCCCCAAAAAAAAAAAACCAACCGTGTAGTGTAGCTGCAAGAGTAGGTCTTAAACCTATTACCAGATACACAGGCAACTAGGAAAGGCGATGGATGCATTAAACTAATCGTACATGTGTCGGTCTTTTCACACACAAAACTCTCTCTATGTGTATCAACCATCACATATCCATTCACTCCTCAGAAAACTGTAAACAAAGAATCTTGGAATGTATGGAAGTGTCCGTGATCACATGGAAAACTCTCCAGTGCTTGCTCCCAGGGGAAAACTCTCAGCAGATTCCAGCCCTGTCACCTTCATTCCATTCTCTTAATCATTGATCCCCTTGATCAGAGGCAGGGAAGCCAGACTCAGCGTCTGTGAGGTTTAGTCCTTTTCTTTGTTATGCCGAGATAAGAATAACTCCCTTATAGGTTTGTTAGGAGGGTGGAAGGAGGAAAAGAAAACATAGAAAGTGTTTGGACTTGAGAGAGTTAAAATGAATTTTTATTATGTGTTGGACAGTGTCCTAGAGGCTAAGCTTACAGAGATGAGTCAGACTTGCTCCTTGTCTAGAGAGAATCCAAACTCAGCTAGGACACAGGCACCCACAAAAATAACTGTGGTTGCAAGTGGGATTTAAATGCCCACTCTGGGTAGGTGGCACAGGACAACCCAAAGAAGTGTCTCTCAGTCACGGGTCACATGACCTCTGTGGACCTCCAGGATATTCTAAGGGGACCACAGGGCATTAATGGGGGGGGGGCACAGAGCATGAATCTAGGGGCTCAACTGGTAGGACTGGGGGGCAGAGGAAGGAAACAAGATCAGAAGGGGGCCATGGTTAGGTAAAGCGTTCCATGCACTGTTCTTGTCCCTGTGTGAGTGTGTCCCGAGTTCAGGGATCTGGTTTCTTAATGGAGTGGATAGGTGAGTGGGTGATGGCAGGGAGTGGGTTGTACTCACTTGAGTGGGTTGTACTTACTTGAGGCTTGAAGCCCAGGAGCAGCATAGCTGGATTGTTCTGGACAGTTCTTTCAGCAGGGGAGGGCCTGGGAGGTAAAGATTAATCTCTCTCCCCCAAATTTGGAGCATCTTGCAATGATAGAGGGTCTAGTCATCCTTCCCCAGATGGAGAGCCGCTCACCTCTTCTTGTTCCTCCCCCATCTACCACCCTTGGTCTCATCTACCCTAGTTGTCACACACTATTCTCTGCCACCTGTTCTCTCTCTCTCTCTCTCTCTCTCTCTCTCTCTCTCTCTCTCTTTCTCTCTCTCTCCCTCTCTCTCTTAGGATAGAGCTTGGGTCACACCTGGCAGTGCTCAGGGCTTACTCCTGGTTTTAAAATCAGGGATTATTCCTGGACAAGATCAGGGGACCATGTGTGGAGCTGGGGGTTGAACTGGAGCCAGCTGTGTGCAAGACAAACACCATAACCTGGGAACAGAGGCGGGCTCTTTCCCACCTGTCCTGGATGGTGTCACTGGACAGTGGCTCATCTTCCCTGTCTGCCCACCTGCCACACCGACTCAGGGGCTTGAACGCTCTGATTGTCACTGCTGGCTTTGCCCACCAGATTGGACTGTACAGCACCTGCACCTGACCCGGACAGGGTCAGGCAACAAGCAAAGGAGTGTCGGGTCACGTCCTTCCTGCCACTAACAGAACCAAGCAGGATGGAATCTTGGAGCTGGCTCGCCTCTGCCTCTCTCCTGTACTGCAGACTTGCCCTGCAGAATTCACAGAATGGTCAGAAGTACAGGAAGGGGCACGAGTTCATGGTCAGGCCCAGGCACCCGGAAGGGTCGCATTGGCCAGCTGGGTGGGTGGGGCGGTCAGGGGAAGGGGACTGAGATCAGTGCCACGTTACCGGCATCCTTTTGGGATTTTGTTGAACAAAATCCTCGGAGAACTCCCCTTCCTGCAAGTGCATGACCTTTTCCAGGTAGATCATAGTCCGCGGATTAGATTACAGCTTATTTTCGTTTCGTTGCATTCTAGTCAGCCAGGGCTGGGTGCCAGGGACCTGGAGTGAGAATTGTTGTTGGTGGGGGGGGATGGGGGCGGGATGACCCCAGCCAACCTCTGCCTTTCTGCAAGGGTGAGGGATAAGGAGGAGAGAGAGAGAGACAGAGAGAGAGACAGAGAGAGAGAGGGGCAGACAGACAGAGACAGAGAGAGATAGAGAGAGAAAAGAGAGAGGAAGGGAGGGAGAGAGAGAGAGGGAGAGAGACAGAGGAAAGGAGAGCGGGAGGGAGAGGGAGAGGAATGGAGAGAGGGAGGGAGAGGGAGAGGAATGGAGAGAGGGAGGAAGAGGTAGAGGAATGGAGAGAGAGAGGGAGACAGAGAGGGAGGGAGAGAGAGGGAGGGAGACAGAGAGGGAAGGAGAGGGAGGGAGAGAGAGACAACCAGTCAACCCTTGCCTTATTGCAAAGGAGAGAGATATGAGAGATATAGAGGAGAGAGACAGAGAGAGACAGAGAAGAGACAGAGAAGAGACAGAGAGAGAGAGAGTTTGTGGGGAGAGCTCACAGAGATGTTTGGCCACGCATCAGATGTGCCTTTTTTATCCACAGGCCACCTGGGCTCTGCTTCCCCGGCTGTCTCCAGCTACTCTCCACTCCTGAACACTTGTCCCTCACCCCCCAGTGTTTCCATGACTGGGTTTGAGGGTTCTGCTTTTGTCCCTCCGATGGACTGAGGATGGGTGCAGGCGACAGACACCCCCTGGGGTGACTGAGCTGCTGGGGAAGGTGGAATGGGTATGGGGTTTCCTGCAGCCAGATGAGACTTGCCTGCAGCCAGATGGGCTGACTCGCAGCCCGTGGCAAGTGTTGTTGGAGGGGACCTAGATTGTTCTTGGTGCCCCAATGTCCTCCTGAGGGGACAGATGGGCTTCAGCTGACTGAGATGGGCTCTGTCAGCTCACAGATGATGGACTCACAGCCAGCAGTGCTCAGGGCAAATTTTTGGCTGGCTGGCTGGCTGGCTGAATGGATGGCTGGCTGAATGGATGACTGTGCTCACTTGGATTCCAGCGATAAGAAGTTCTTGACTGTGCAGGATGGGGAAAGTGATGAATGACTCGTGAGATTTGAGTCACCTTTAGTGTGAGGGAGTGTAGGCAGGATGTAGGCTCAGGAAGCAGGTATTGCATATAAGTTTTATTACTGCTATGTCTCTTTTTCTTTTTTTTTTTTTGGTGGGGAGAGGATTTCGGGGCCACACCCATGGGTGCTCAGATGCTATTACTGGTGCAGTGCTCAGGAGTGACCCCAGTGGTTCTCCGGGATCATAATGCAGTGCCAGGGCTTTGAAATGGGGTCGGTCACCTGCAAGGCCGGAGCCTTATCTCTCTGGGCTGTCTGTCTTTCTTTTCTTAATTGGGCTGGGCTGGTGGTGATTCAGCCCCCAGGTGCTGAGAACAGACCCCAGGCCTTTACTCATGCTGGCCTGTGCTCTACCACTGAGCCACATTCCCCAGCCCTGCACATCCCACTTTTAAAAAAGGTTCCTCAAATTATTATTTCAATTCCACTTGATCTAAATGCCATAGTTTACAAAGTTGTTCACGATGCATTTGTTACAGGCATTTAATATTCCAACTCCAATCCCACCACCAGTGTGACCCCACCTCTACTACTGTCTCCATTTTCCCAACTACCCCCTAAGCTTGTCCCCTTAGTGGGCCCCCCCAAAATTTTTTTTATATTGCTTGTTACAGCTACATGGCTAATGGGTTTATCAAAAAAAATACCTAAGTTAAAAAAAATTGTGAAGATTGTTCTATCTCATCACGCGGACACTAAGTCCTGGTCTGAGGGTTTACCGAGCTGCTTGCTGCTAGTTGAGCCTTCTGTGTTCATGATTTTTTAATTGAGCTTAATTGGTTTGTGTGTTACTTTCCAATCTAATTTGGTGTGCTCCCACTGCCATGTCATTTGTGAAGTTTGAAGATATCGTGTGGCCGCATTTGCAACCAGAAACTCCATAATATTTATTCCTTTTTGGGGGGGGGGTCACACCCAGCGATGCTCAGGGATTACTCCTGGCTCTGCACTCAGAAATTATTCCTGGCATTGCTTAGGGAACCATATGGGATGCTGGGAATTGAACCTTGGTCAGCCCGGTGCAGGGCAAACAATGCCCTCCCCGCTGTACTATCGCTCTGGCCCCTCCAAAATATCGAACACATGTAAATAGTGAATTTACATAGTGGTGACTATGAGATGAGATGGGGTGTGGCTGCCGGGCTTATAGAAGTACTGGGGGCAGCGGGGAGGGCTTCCTGCCCCCAGAGGGTATGACCTAAGGCCAAAATAAACCAAAACCAGAAAGGCAGATTTACTGGCAATTGGGGATGCTCTTCTGAATGGTCGCCTGCCACTGGCTATCTGAGAAGAATTTGGGAGATGGGCCACCAGGACAGGAGTCAGAGGTGTCCGTTCAGTGAGTATGACTCAGTGCCAGGGCTCCCCTCACCCTCTGGCCCCCTTCCTAGGGAGTTTATGTCCCTGGGAACCCCCAGCGGCCACTTCTGCCTCACACCCTGCAGGGTTTCCATTCAGATGCAAAAGAGAAAGAGCAACGCTCCCCTGGGGAAGGGACTTTGTGCCAGGCGTTAGCAGAAGGTTTTCCCTGTGAAGTGCGGGCTGTGGCGCCTTTTGGACAAAGGCTCTATTTACACACAAAACCCCGGCGCACAGGCCCCTCCCAGAGGGCCTCCCTGCCCCGGTGCCTCCTGGATGTCTATAGGGGAGTGACACTTGCCTCCCGGCGCTCTCCCTCTGTCTGTCTCCGGGGAGGGAGGCAGGGCTGCTGGTGGAGGGCTGGTGGCAGACAGGCTGGGCTTTGGAACTTCCAGAAGGTTCTGAGTTACTGCTCACGGTGGGCTCCCTCTCTCATTGTGAAGATCTGTGTGGATTTATCCTCGTTGGTGGTTGAGAGGACTTTGGTCTTACACACAGACACACAGACACACACATACACACACAAACGTGGTGCTTGTCACCCAGAACTTCTTGTTCACTGGCTCACGAAGGCCCAGCTTACACACACACACACACACACAGACACACACAGAGACACACAGACACACACAGACACACACACAGACACACACACAGTGCTTGTCACCCAGAACTTCTTGTTCACTGGCTCACGAGGGCCCAGTTTACACACACACAGACACACACAGACACACAGACACACACAGACACACACACAGACACACACACAGTGCTTGTCACCCAGAACTTCTTGTTCACTGGCTCACGAGGGCCCAGTTTACACACACACAGACACACACAGACACACAGACACACAGAGACACACACACACACACACACACACGGTGCTTGTCACCCAGAACTTCTTGTTCACTGGCTCATGAGGGCCCAGTTTACACACACACAGACACACACAGACACACACAGACACACACACACACACTGTGCTTGTCACCCAGAACTTCTTGTTCACTGGCTCACGAGGGCCCGGCCTCCTGCCACTGGGGGCCCCTGTGCATTCTGGTGGAGCACTCATGGGGGAAGTCGCACTCCTGCTTGGCGGTGGTGCCCGCACACAGCTAACTCTGCCGGGCTGGAGATTACAGAGGCCGTGTGGCATGTGGGGACCCCGAGCAGCCAGGCGGGCGGGGCCACACGAGGTGCATGTGGGCAGTAAGCAGGGATGGAACTCCAGCTCTCAGACTTGCAAGGAGGCCCCTCTGCCTTGGAGCTCTGCAGGGCCCCTGGGAAAGGGGGGGCTGCTCTCAGCGTGGTGCGTGTGTGGGGGCCACTCCTGGCAGAGCTTGGGGGACCCGGTGCTGCTGGGGATCAAATTTGGGGCTCCCCCAGCAAAGCCTGTGCTCCATCCCTTCAAACCCTCTCCTGGGCTCCAGGGAGTGGGTTTTTCTGTTTGCTTTTGAGCCACACCTGGCTGTGCTCAGGGGTCCCTCCTGATGCTCAGGGGAACATAGAGAGTATCAGGAACCAAAGCCAGGCTTGCTTCCTGCAAGGCCAGCGTCTTACCTGCGGCACTATGGCTCCGTTCCAGTGGAAACGTTTTTAGAAATAATAGACATTTGTTATTTTGGCGTCGCCAAGGGCAGATCTTAACCCCTTTATTTGCTGCTTTCAATCATGAGTGAAATTTCCAGAAACACAGAGGCCATGTCACCAGCTAAAGGTGATGAAAGCATGAACTGGGTGGGAGCGGGTGGTTTGGGCCGGGTTGCACACTGCTCTGGGATACTGATGATTCTGTGCTTGAGGGTTGTTCCTGGCAGTGCTCAAGGGACCTTTTGAGGTGCCGGGATGAATCTGGGCTCCATCCCATGTGAGTCCCTTCCCATGTGAGTCCCTTCCTCTCCATACTAGCTCTCCCGCCCCACCTGAGCTGAGATTCAGTGATCTAAACATGATCAGGCAGTTGGTAGGTCATTCTTTGTGGTTCTTTAGTTTTATTATTATTGTTGTTGTTATTATTATTATTATTATTTAGCTTTTTGGGTCACACCTGGCGATGCACAGGGCTCACTCCTGGCTCTGCACTCAGGAGTTATGCCTGGTGGTGCTCAGGGGACCATATGGGATGCTGGAAATCGAACCCGGGTCGACTGCGTGCAAGGCAAACGCCCTGCCCGCTGTGCTATCGCTCCAGCCCCTGTGGTTATTTAGTTTTAGAATTGTAGGGATGGGGGCTGTAGCTCAAGCGACAGAACAAATGCCTGGCACGTGTGAGGT
The DNA here is from genome assembly GCF_027595985.1 of Sorex araneus. Lineage (NCBI taxonomy): Eukaryota > Metazoa > Chordata > Mammalia > Eulipotyphla > Soricidae > Sorex > Sorex araneus. The sequence goes on from NC_073303.1 coordinate 16,055,196, forward strand.
ACTGGGTTTGATCCTCCGCTCTGCCTGTCCCCCACCTCTGCCTCATAACATGGCCCTAGTGACCCCTGAGAACTGCTAGGAATGCTCCTTCCCACCCGAAATGTCGATGTTCCTAATATGTATAAGATAGTGTATGTGGTCAAGTTCTGCCTCTCCCTATAATTCGAATTATGAGGCTAAACTCTGTTTAGAAATGGAGTGAAAACTAATAGGATTTTGGAATAAATCTTGTCTGCACAGAACTGCACCAACAGTCCTGTAAATCACATGGCCTAAAATCAAATAAAATTTAAAATAACTGGTAAGGAACACCATCTTCTCCTCAGGTCTTGCTGTGGGACTGTTTTGAGCCACAGATTAATGTGATTAAGAGGGTCCGAGTAAGGGAACAACAAATGGCCAAGGCCATCAGAACTGAAGATTTTGTCTATGGCAATGCGCTTACATGGCGATGTGGGGTGGAAGACATCTTTGGGACGTTGGTGGGGTAATGTGGGATATGGGGGTGGGTGAGGTGTAGAAATGATGGGAGTATTAAAGTGTGATTTGCAGTATTGCGAGTCCTGGTATCTCAGCAAAAATAGTTTTCTTTTTTTTTGGCTTTTTGGGTTACACCCGGTGATGCTCAGGTGTTACTCCTGGCTTTGCACTCAGGAATCACTCCTGGCGCTGCTCAGGGGACCATATGGGATGCTGGGAATCGAACCCAGATCGGCCACGTGCAAGGCAAACATCCTACCTGCTGTGCTATTGCTCCAGCCCCTCAATAAAAATAGTTTGAAAAACAGTGAACAAACAAAAGGAAAGTGATTCCTGGGCTGAGCAAAGGACTCAAAGGCTCAGTGTGTGCTTTGCATGTAGGGGGACCCGGTTTGATCCCTGGCACACAGTGAATGTCTGCACTGCTGAGAATTAATGCAGTGCATCGTTAAGCATCATGCAGGTGGTCCCTGAGCACCCCCAGGTACCCAGTCAGAAACCAACTAGGTACTTCTGAGCTAGAAAGGATCATTGATAACAAAGATAATCTTAAATGCATTCCTTTGATGTATTAAAAGTTTGCGTGTTCCTCCAATAAAACTGTTCTAGCACCCTCTCCATTATACAGACTATGAAGGCAGGCAGTGGTGGGTGGGGCCAAAATTTGAAACCAAGTGGATCCAGATTCTGTATTCTCATGGGACCCTACTCCTAAATTCAGAATCAATCCGAAGACAAAGCCCAAAGCGCACCCGCTTCATAATCCAGCCTCAGCGTCATTCTCCGCGGAACACACTCTATAATGTTAGGCCACTTATTACGTTATTATCAGCAGGAAATTAGGGGCGAGGGCTTCCAGGCAACATGCAGTGGTTCTGGGCCCACTCCTGGTGGTCCTTGGCGAGCTGGGCCAGTGGGTTCAGTGCTCAGACCAGGCACGGCTCTGACCCAGCAACGCCAGGAGGTCCATTTGGGCTCGAACCTGGGGCCTCGCAGCTACAAGGAACGTGCTTTATGCCTTTGAGCAATCTCTCCAGCTCCTCAGCAGATAACTGTTTTCTTGAATTTCCCTTGAGTGGGGAGGAATTCAGCACCCAACACTTCAAACGCTCCATCTAAGAAGAAACTGTCCAGGCTACGGAGTTTCTCTGCGGGCCCTTCACCATCTGTGAAGACAACGTGTGTGGGCTCCGTGGGGGACCAGCTGCAGGGGAGACACGGCTTCTCTCTGCTTCCTGCCCCCCTGCTTGCCTGCCACCAGCTCAGAACTGACCAGACTGCCCGCGCCGGGCTGTCCTTTTGATGTTGGTGGGCCCCACGGGTGACTTATGTGAAGCGGGGAGGAGAAAGACGGTCACTTTCTCCCCAACCGCCTCTACCACCCGGGACCCAGGGTTACTGGGTTCTTGTCTCGCTCTCGGAAAAGAATTTCAGGAGTAGACAAGCAGTGAAGTAAACAGATTTTATTTAGAGGCTTTTGAGGATAGGAGGGAGGGATAAGAAAGGGAGAGAGAGAGGTAAGAGTAACACGCTCAAGAGAGAACGCGGGCTTCTCCAAGGGTGGAGGAAGCCCCTACACATAACCGAGCTTTAGATACAAAAGTATGAAAGCATGAAAGTGCACATCTCAAGCGGGGAGAGGCGGGAGACACACGTGCTCGGGTGACACGTGTGCTCGGCCACGTGGGCGCAAGCAGCACATGGGCTCAGGCAGCATATGTGCGCCCTTCCTTTGTTGAAGGTGGCTTTTATAGGGTTTCTTCAACATGCCCCCACGAGGGGTTTCTTTCCAGGTAAAAGTTCGTTGCTAAGGTTACCAGGGAGGTTGGGAGTGGTGCTGGCCTTCTTTGGGGAACTTCCTGGGGAGGGGTCCATTATCCTCAGGGTCTGCTGATGGTTTCTCCAGGTCTTTTGTTTTCTTGAATCTGCAAGTCATAAGAGTCTCCTTCCCAGAGTCTCTGTTAAATCTCAATTTTCATTGCCAAGGGCCTTTCCCTATACTACCTGCCTACATCACTCTCTCCCTGCTTCAGGCAGGGTGATTGAATGAGCTCTCTTGGGGATCACCGGCTCTCCTGTGGTATGTCACCCCTCCTGTCACATGGAAGTAGACATTGAAGGCATTTTTAAAATAGTAGCTTTTTTTTTCTTTCTCCAAGAATTCCTCTCCATATTTGGCCACTTGACAGCAATTCATTCCGTGGAGTCCGAGAGTGGGATGGTTTTCAGGCATTCTGGATTTCCCGTAAGAGCCTTGCAAGCAGCAGCAACTCTTGTTTGGGTCCCCTCTCCCACCGCCTCCCCCCTCCTGCAGTTGTCTGCACCCCACAGTGCAGAAACTTGAGGTGCCACTCTGTGTACGTCCACCTATAGATCGATGGCCTGGGCACCTGGACTTGGGGTGCTTTGCCTACTTCTCCCTCAAATGTTTTAGTTTTTCCTTAGATCCTACAGAGGCAATGAATTCTTTGGGAAGGTTTCATTTTTTTTCTCTAGCGCCACCCCCTGGAAGGGAGGAGAAAGGACACTAAATGGATGGCATAGTGGAGTAGCAGGCTAACTCACCTTTGCTTTTCAGCCATTCGGGAGCTAAGAAACCAAAGCCCTCTTCCAATCAGGAGAGCCTTCGACTAATTTCCTCTCTACTTGCTTAGTACTGCTCCCTCCTGTCAAGCCAGGAAGGGAAAGGTTTGCTTGGGTGCATTCCTTGGAGTTACAAGCTGGGCCCCACTGAGGCACACCCACTCTGGCTTACTGGCTGCTACTATCTGGATTTTCTTTAGCTTCTGGATGCTAAAGAAAATCATTCATTTTTTCTCATTCATTCATTCATTCATGTGCTCAACACTGCGAGAGTATACTAGGCATCTAAGGAGTAATATGTTCGCTGGGTTTCTATCCATAACAAACTCATGTCCTGTTAGAAAAATAATTGGAGTTTGTCTAGAGTTTTTAATCACTTACATTACTGCCTTTTCTGAGATCTGTTGGATATGATCTTGTAAGAAGCAACTGTTGCCACATTCTTTTGGTCTTTTGCCTTTCTTATCTATTCCCTCTTGTCACATTTTTGTCTTTCTCCTTTTTCTGTACTTAAAAGCCAGTATTCCTAAATATTTACTGCTACCGCTTAGCTTGGCATGCAGTACTCAGATTTTAAAAATGCATCACGAGCTCTTCCTAAGTCGAATAGAATTTTCAATCTAGCTTGTATTCACAAATAGAGTTGCCAAGTGTATATGCTGACTTGGCAAAATCAGTCATTTCTGATGAAATGTTTCCATTAAATTGCGGTGTCTTTTACAAAGGGGCGTAAACTGTCTGATTGTTTGATGACATTTTAAGCTTGAAGGCCTAGATTAATTTTCAGACTTTTTTTTTTAAATGGAGCAGAGGCCTAGAAAATCTTTGTTCCGATTACTCAGAGACCACAACATTCCAGTTTGTACAACAGGGATGAAATATGGTCTTTCTGTCATATAGTCCATCTGGGGAAACTAAACCATTTTTCACATAGTCCTGCCCCATTTCTTTTTTTTTTTCAATAAAAATGTCCCCCGAGCACATACATATAAAATACATACATTTAATTTAATGCAGAGAAAAAAAGGGGCAACCATGGATACAACTCTAGGACTAAAGTTGATAAATAACCAAGTTGTAATACCAAAATTAATAGATCTAGAGAATAATTTTTTTTTTTTTTGCTTTTTGGGTCACACCCAGCGATGCACAGGGGTTACTCCTGGCTTTGCACTCAGGAATTACTCCTGGTGGTGCTTGGGGGACCATATGGGATGCCGGGGATCGAACCCGGGTTGGCTGCGTGCAAGGCAAACGCCCTACCCGCAGTGCTATCGCTCCGGCCCCTAGAGAATAAATTGATGTGAACATTGTTATATCTGATTTCAGAGTTGGTCAGGCTTGTCTAAGAATTAATTAGGCTTCAGTAGGTGTCCGTGTGGTCCAGACACTTTCAGATCTATGGTTTGGGCCCAAGAGTTGACAAGGTCGCCTCCCTGGGTGGTGGGTGGGACTGGCTGGGACTTCCGGGATATGGGCGGTGGGGGGAGGCTACACTCACCCTGACTTGCAAAAAAAAAAAAAAAAAAATCCCAGAGTTCTCAGCCTGGGTGCTGGTACCTAAAATTAGTCGGAGATGGGTGTCTATAGAGAATATTAGTGAGGCTGTGGAGGTGAGTCCTCGGCATAGCTGTAGAATAGGGTGTGGATGCTGCGTCTGGAGCCTTGATTTGTCGGGTGTTGGACCCGCCTGCCTCCCTGGCTGCTCTGGGGTTTTCAGCACGGGGCCAGCGATTCCGTAAAGGTTCAGCTGCGTGGCGACATCTCCTGGGAGATTTAGTCGTCTCCCTTATATTCGAATGGGTCCTATCGTGGTCACTGATGATATATCGATCGAGCTCAGTAGATTCATACCAATGTGCATATTTTATATTTGTGTGCTCATAGGACTTTTCTTTGCAGTTCTCCGGGAAATTGGCTTTTCTTGGAACACAGACTTTGGCACACGCGGCATCTGATAACTGCACCGCAAGGTGCAAAGGCTGACTTCACACTCCGTTAGGTTGGGAGAGCCAGAGTTAACAAACACGGGAGCAAACGTGCTTTGCTCTCGATGTGCTGAGAAGCAGCAGCACCCCGACCCTGGGCGAGGTCCTAAGAGGCAGCTGCAGTGAGATTCAAACCTCTGGAACTCGCTAAGCCCCGCCCACAGGGTAGAAAGGTGAGGGGCGTGGCTTTTCCAGCTGCTGGCTGCTAACGCAGTCACCAGTTATATTCCCCAAGTCTAACCCATAGATCCACTTCCAAAGTGACTTCGCGTGGTTACAAAGGAACACCAAAAAGGAAGGGAATATTCTAGAAGGAGAAACAGAAGATCACCCCCAGACTGCCACAGGCAACTATGGGAAAACAGCGCAGAAAAACACCAATAGGAGGTGAGGGAGATAGGAGCCCTGAAGCCCCAACAAGGAATACCCACATATACAGTCTTTCTGATGAAGAATTCAGAGACGAAATGGTGAGGATTTCCAGTGAGCTCAAAGAAACAGTGGAACGCACAGTCAACAGCATGCAGGAGGGAATGTGAGCAGAAATAAGAAAACTACAAACAGAATTGCCATCAATAAAAAAACTCAGTAGATGAAATGGTTCTGTAGGTGTGGAATGAAAGTAAAATTAGCCAACTCTTGTATCCGTCTTTCTTAGGCATTGACTCTGTGTATGTGTGTGAGATCGTCTCTTTGGTTTTCCGTCTTCTTTAAGAGCATTAAAGGGTTCTCCCGCTGTCAGAGATGTTGCTGAGGTTGGACGAATGGGATTAACTCTAGCACCTTCCATGGGGTTGGGGAATGTGGATTGCATTGGTGAGCAAGCATCGGGGTTGGTATTCATTCATCCAAAGAGCTATATGTGAAATGAATAATTATAAAGCATAGTGCCTGCAATTCAGACTCCACAGTTGGTGATGTCATCAGTCCTCTGTCCCAGCCTGTTCTTAGGTATTTATTTATTTTTTATCTTCAAGCAGTGCTTGGGAGCCCAGGACCCCACCAGTGATTCTCCCTCAACTGAGCTGTCCTTTCAATGCAAGGACCCCAGGATGTGGTGCTGCTCAGACCCTGAGGTCCCAGGGGTACCAGGGTCACCCCACTGGTGCTTAGAGGACTCTAGAGCTGCTCTCAGCAGTTCCTAGGGGGTCATTTGTTGCCTTATATTTAACCTGGGTTTGACATGCACGCCTCAAAGAGCTCATTCTTACACATTAGATCTTTAGTAAATATTCTTTGAGAACCTGGTAGAAGCCAGGTAGATACATGAATATATAAGGTTTACATGTTTATAATATATATATATATATATATATATATCACTGTATCACTGTGTCACTGCCATCCCGTTGCTCATCAATTTGCTCAAGTGGGCACCAATAACGTCTCCATCGTGATATTTGTTGTTACTATTTTTGGCATATTGAATACGCTACGAGTAGCTTGCCAGGCTCTGCCCTGTGATTGAGATACTCTCGGTAGATTGCCGGGCTCTCCGAGAGGGATCGAACCCGGGTCGGCCATGTGCAAGGCAAACGCCCCACCTGCTGTGCTATTGCTCCATCCCATAATATATATACATAAATATATATTTATAATAAATATATAAATATATAACATTGCATTCTGTACTTTTTACAGAATTACTCAGGATAATAATATATATATATTAACATACATATTATACCTTACAGAATCCTGAGCAAGGGTGGTCCCCTGCTACCTGCTCTCTGATCTGCCTTATCTCGATCTACTTTGATTGTTCTCTTAACATGCTAACCAAACATATTTGTTCCTAAGCATCCCATACATTCATTCATTCTTTCATTCAAATTTTGAGACTTCAGCCACTATGGCCTTGGTCTCTGCCCTCTTGGAGCTTTTTTTTTTTTCTTTTTGGGTCACGCCTGGTGATGCACAGGAGTCACTCCTGGGTCTGCACTCAGGAATTACTCCTGGCAGTGCTCAGGGGACCATATGGGATGCTGGGAATCGAACCTGGGTTGGCTGCGTGCAAGGCAAACGCCCTACCCGCTGTGCTCCAGCCCCTCTTGAAGCTATTTTTCCATTCCAGTTCTGGAAGCAATGGCTGTGCAAGCTGGTGGTGCTGTGGGGGTATCAGCAAAGAAACTCCCTGGAGGAGATGACTTAAGCTGAGATCAGAAGACTAAGCAGGAGGGGAGGGAGAACGGGCAGGGTCAGAGTCAGGGATGTGACATGAGTGACTGTCCAAATTGTCCGAGCAAAATGAGGTTGGGTCTGAGTGAAGATAGGCTGAGAGAAGGAAAGCAACTTGACTTAAAGATAGACGCAGGTGGTGATAGTGATAGGCCAGGAGATCACTTCTATTTAGTGGGGTTAGGAGAAGGAAGTGTCATTCTCGCTGGGAAAGTTGGGTTTCTGTCCCTAGAAAAGGGCTCTGTCCCTAGAAAAAAGTCCCTGTCGGAAGAGGGAAAGGGACAGTGTCTATGCTGCTCGAGATAGTGCGTTATAGCAGCGCGAGGATTCCAGTGGGCCTAGAAGCTGATGGCCTGGGAATGTGGGGGAGACTCCGGGGAGGAAGAGTGGGAATTGCAAGTCCTCAGCTGGCGTTTGGAGACGCAGGAGTGAGAGGGCCCTGGATAGGGTGCGTGGCATGAAAGAAAGCTGGCCTGGATGGGCCCAGAAGGTACCATCTTTGGGTGGCAGCATTTTATAAGCCCTCAGTGCAGAAGGAGAAGGAGTAACCAGAGAGGGAAATGCCACCGAGAGAATGTGGTGCCTGAGAGTGAAGAACAAAGCAAAGAGGAGGGACTGGAGGGCTCGTAAAGGGATTGAGGCTTTTGCAGAAGCCAGTTCAATCCCAGGCACCACATGTGCTCCCCAGAGCACGACTGGAGTGATCCCTCAGTACAGAGCCCTGAGCCCAGATCGTGTGGCCCAAACCCTCCCATGCCCCAAATAAATGTTTTATTTTTTTTCTTATTAAACTTTGTTTTAATGTATCTCAAGTTCTGTGACAGATGTTTGGTCAAGTTGTTTCCATTAAAATGTACTGATTTAAAAAACTAACAACTTAAACTGCCACACACACACACACACACACACACACGCAAAACAAATGGCCCACAAAATATTTTATAAATTTTTTTTTTTTAAAAAAGGAAACAGTGATGACTACAATGTCAAATGACGAGCAGTGGTTGGACGGTTATGGTTTATTACTCCAGAAAGCAAGGCAAAAGTTGGTGACTTTGACTGGGTGTTGTGAAATGTTGGGAGAATGACTTTGGGTATTCTTTGGAAGAAAACATTGAAAATTAAAATCCTAACCCTCTCCAATTCACTTCTGACTCTGTTGGTGGAAGAATCAATAGGCCAAAAGGGAACACCGATGGGAAAAAAAATTTTTTTTTAATTGAATCACTGTGAGATACAGTTACAAAGCTTTCATGATTGAGTTTCAGTAATACAATGATCAAACACCCATCCCTCCACCAGTGCGCGTTTTCCACCACCAGTATACCCGCCACCCCCTGCCTTTACGGCAGATAATTTCTCTCTTACTCTCTCTTTACTAAAATTTATTTATTTATTTATTTATTTGCTTTTTGGGTCACACCCAGCGATGCTCAGGGGTTACTCCTGGCTTTGCACTCAGGAATTACTCCTGGCGGTGCTTGGGGGACCATATGGGATGCCGGGGATCGAACCCAGGTCGGCCGCGTGCAAGGCAAACGCCCTACCCGCTGTGCTATCGCTCCGGCCCCTTTACTAAAATTTTAAACCTAGGACTAGTATTTGGTCTCATCTCACCTGTTTTTCTGTAGTGTAAGCGGAGGTTCCTTTTCAGCAGGGATATAGAATTACTTTTACTCAGTCATGGTGGAGTGTCCCTATCGTTGTAAATGCAGCTTTTAGAGGTGTTGATTATGTAACGGGAGCCAAAGAAAGCTTAGTTCCTGGTGGCCAGGCATAACTAAGCATTCACCTACCTCCAACATCCCTGGGGCCCACCAACTACTAGGTCTTGGGTCTCTCCTCTGTTTGGGTTATGGCTTTTAGCCCATCTGGCCACATAAGATCTCTGTTTTATAGAAGCTAAATGGTGATGCATTTTACCTTCAACTTTAACTAAATTAAAAATCAATTCTGTTTTGAGACTTTTAAGAATTTCACAACACACTCCGAGATAATTGGTCACACCCTGGGGTATTGCATAAGAAAATAGAGAGAGAGCCTTCTAGTCCTGCATTTTCTGTTTTCCCCAAAGATGTGTGATCCACAATAGCATCTTAAATAGTAAGGTGTATTATTGGTGACAGGAAAGCGCATCTTACTAAGAAGGGTGCTTTCTTAGGAATGATCAAATATTTACTTCAGAGGGCTGGGGAAGGTGTCTGATTTAAATTAGAATTAAAAAAAATGAATATAATTTTAAGAACTCGAAGCAGCATTGTATAACATTACACAAGTCTCAGCCATGCCTCATGATAAATCCACATTCTGTGTGTCCTAAGTTCTCCACTAAAAGACCAGTTCTATCTATCTTTCCCCTGTCAACGGAATCTTTTATCTGATTCACCCACCCCTTCTGTCCCTTTCACTCCTGGTAACCACCCGTTCGGTCTCATAGTCTAAAAGTTTATTATGCTTTCATGTGTCTCTCTCTTCTTGTTTGGCATATGAACCACAAAGGAGTGATATCATACCTGGTTTGCATGTCAGGGTTTTTGATTGTTTGTTTAGGAGACAACGTAGGTTGTTGGGGAAAGAGGTGGCTTGGGAGTCCGTCTGCCTCTCTCGTTAAATATCCTTATTTAACCTCCCCACTTTTCTCCTGGGGAAAACGCTGAGGATATTTCTATGTGTTCCCTCCTTGGTGATATGAAACCACCAAATGCTGTGTGCAGATATATTTTTAATAAATAAGAAAGATGACACTATAGTGTCGGGGTACAGTTGATTCATGCTGCATGCTAGTTGGTGGCTATATCTTGAGCACTGCTGCTGCTTTAAGTGTGTATGTCTAAGAATTTAAAACAAATCAATGAGGAGATTTACAAACATATTAGGGTATTGAGAATCACCTCTCTCGAGCTCAGTCTTCCACCCAAATTTCATTTGGGACAGGAGATGGGCTAATCATATATTTATAATTTAGCATATACTGACATTTAGGCTCCCAAGGAAGGACTATACATTTGGAAGACCATCTTTGTTTTTATTTTTTCTTGGTAGGGGGTTTCCATCATTTGCATTCTTTCCACTCCAGAATGTGGAGGAAAATTGTTCAACTCTAATTAGTACCTTTGAGCTTTTCTCCTTGCTACTGTGTTGGGTAAACAGCTTGGTGGAAACAAAGAGACGGTGATATCTCGCACACACTTAACATTTCATAACGCATAGGCGAGTGCTGTTTACACATAGTAGCGTGTTTGATTCTGTGAGGGTAGCTCTGGCTTTATGGAAGAGTGTGAAGCACAGGTTGGCGACTCAGTTATAGTTGTACAATTTGGAATGAGTTGGGGGAGGCTTCCACTCCTACCTGTCAGGCTTTAGAGCTTGTGCCCCTTCGTCTAAAATGATTCTCCTGACTGTGGATTAGATCTGCACACTTAATTCATCAGCCTCACTCTCCCCTTACCTAGTAACTGCTTGAAAATGGGAGTTTAGTGGTCAATTAATGCCGCATCCCACGCGGCTAAGTCAAACAGGGTCCCTGAGGCGGAGAGAGAAGGACCATGGGGTAAGGAGGGCTGACAAGCAATGCTCATGCAGCATCTTTATTGAATAAGCAACAGACTTTATAGGTCTCTAGAAGGAAACAGAGAGGCCAGGGCGATAGCACAGCGGGTAGGGCATTTGCCTTGCACACAGCCAACCTGGGTTCGATCCCCCGGCATCCCATATTGTCCCCCAAGCACTGCCAGGAGTAATTCCTGAGTGCAGATCCAGGAGTAACTCCTGAGCATCGCTGGGTGTGACCCAAAAAGAAAAAAAAGTAGAAGGAAACAGATATTGAAAAAATATACAGGAATGTTCAGGATACATTACTTTAGAATGTACTGGGCTTCTAGTCATCAATGATGTTTTTCTATAATTACATCATTTCCATGATATTTTCCTTGGTTATGTGTTGATACACCTTAGCAACATGTTCTGTCATAAGAACGAGGAAAGAACCTGCTAGAAAAACAAGAAAGTCAGCCCTTAGGTAGCCCTTGTGTAACCCCAAGACAGTGGTTTCTAATAAACCAGCCTTTAGACAACATGTCCCCAAGACAAGAACTTTCTTAATATTAACTAGCACAGGCTTGCCACAAATTAATTCATTGGCCAAAGGCCAGCAAGACATCAATCAATAGTTCTCAACTGAGAGGAATGTGCAAATTGAAATGAATAATCTGCCATCTGATTAAAAAAAATTAAACATCTGTATAATGTCCAGTGCTGGTTAAGGGTAAAAGACACAGACTCAGAAACTTTTGCGTGATTTTGGGGGTAAACATTGCTTCCTCTTTTAGAGAGAACAATCTGGTCAGATTCATTAAAATTAAAAATTAAAAGCATGGGACCCAACTTCCAGAAATTCACCTCGTAGGAAGAAGATCATTGGTACATAAGGATACCTATGCACAAGTTTCAGTTTATTCATAATTATACTCATTGCAGTGCAAAACACCTGAAAAACCACTTGCCGATTGCTCGAGTAAACTGACGTCGCATGGAATTTTGGGAGACTGGTAACTAGCGCCTGTTTCTTCTCCTCAATGTGGAATCAACCTGGAAATTAGACCCAAAGATGGAAGGGCATAAAAAGAATCATCCTTGTCATTATTGATTTTAAAAATTTTTACATACAAGTTTTGATTTTGAATATGAAATACCTTTATTTGTCAAATGGAAAACGGATGTAACTGTAGAAAGTTAGATGGGAACAAACTTGTATCATGCTCACAGATGCCCCCATCATACCAAAATTCTGCCAACTTCTGAGTTTCATTCCAATTAAATACTGGGAAGAACTTTGTTGTGAGGACATCTCTGCAGAACATCTACTCACTCAGCTGAAAGTTGTAAAAATTTAGGGAGTGTGAGGCAAGCTGGAGGCAGATTCTCACAAGATAATCTCCCTTACATGCATGATTTTTCTTGGTCCTGCAAAAAAGAGCACAGTCATGTCCCCATTTGCATCCATTCACTGAACTCAGTTTTCAAAAGATTTTCACTCTACACCATAACTCTCTTTTTTTTCTTTTTTGGGCCACACCCGGTGATGCTCAGGGGTTATTCCTGGCCCTGCACTCAGGGATTACTCCTGGCAGTGCTTGGGGGACCATATGAGATGCTGGGAATCGAACCTGGGTCGGCCACGTGCAAGGCAAATGCCCTACCCGCTGTGCTATTGCTCCAGCCCCTACCCCATAACTCTTATATGTGACTTATCACTTACCACTCACGGAATCAGGCCAGCCACAGCTCATTTGTAGCTTAAATGGAGTACATATGTGTTGAGGGGCCTTTTCCAGATGCTCTCAGTCCAGGACAGGATGGCTTACTCTTTTTTGTTTTGGGACCACATCTGGCAGTATTCAGGGCTTACTCTTGGCTCTGTGCTCAGGGATCACTCCTGGTGGGACTTGGAGTTTCAGGATCTAGCGGTGACTGTATTTGGAAACAGGTTTTAAAAGAGGTTATTATTATTATTTTAGTTTGGATTTGGGCGCTTCACCTGGTGGTGCTCAGGGGTTATTCCCAGCTCTGTACTCAGGAACAACCCCTGGCATAATTGGGGGACTGACCATGAATAGCACTGGGGAGATATCCAGGACTGACCACATGCTAGGCAAATGCCTTTACCTCTGCACTGTATTTCTAGCCCTTGTGCATAGCTATTTTATTTTTTCATTTCCATCTATAAATCGATGGAAACTATAACTATAGCATCTATACCTATAACATCTATCACATCCGTAACTCTCATCTATAAATTGAGAGTTAGCTACTTCTTAAAGTTGTGAGGGGATCCCTTTCAGAATCAGGGGTGATTGGCCAGAACTTTTTGTGTAGTGAATGTGTGGGAAATGGCATTTGTTCTTTTGATGAAACAAAATCTCAGAAGTTTGTTTCGTTACACATTGTCTATGTTGATGAGCGACTTTAGATAATATTTGCTTCTCTAGGAGCTTGGAACAAATGGGTTAGAGACCATCTCTCCCAAATTGGCTCACGACAGATTTGAAAGCGTTTCTTGCTGACATTCCAAGAAGTTTGGAATGAAAAGTACAACAAGGGTCTCTTTGAAAGAGACCTTGAAAGCTGAAAAGCACAGTACAAACCCCTTTTGTTCTGTGCCACAGAAGGGAATAGCATTTTTGCACTCGTCCTCGGCCACATTTGTTTGTGGGGGCATGGCAGAAAGAGTAGGATGTGGGCCCGGCTTGTCTTTAAATAAGGAATTGTTTAATTAGATTTGTTTTATCTTGGAGCATATAAGGCAGGGCCGCAGAGAAAAACATTCCAGGCCTGGACGGTTGCCTACCTCCTCGGTGAGCCACGGGTAGGCCACTGGAGTGGAGGAAGCAGTTTCGGACCATTCATATTTGCTGTTGGTTAAAAATAGCGGGCTGGCATTTCTTCATTAGGAGGGAGGCAGAGCTGTTTGCTGCTGGCCCAGGTCTGTTTGGTTGGTTGGAAGCTTTTTCGGGCTTTGGGACCCTAATCCCCCTAGCCCATGAGGGCCCACCAGCGCAGAAAGATAGGCAAGTTACATCTGAAAAGGTAACCCTGAATTGAATATGCTTAGTGGGGGGGAAAAAGGAAAATCCTTGGGCTTGCGTTTCATTACCTTGTGGTGTGTTGGCAGTCTTGTGCTTGCTGTGTCTAGTTATTCCAAGCTCGCCCGTGTGGCAAGTCTGATTCTGCAGCTCGGCACCTGCGTTTCCTCACCAGAAGCCTGCATAGTACCTTGATTGTGCAGCTTTGCTTGCTCCCAGAGTGGCACATTCTTTGTGGCTGCTCAGAATTAGGCAAGGCAGCAGGAAAAGCCTAACTGTGTACTCACTTCTTTTCAATGGGAAGATTGTGTTGAAAAGTAAAGTTTCATTCTCATTGGTCCTTCACATTGCATGGTGTTGCATAGAGTGTGGTTTCTTTAGGATGAGAGATGCATATATGTATACATGTAATATATATGTAATATATGCATATATGGCTAGAACGATAGTACAGCGGGTAAGGCATTTGCCTTGCACGCCTCTGACCTGGGTTTGATTCCTCCGCCCCTCTTGGAGAGCCCGGCAAGCTACCGAGAGTATCTCACCTGCACGACAGAGCCTGGCAAGCTACCTGTGGCGTATTCAATATGCCAAAAACAGTAACAACAAGTCTCACAATGGAGATGTTACTGGTGCCTGCTCGAGCAAATAGATGAGCAACGGGATGACAGTGACGGTGATGATATATAATATATGCATATATAATACATGCATACAATATACACACATACATATCTCATATATATGAGATATATTCATATTATATACATATTTTATATGTACATATATAGTATATATATACTCACATATATAATGCAATACTATAGTGTTTGTCTTTCTCTCTGTGATTGATTTCCTGGGGTAAGCTACCTTTAGGTCCATAGTGCTGTTGCAAATGGCAGGATTTGATAAGATGAAACTTTTACTGATTTTATAAGGTGAACCTTTTGCTCCTTGGTTGTTTCCAAGGACTTGTGTCTAACTTCTTACAAAATTAAACTTGCAGTAGATGCTAATAACTGCAGGTCTGAGGATAGAATAGGTAGAATTAAATATGGATACTGTGTCTGTGTGTGTGAATGAATGAATGAATGAATGAGAGAGAAAGAGAGAGAGAGGAAGGGAGGTAGGGGGGAGAGAGAGAGAGAATTGAGTTGGGCATCAGCCATAAGCATAATTTCTTGGAATGCCTTGATGGTAGGTGTGGAGAATGTGCAGGAAATCCCACATGGTATTTAGAATTACAAATCGCACAATAAGTATGTCAGGAGTTCCCACATCCTGATATCACAAGTGTCCAATTTTAAGTGCTCTTTGCTGTTTTCCACAAACCACTATTGTTTTTCAACAATTTTGAATATTGAGAGTTCGTTCAAAGGACTGAGCATATGTTTTGCATGCGGGAGGCCAAGATTCAGTCCCCAGCACTGTACGGTTTTTGGAGTACTGCAGAGAGTGAGGCCCACTTGGCACTTGGCACTGCCAGGTGTGGCCTAAAAATCCAAACTCAAACAAAACAAAACAAAAGCCTTTGATTGTGCATAGTTTACAGAAAATGTTTTCCATCCTGCAGGTACTTTATAATATCCATTTTAATTAAAATTATATTGAATATTAAAACATACAAAATTATATATAATTTAAATTAAACCACATTTAATTAAAACTATATTATAATTTAATGTAAAATTATATTGAACAGGGGGACTCGCTGGTGTTCTTGGAGCAAGGTTTACCACTGCTGATTATCCCTCTACATCTGAAAAAAAATTTTTTTTGCTTCATTTTGTCTTATCATAGTGCTTCAGCATTTTCTGCATTTTCTTTTTGTCATCTAATAATATATACATATATGCACAGTGGATAGGGCATTTGCTTTGCGTGTGGCCAACCCGGGTTCGAGTCCTCCATCCCTCTCGGAGAGCCCAGCAAGCCACTGAGAGTATCCCGCCTGCATGGCAGAGCCTGGCAAGCTCCCCGTGGCGTATTTGATATGCCAAAAACAGTAACAAGTCCCGTAGTAGAGAAGTTACTGGATCCCACTCGAGCAAATCGACGAACAACGGGAGGACAGTGCTATAGTGCATCTAATAAATACACATGTAAAAACAGCGCAGTGCAAAATAAGAATCAGCGCAAACACTACCATATTATTCTGGAAAAGAATGGTAACCTGAGGGGTGCCCTTTCAGTATTTTATGTGTCTTTACTAATTGTTGGCTTTGGAGGGGGCACACGGGGCTTACTCCTAGCTCTGTACTTAGGGATCGCTCCTGGCAGAGCTCAGGGACCATATGCAGTGCAGGGAATGGAACCCAGTTCAGCTGTATGCCAGGTGACCCCCTTAACTCCTGTCCTGTGCACATTTCTATCAGGGTAATAATAATGGGTTATAAAAAAAATCACAGCCACGACATAGATATGCACTGTAGCACTGTCGTCCCGCTCACCAGTAACGTCTCCATTGTGAGACTTGTTGTTACTGGTTTTGGCATACTGAATATGCCATGGGGAGCTTGCCAGGCTCTGCCGTGCGGGCAGAATATACTCTTGGTAGCTTGCCCGGCTCTCGCAGAGGGGCGGAGGCATAGAACCCGTGTGCTTGCAAGGCAAACGCCCTACCCGCTGTGCTATCGCTCCAGCCCATAGGTATGCAAAAAAAAAAAGTAAATTTCTTCAATACAGTTCAGCTTTCAGGCTAACCCGATCATCTTTGGACTCCCACTTCCCCTTTAAGGTTGGTTACAGAAATGGTGCATCTACCTCCGTGCCTGGGGAGTAAGTCCCGAGGGTCCGAGAACCCTCACTGTCCTTCCGCTCCCTGTGCCACTGGGGCCTGGGTGGCCTCAGCTCGGAGTTGCTCCTGCTCGGGGCTGCAGCCTCATAGGTCTGCGTTGTCTTCCAACTCTCGACATGCCCCGTAGGCCAACGACCACCCTTTCAGGCCTGCTGGCCCTCAGGGTGCCTGGCCGCTGTTCTCAGAGCGGGGCCCAGCCTCTGTGGCTCTTACTCACGCGCCGCTGGGCTCCTGGACAAGGCCCGTCCCCTACACCCCTGTAGGGAGCCAGTTTCCAAGCCTGGCTCTTAACTTCTGTAAAACAGAGGCTTGCTCAAATTGCCTGTAACAACGTTGCCACTACTGACCGTACTGCCCGTATTGACCTTACTGTTCCGCCATCGTTTTCACGAGCCAATGCACATGCATGATGTGATAAATGGACATGTCACAATCTGTAATTTACTACAGTTTGTACGGGGGTCCGGCCACGTATACCATAGCACTCTCTCCCCAGCAGAAAAGGATAAATGTTGTAACTGCCAGTAGAATAAAGCTTTTCCTCTTTCTTGCTGCTTTCTGGCTCTGCGTCTGTTCATTCGGCTGCGTCCCTTTCTCAGCTCAAATAAGGGTCCTTCCTGCTGGACAGGACGGGACCCCCACACATCCCCTGGATGCGGTGGGAGGAATTGCTCTATCGTGGCATGTGTTTCGTTCTCCAGCTTTGCTCTTGCTCTGCAAAACCAGTGCTTAGAAGTAAAAAGCGGAAAAACAATATAACCTTTCTGTTTCTTTTATCTTTAACAAAAATTTTTATTGAATCACCATGTGATACAGTTACAAGCTTTCATGTTTGAGTTATAATCACACAATGATCAAATACCCATCCCTCCACCAGTGCACATTCCCCACCACCAATGTCCCCAGTATACGCCCCCTTTCCCACCCTCCCCCTGCCTCATGGCAGACAATTTCCCCCATACTCTCTCTCTACTTTTGGGCACTATGGTTTGCAACACAGACCCTGAGAGGTTTCACCTTTGGTCCTTTATCTACTTTCAGCCCACATCTCCCATCCTGCGTGACCCCTCCATCCATCATTGACTTAGTGATCCCTTCTCTATCCCAGCTGCCTTCTTCTTCCACTGATGAGGCAGGCTTCCAACCATGGAGCAATCTTCCTGGCCCTTGTGTCTACTGCCCTTGAGTGTTAGTCTCATGTGATGTTATTCTATACTCCACAAATGAGTGCAGTCCTTCTCTGTCTGTCCCTCTCTCTCTGACTCATTTCACTTAGCACGACACTCTCCATGCAAAATGACCATTTTGAGTGTCTGCAGATGGCTTTGCTGTTCGATTTGCTCCCTCTTTAGGTCTGTAAAACTCCACTTAGGAGAGCCGGGGATAGGCTCCTCTCAGCTGTTTTGCTGCTGCTGCAGGAGAAAGGCCACAGGGAAAACTCGGGCAGCCACGAGACTCCCACCCGGACGAGAGGGGTTGGGAAGCCAGTCAGTGCCTAACAATACGACTGTGTGTTCAGTTCAGTCAGTGCCTCGCTTGTGCAAATGTTATCCTCACCCAGGTAGGAAAATATTAACAGCAAGAACTTCGCAGTGCCAAGTTTGGATTGATCTTGTAAAGAAATAACTACAGCGGGGAGTGGGTGGGGGAATATCCAGATGGACTGGATGTAGCATAAGGATGTGAATGGAGTGTCTGGGACGCTTCAGGGCTGCTGAGGGATTGTGCTTATCCGGAACATAAATGTTAGCATGATTGTAAACATGTGACCTGCACTATAATGGCTTTTAAAAATGATTTTGCCAGGGGCAAAATGCTAGTACAGCGGGTAGGGCGTTTGCCTTGCACATGGCTGACCTGGGTTCAATCTCCGGCATCCCATATGGTCCCCCAGCGCCGTCAGGAGTAATTCCTGAGTGCATGAGCCAGGACTAACCCCTGAGCATCTCTGGGTGTGCCCCCCAAAAAACAAGATTTTTCCAATGGGATAAGTTGGGTGGTGGGTGGGAGGGATATTGGGTCATTGTTATGGGACTCTGGCACGGGTGGTGGGTGTGGAGTTAGAACACTGTTTGCCTGCAGCTCTATTAACAGTATTAAATCTCTGTTAATCTCTATTAGCAGTATTAACTCTATTAATCTCTATTAACAGTAGTAAATCTCTATTAATCTTATTAATGGCATTAACTCTATTAATCTCTATTAACAGCTCTATTAAGAGTATTAAATCTTTATTAATCTCTGTTAACAGTATATAAATGACAGAGCCTAAATAAAAACTAGTAAAAGCAAAACAACCTTGGGGCTGG
Source organism: Sorex araneus (assembly GCF_027595985.1). Taxonomy (NCBI): domain Eukaryota; kingdom Metazoa; phylum Chordata; class Mammalia; order Eulipotyphla; family Soricidae; genus Sorex; species Sorex araneus. The sequence continues at coordinate 16,074,112 of NC_073303.1, forward strand.
AGTGATAGCACAGCGGGTAGGGCGTTTGCCTTGCACGTGGCCGACCCGGGTTCGATTCCCAGCATCCCATATGGTCCCCTGAGCACCACCAGGGGTAATTCCTGAGTGCAGAGCCAGGAGTAACCCCTGTGCATCGCCGGGTGTGATCCAAAAAGAAAAAAAAAAAGAAAAAATGGGCGGAGGGGTTTTCTTGGTGGTGGATGGATCTGAAACTTTGCTGGTAGGCAAATCCTGTCCACATATCGAGGTGTCAGGGACACTTCCGTTCCACCATTTAATATTCCCATCAGCTGCATGCAAAGGTGCTTATTTCCCACATTCTTGCCAATACTTGTTGCACTTCTTACTTAAAAGGAAACAAACAAACAAACAAACAGTAGCCAGCCTAATGGGCATGAAGTGGTACCTCACTGTGGTTCAACTAGTGCCTTTTATGATGTCCATTTGGTAATTGCAAGAGCAATTCCACCCCAGCTCTCCCGCTAGAACTAAGCGATGCTGTGCGTGTCTGCTCTGGGCACAGTTTGCCGTGGAGCGTCAGGCTAACCGTTCACGACGCCCTCCCAGGACGTGGAGAGGAGGGCTGCGGCTGTAGGGAAGGAGAAAGCTTTTAGTTCCTGCGCAAGTCTTAATGCATGCTGAGGTGAGTGGTGTATACCGTGAGGAGAAAGGACTCTGGGTAGGTATAGAATGAGAGACCAAAAAGAGAGTGTGGGACCAGTTTGCCCATCTTGCCTGAGAGAGAGAGAGAGAGAGAGAGACAGACAGACAGACAGACAGACAGACAGACAGACAGACAGAGCGAGCGCTCAGGATAGGAGAGTGAGTTTATCAGAGGCTCAGCGCTGAGGACCCCACGTCAGAAGAGAGAGACTCAGAGCCCTGTTTGCTCTCAGGGTCTCTCTGTTATCCTCCAAAGGTGGGCCACAAACTACGTACATTCTTATCAGTGAAACAGGGCATAGAGAGGTAATAAGTCAAAGAAAAACAACCAATGCATCGTTCCCACGTGGCACGGCCTTCAGGTGCTCAAAGAAAAACAGTGTCAGTAACTCTTGCCCATTCTTGGTGCTGCCTTCAGGTACCATCTCCCCGGCACTCCCATAAATCTGCCAGCCCAGTGTGCTGCCGTCAATGTGGTGGGCTGGTGGGCTCTTAGCTTGGTTAATTGGATGCTCCTCCCTCCCTTCTCTTGTTTAACTTAGGGGCTCAGTTTCCGTTTCCCAGTCCCCATCACACTTTCTTAATTTTCATTACAGTTCCATCAGTCTCATTGCATACAGCCTCTTACTTGTCATCACACTCCTGAAGGCCAGGTTTATGCCTTCTTGCTCCTTTATCCCAGCGGCTCTTAAATGATCACGGTCACTTGTGGGGGCTGGTGAAACCCACTCATTAGGTTCATCCTGAAATATCTGAAAATATCTAGGAGGTTGGGGTAAAACTGAAAATCTGCATTTTTTTGTGGGTCAGGGAGGAGGGTCTTGAACCAAAGCCAGTGATCCTCAGGGTTGACTCCTGGCTCTTGTGCTCACGGGGAACCCCCTGGGAGGTACTTGGGGGGAACCACATGAAGTATCAGGGATTGAGCAGGGGTCAGCTGAGTACTCTCCAGCTCCAAAGTATTATTTTCTATGAACTCTATGGAATTCACAGTCTTCTTGGTCCCCCCGACCCTGACCCCAGAAAACAGAGCAGTGGAGTGCAGTTCACCAGAGCGCTAAAGCATCTCACTCACAGCTTCTGCTTTTTCTAGTGTGAATCACGACCCTGACTCTGGAGGCGTGATTCACCTATTTCTGGCCCCCACCACTTTTCAGCTGTGCGCCTTCTATACAGGACATATTTGCATTCTGGGTAATCAACATTTTAAACTGCTTTGGCAGTTTTACTTCATGTTAAACTGACTAGTTTATTTTGGCTTTTGTTTTCAGTCAGCTGATTTTTTTCCTGAGGGTGCCAGGGAATGATGTCTATATGTAGCTACCTATTTGTAGAGACTGATGTGTATTTGTTTGTTTGTTTGTTTGGGGGCCACACCCACTGGTGCTCAGGGACTCTTCCAGCGTGGTGCTCAGGGGTCACTCCTTAAAGTGCTCGGGAACCATGTGATGCTAGGAATCAATGTCAGGCCTCTTGTGTACAAAGACTGTGCTCCAACCCACTGAGCTATTTCTTGCCACCCATCATTTTGTGTGTGTGTGTGTGTGTGTGTGTGTGTGTGCATATGCATGCATGTGTGTGTATGTGTGTGTATTTTTTTTTTAACTTTTTTAAAAAGTAAACTATCCTGGACAGAATGAACACATACATTTTCCCGAGGAAGTTGGGTGTTTATTTTGCCTGTTTGCTATTGGAGGCTGAAAGCAGGGTTTTTTCTTCTTCTTCATTTTTGGTTGTTTTTGTTTTGTGATCAGTGCTCAACAGTGCTCAGGTCTCTATGATCGGGGATCACTCCTGGTGGAGTTTGGGGGACCATACAGGGCCCCAGGGCTAGAACCTGGGTTGACTGTGTGCAAGGCAAGTTCTATTGCTTTGGCCTCATTTATGTATGTGTGTGCGTGTGTGTATGTGTGTGTGTCTGTGTGTGTCTGTTTACCACACCCATTGATGCTCAGGGGTTACTCCTGGCTCTGCACCAGGAAATATTCCTGGCAGGGGCTCCGGGACCATATGAGATTAAACCCAGGTCGGCCGCGTGCAAAGCAAACACCATACCCATTGTACTCTCTCTCTGGCCCTGTGTTTTCTTAAGAATCTTGTATTAGAGCAGTTTTGTATTAGAGATGTTGCTTTGAAATCAGCAAATTAGAGTCAGATCACAGTTGGTGGTTACTCTGGATTGGCATTGTCTTGTTTATCAGCTACCAAATTAGGGAACTGAAGCTATCCGTTGCCCTTGAGTTTGTTTTCTTGCTTCTAGGATACATTCTTCACTTAGGATACTGCTGGGGGTGGGAGAGATAGCACCAGGACAAGGCATTTGCTTTGTATGCAGCTGACTCTAGTTCAACCTCTGGGCACTCCTGAGTGTGTTTAAAAAAAGAAAAAAAAAAGAAACAAGAAAACAAAAGGATAGTGTGAGAGCAGGGGTTGGTAGAAAAACATCACAGACCGATTTCATGGTCAGCAAAGACCCTTGACTTAAAAAAGACCTAGTGCCTAGACCTTGGCTAGTCCTAAAGGGGAGAAAGGCATTATTGGGTTCCTGACTTCCTTTACACAGAAGTATACAACTGTGTTTTCTGCCTCTCAAGCCTTCTACAAACCAACACTCCACCAGCGAGAGAAAACGCAGATCCAGGTTAGGGATGCAGCTTGACGTGGAGAGCGGAAAAATAGTGGAGATAATTCGCACTCAGGCACAACAGGAAAAGGGTTTCAATCTCTCTTTTTTTCTCCCCCGCAGGTGAATTTTGTGGCTTGCCAGCTCTTTGCCTTGCTGGCTGCCTTCTGGTTTCGCCTTTACTTAAATCCTGGTAAAAGCAGTCCTGAGGTCCGACACACGTTCGCCACTGTATTTGGCATCTATTTTGTCATCTTCTGTTTTGGCTGGTGAGTATGAGCCTCATAAATCATTTTTCCCTTCAAATTAAAGAACTTTGATTTACAAAGTTGTTGATTGTTGAGTTTTAGACATATAATATTTCAACACCAATCCCACCACCAGTGTAAACTTCTCTCCACCAGTGTTCCTGTGTTCCTTCCTTGGAGCGGGTAGGGCGTTTGTCTTGCACTTGGCCAACCCCAGTTTGATTCCTCCATCCCTCTCGTAGAGCCTGGCAAGCTACCGAGAGTATCCTACTCGCACAGCAGAGCTGGGCAAGCTACCCGTGGTGTATTCGATATGCCAAAAACAGTAACAAGTCTCACAACAATGGAGACGTTACTGGTGCCTGCTCAAGGAAATCGATGAACAATGGGACGACAGTACTACAGACAGTGCTAAACCCAAACCCCACCCCATTTTCACATGTCAACTGGACAGGCACATTACACAATTTCAGTGGTGGCAGCTTAGATCTTGGGTTTTCAGTGTGTTGAGTCTGTTTTGGATATATGACTATACCACTCATATCACCAGTATAACTGAAGCCCGATGCCTGTTCACCCATTACTTCCCCTATCATCATAAATTCCATAAGTTCCCATTTTAATGATCTGAGTGGTTGGAAGCCCCACTCATCACATTTCCCAGCACTAAGGAAAGGTACCTACAGCACTAAGGTACCTACAACTTATGAAATCTGTGAATTTGTTTAAGGTGCTAAACTCTGGTTCCCTTTTATTCAACTCACATTTGCGAGAGAATGGAGAGTGCTAACAACGGGCAAAGTACTTGCCTTGCATGCAGTTGGCCTTGGTTGATGCCTGGTATCACAGAGAGTTCCGTGAGCAGTACCTCGAGTGAGCCCAGAGCACAAAGCCAAGAGTAAGCCCTGAGCATAGTCGGATGTGTCTCCAACACAGAACTAAGTTAAAGGATGAAGAGTACTGAATCAGCCTCCAGGTCAAAGTCTGGGGAATCGGACTTTGGGTTCTGGTCCTTGAAAATTAAGAAAAAGGAAACGTCTCTTCTAGTTTTCAATTATTATGTGAGAAAAAAAGTTTAAACATTCTATGCATGGATTCCTGACACAGATAGTGCTACAGTTTTATCTACGGGGACTTCCTAGTATCAGTCAAGGCAGAGAATTTTAACTCTTGGACTGATTTTTCTCTGACATAGACTTCAGTCAGTGGATCACTTACTATTTGGGCTGGGCTGGGAGGTAGAAGTGCAGCAGCAGCAGGAGGGAGATAGAAACATTAATATGAAATATGATCGGTGCCCATGTCTTTCTGCCATGTCCCGCAGGTACTCCGTACACCTGTTCGTGCTGGTGTTACTGTGCTATGGCGTGTTGGTTACTGCCAGCGTGTCCAATATCCACAGGTAAGGCCCCAGGAATGAATGAAACAGTGGCGAGGTAAAGTTTTTTTTTTTTTTTGTCTTCTCTGAAATTTCATTTCTACCCATGGGATATTATTTGAAGCATTCTGGGATATCTAAAGGAAGGGCCCTAAAGGTGGGGTGCAAAATGGTTCTTAGGTGAAAGAGTCCATCAGAGTGAGGCAGCTCAGTTTGTGATGGACCCACACTGGGCGGGAATCCAGTGCTTGCTGCCAGGAGTATGACCCAGTAGTGAGAAGGGGTGAGTGATGGAGTGCCGAGTCTCGTGCGGCTAAGTCAAACGGGGTCCCCAAGGCAGAGGGAGAAGGGCAGTGGGGTTAGGAGGGCTGACAGCAGTGCTCATACAACGTCTTTATTGAACAAGCAACAGACATAGGTCTCTAGAAGGAAGCATACATTGGAAAAATATACAGGATTGTTCAGGATATGTAAGTTTAGAATGTACTGGGCGTTTAGACATCAATGATGTTTCTCTATAATTACACCAGGCTGGAGCAATAGCACAGTGGATAGAGCATTTGCCTTGCATGTGGCCGACCCGGGTTCGATTTCTCCATCCCTCTCAGAGAGCCCGGCAAGTTACCAAGAGTATTGCACCCGCATGGCAGAGCCTGGCAAGCTCCCTGTGGCATATTCGATATGCCAAAAACAGTCACAACAAGTCTCACAATGGAGACGTTACTGGTGCTGGCTGGAGCAAATCAAGGAACAACAGGATAACAGTGCTACAGTGCTACATTGTTTCAATGATATTTTCCTTGATTACATATTGATACACCTTAGCAATATGTTCTGCCCTAAGAACAAGGAAGGAGCCTGCTAGAAAAACAAGAAAGTCAGCCCTTAGAATGTGTAGCCCCAGGACAATGGTTTCTATAAACCAGCCTTTGGACAACATGTCCCCAGGACAAGAACTTTCTTAATATTAACTAGCACAGGCCCCCAACCATGGAGCTCTACATTGATATAGAATAAACATACTGAGTGAAGGACGCCAGATATATTCTGTTTTCAGAGACAGACTAGGGCTGGAGTGATCGTACGGCAGGCAAGGCACTTGCCTCACACATAGCAAACCCAAATTTCATCCTTAGTACCCCACATGGTCATACGGTTCCCGGAGCAATACCAGGAGTGATCTCTAAGCACAGAACCAGGAGTAAGCCCTGAGCACTGCTGAATGTGGCCCCTAGACCATGAGAAGAAGAAAAAAAAGAAAGTCACAACGAATCAGAAATTGAATCAGACCTAGGTCTGGGGGCTGGGGGTGCGGTGGGACGAGTGCTGGGTTGCGACATGCAGGGCTACGTACAAGGATGTGAAAGAGGCTGGAGGAAAGTCGGGGGTCATGCCTATGACCTTGAATATGGTTGTGGTTTTCTAGATGTTTCTGTGCCTCCCAACTTAAGTATGTAAAAGGAGAGACAGTCTCCCCCTAACATTGTTATTTAGAAGTACAGATGGGATCCCATGATTGCGAGTTCGTGCTTGGGGAACCCTCTGAGATGTTAGGCAGTTGGGGTCCACACCCTGCTTGTCATGGTCTTCTGCAGTCTGCCTTCCAGTAACAAGGGAATGTCAACCCTGTGAAAACAAAGGCTTTTCTCTCTTGTTGACAGTTGTATCGGGAAAGCCTAGAACAGTACCTGCCACAGGGAAAGGCTAATCCATACTTATGGAATGAGTGACTGAGTATCTTTGGAAAGGCCTGAAGATGCCCACTTCCGATATCTTTTCCAGAAGCCTCTCTGAAAAATCAGATGCGTTATTTTAGCCTCAGAAAGCTCTTTGATTAATGACTCTATAACAATGGTTTCCTTTTTGGATCCTTGAAATTTTGCTTTTTGGTATGCAATCACATCCTTACTTACAGCAGATGTCTGGCCTTTGGGCCTGAAGAGATTAGCACGGCAGGTAAGCCACTATCATCATCCCAGGTTCGATCCCTGGCACCCCATATGTTCCTCGGAGCATTAGCAAAAGTGATCCCTGAGACCAGAGTTGAGATTAAGCTCTGAGTGCTGCTGGGTATGGCTCAAAATCCTAAGCCTCCGTCCCCCAATTATTTTGGTTTTATTATTTATTTATTTATTTGCTATTTGGGTCACACCTGGCAATGCACAGGGGTTACTTCTGGCTCATGCACTCAGGAATTACTCCTGGCGGTGCTCAGGGGACCATATGGGATGCTGGGGATCGAACCTGGATCGGCTGCATGCAAGGCAAATGCCCTACCCGCTGTACTATCGCTCCAGCCCTTATTTTGGTTTTAAAGGTAAAATATTTCTGTTTTAAAGTTACTATTGCTATTATTTTCCCATTTCCTGTCTCACCTCTCCCTTCCTTGTTGTAGTGGCTGATGCTCTTTTTTTTTTTTCTTTTAAATTTGTTTTGGAGCCACACTTGTTTATATGTTCAGAGCTTACTTCCGTCTCTGCACTCAGGAGTCACTCCTGTCCATGCTTAGGGGGACCGTATGGGGTGCTGAAGATTGAACCCAGGTCAGCCATGTGCGAGGCAAACGCCCTATTCGTTGGACTATCTCTCCAGCCCCTGCTGATGTTCTTTTGATGAGGGGGGTTGTAGCTAGGCCTGGTGGTGGTGCTGGCTCAAGTCAGCTATGGTCCCTGCAGGGGTCAACCGTCAGGCTCTGGGTCCTGCTCTGCCTGACCATGGTGCTCTCTGAGGGCTGCACTTCCTCAGTGGAGGGGTTGGCACACATGCATGTCAGGGTTGCACTCTTGGTTCAGGCTCACAGGCTATGTTATGGTGCTAGCCTGGAGGTGCTGTGCCACTCATGTGTGCTCACCAGGGCTTAGACTTCCTAGCCTTGGCATTTGCACATTGTTCTAGTCACTCTGATTCACCAGGGTTTGCACACCTTTTTTTGGGGTGCTTACGTGTGCACACACACACGTGCACACACATACATGTGCGCGCGTCCATACACACACACACAGACTGGTTGTGCTACACACACATACACACACACAGAGACTGGTTGTGCTATGTCCAGAAATGTTTTATGGCATGGGAGATTCCAGACAGAATTCAAATCACATGTGGGACATCAGGGATTTGAACTTGTGACCATAGACCTGCCAGACAGGCATGGCAAGTGACAGAGTCATCCCTCTGGGCCCCTTTGAAAGTTTAGAGTCACTCCATTGAGTATCAAATGAGCCATGGGAATTTGATTTCAAGTCATCCCTTTCAAGTAAGGGCCCTCCTTGAAAGAGGGTAGTGTCAGTACTCCAGAAGGGAAGGAGAAAAACCCTGTTTCTCCTTTGGAAAGAACGGGTTTGGGCCACGTATTTCTTACTTTGACATAGGCCATTTGCAGTGGGGAGTGAAAAATGCCCAGGTTTACCCAAACTTTCTCTTGGAAGCCGTCCCGTTAGTAAAATGCTATTGCCTTGTGCACATTCCCCACTCCTCTACAAACTGAGATCTTTCAGTGACCCCCCCCACACTTGCCAATGGAGTGGGGGGGGTCTGTGTGGCAGAGGGTCATGGACAGACATACACACTTGCTCCATGCCAGATCTCAGGTCACTGTGTCAATGATTTTTTTTTTTTTTGCTTTTTGGGTCACACCTAACAATGCACTGGGGTTACTCCTCACTCTTCACTCAGGGATCACCCCTGGCGGTGCTCAGAGGACCATATGGGATGCTGGGAATCAAACCCAGGTCGGCCACATGCAAGGCAAATGCCCTACCCGCTGTACAATTGCTCCAGCCCCATCACTGTGTCAATGATTTTTTGGCCAAGCTTGGGATATCCTGGCCAGGAATGGGAACTCTGATGCTTGGCTAAGCTGAGCAGTTAGCAGACACGCTCTGATCATGCCAACAATGCAGTGATCACGCGTGAGGGGAGGGCTCTGTCATGAGATGAAAAAGAAAGATGCCAGAGGGACTTCTTGCCTTTTTCTCTTCCCATGTGAGGTGGCCAGATGGCAGGGGTTAGGCGTGGTGTTGAGAATTCCTGAAGGAGGGGAGTGTTGCCTATTCTAGCCGGGAAGGCACTCCAGAGAGGCAGAGAGTCTGATTCTTTCCATCCTGGGGAGTCTGAACAAGTCCACCAGCTTCTCTGTACCTCACATTTCTCACCTATCAAATAAAAAGGAGGATGCAGTGATAGCTTGGACTTGTTCCCCTTACGAGCACAATCTCATGTGTTTTATTTTTTGAGTGTGTGTGACTTGTTCTCCTTTTTCCATCCCCTGAGCCAAGGGTAAGAATTTGAGTATCGTGCTGAGTGAAGTTAGTCAGAGGGAGAGGGACAGATACAATGATCTTGCCCCCATGCAGGATATAAAGAAACATAGCAGGGGAATACTAATGCCCAAAGGAAACAGAAAGGAAGAGCAGGACAACTGTCCTGAATAAGAAGCATATCCCTGGGGGTGGAGGGGGAGTTGGGTCAGGGAAAGTACCACTTGACAGTGATAGAGGCAGGTGGTTGGTTACTTTGGGTAAGGACTGGGTGCTGAAAAGAGGTAAAGCGATATGCATGATACCCTATCAGTAACAGTATCATAAACCACAGTGACCAAATGGGGGTGTGGGGGGGGGAGAAAAGGGAAAGAAGGCAAAAAAAAAAAAGGGGGCCTGCTGTCGAGACAGGCTGGGAAGTTGTAGGGAAGCTGGGGATATTGGTAGGGGCAGTGAATACTGGTGAAGGGACGGGTGAAGGGACGGGTGTTGGAACAATGAATGCCTGAAACTCAAATGTTGGTGCTAAGCCAGGACGTTAGGACGAGCCTCTGGATGCTGCCCTGAAAGCAGCAATAGAACTGAGGCCCCACTTTCACATTAAGTGGGAAAGCTAAACCTTGTGACTCCAGTGACCCGGAGATGTACAGCATGCTCTCATACACCCGCCTAGTCATACATTTTCTTGGCAGTATGAGGCAGCAGTTTCCCGCTGTCTTATACATCCTTAATCTGGATTGACCTTCACGTATCTGTATGAGCCTTCTCTTTGCCCTCTGTGTAACTAACCACAAGAATGTGGGAGATGTAATCTGTACAGCCTACGTGCCCAGTTCCATATCTTCCTCTGACGTTTTTAATCGTAACCACATAGCCTTGACAAGACAATGTATACCCTGATTACCCTGATGTTCTTTTTTTTTTTTTTTTTTTTTGCTTTTTGGGTCACACCCGGCGATGCTCAGGGGACCATATGGGATGCTGGGAATCGAACCCGGGTCGGCCGCATGCAAGGCAAACAGCCTACCTGCTGTGCTCCAGCACCCCTGATGTTCTTTTGACGAATGCTCATGCTATAACTGTTTGTACTCTCGTTAGTCTTTCTCTGTGATGAAGTCATTAGGATGTAACTGATTAAAAATAGAATTAAAGGTGGCCTCTGGCAGTCACTCTTCGCCTCGAGCCAGATCGAGTCTTGGCACTCCATGCTCTTTATATTCCTCTCGGGTGTCTTATCTCTGTGACTCTGACCGATTGATCAATCACTTCATGCAACATCGACGCGCCTCAGTTGGTGCTGCCCTGGCTTAGCACTAACACTCAACCGTGAACAACTTCATGGTTTGTGGTTCATGGCGATTCAGTAAAAAGAATTTGGTCTCAGAGCCAAAGAGAATACAGGGGTTAAGGCACTTGCCTTCTAGGTAGCTGACCCTGGTTAGAATCCCCAGCATTGCAAATGGTTCACAGCGCACCGCCAGATTCCTGAGTACAGAATCAGGAATAGCCTGTTATACCTCGTATGGCCCCCACATCCCTGCCCACCCCCCCAAAGAAAGAATGAAAGAAAAAAGAACTCATCTAGAAATTTTCACACTGCATTAGCTTTGTCAGTGCTGATATTTGAACTTCTGTTGGTCTGTCTCCAAAACACTGACTCTACTAAGCCTGGATTCCTTGGATTTTTCAGTATTCCCAAGGCAATGAGTTTATAGCCCCATTGAACTGGGCACAGTTTCTTGACATCAGCCACGATAGTCAGGTCTCATGACCGCAGCTGAGTTGTAGTAGCTGTTGTCACTGGGTGGAGGGCGGGGGAAGGTATAAATCTTGCTCCTTTGGAAGAGACAGAGGAAGGAAGGCATGGTTGCATTTGAAGGGATCCTGAAAGAATCTGTCTTTGGAATATGCTTTGTGCTTCTGCCTTAAGACTCAGGAACTGTCAGGACAAAGAGAACAGGGGCTGGAATCCAAAAGGTCTGATTCCTCTCTCCTTCCCTGTTAACTCATCAGGGGGTTGGTCTGGCTTAGTTGTTTGCTCGTTCACCAGCTTTTTGGTTTGAAATGGGTTAAGGATAGAACTTTTCTAAACGTACACAATCCACAATTTTAAAAATGGTATCTTCTTTGTTTGCAAATGATAGTAAGATGAACTCAAAATTCGATGTACGGTTGAGCTTATGGCACTTCCCCCATACTTCTCTGTTCTTTCTTTCTTTCTTTCTTTCTTTCTTTCTTTCTTTCTTTCTTTCTTTCTTTCTTTCTTTCTTTCTTTCTTTCTTTCTTTCTTTCTTTCTTTCTTTCTTTCTTCCTTCCTTCCTTCCTTCCTTCCTTCCTTCCTTCCTTTCTTTCTTTCTTTCTTTCTTTCTTTCTTTCTTTCTTTCTTTCTTTCTTTCTTTCTTTCTTTCTTTCTCTCTTTCTTTCTTCCTTTCTTTCTTGTTCTCAAATGAATGTTTATGATCCCTACTTTACTCTTCCTTAGGTTGTTATTGAGTCCTTTCTGATTTATTTTGGTATGAATTTGAGTATGGTTTAATATCACAATGCATGTTTTGATACATGTTTAAAAGTTATACCTTCTGGAGCCAAGGGGAGAGAGAGAGAAAGAGAAAGAGAGAGAGAATAAAGGGGTTAAGGTTGCCTTGCATGTAGCCAACCTTATTTCAGTCCTCAGAACCTAACAACACCAGAAGTGATCCCTGAGCACAGAGCCAGGAGTAAGCCCTGAGCACTTTCAGTGCTCCCTTGTCTCCACCTCACAAAAAACATGTCTCCTGAATTTAGGTCTTTATCTGATGAAGTCTTGAGTCATGTAGAATGTGGAGAATACTCATTTCAGTTCATTTCAACATAGTGAACCCTATGTGTCAAGTCAGACTTGAAATGGGCATGGTCATGGTGAGTGGGAAAACATCCATGTGTATAGATCACTTTCGTGTCCTACTTGTTCATGTGAAACGCTTAAGAAATCCAGGCAGTGGGACAATGGCCTGTGCGAAGGTTGGGGACGGGAAAAGGGATGAGAGATTGAGCCAAACCAGGCCAAGTGGCATTGAGAGAGTGACTGATAGGCCTTATCGGAATGATTCCCAGCTCAGGGACAGGATGGAGAAAGGAGTTAGAGAGAGAGGAGAGACACTGCAGAAAATTTTGTAGCCTGAAAATAGAGTCATTGTGGAAAATGAACCATCCTCTATAATCTGAAAGTGAGAGAAGTAACTTGCATGCTGTATTCAGGAATTTTGATTGATTAGATGGTGGGATCCATTGAGACTTTTAAGAAAAGGGACATTTATTTAGTTTACTCAGCATAGTAGCTGCCTATGGTGAATGAAACACACGTAGCTACCTTTGCCTTCTTGAAGCTTCAATGTAGTAAGAGAGACAGTGGTTACTTGGAATCAAGTTCTTCATAGTTACAAATTGATGTATGTTCTCAATTCAAGTTGTGTGTGTGTGTGTGCGTGTGTGTGTGTGTGTGTGTGTGTGTATTGATGGTTTAACACATTGACGCCAAAACAAGAACGGAAGCCAAGGGAACACAGTGTTTCAGGAAGGGAGTGGTGGGCGGGGTGGTGATGATTTGTGTTTTCAAAGACCTGGTGTAGAAGTACTGGAATGTGAAGAGGAGAAACTCAATGTGAGACCTTCCAGGTCAGTGGCTCGCAGCTCTGGTGGCACAATGGCAGAACAGCTGCCAGGCGCACCCTGTACCAGTTAACCCAGCAGGTCTCCAGGTGGGGCCTGGTGTCCGCAGTGTTGAAAGTTCCCAGAGGATTCTTTATGCTGCCAAGGTTGAATGCCCCTGCAGGGAGGGACTTGGTACAGCGGGTGTGACAGCGAGGCAAGAGGGTGAGCCCGAGGGTGGACTGACCCCGTGGGACTCGCAATAAGTGACCAATTGCATGTGAGGGTGAGAAAGGAAAGAAGGGGAAACTGACTACTCACCATTGCCATGTGTAATAACCGGACTCTGTCTTTGTGGTTTCAGATACTCCTTTTTCGTAGCAATGGGATACCTGACCTTATGCCACATCAGCCGCATATACATTTTCCACTACGGAATTCTCACAACGGATTTCTCAGGGTGAGTATCTCTGTGGTGAGGAGTTGGCTGCTAACTTGGCCTCAGGTGGGTGAAGATCGAACATGCAGGTCAGAGTCACCAGTGAGGGATTAAATCAGAGGATGAATGAGAGCATGCAGGTGAGTCAGAGGTTTGAGAGCTCAGTCGGCTGAATTGTGACGTACCTTCTGTCCCTCCATCTGCCTCTGTTCATTTATTTATATTTGAAATGCAGTCAGGCACCTTTTAACGTATGTGTTACCTTGGCTGTTTTTTTTTTCTTTTTGCACCATTATGGTTTTGAGGTGAGTTGTTCCCAGAGAAAATGTATAAACCCACATTAGATCATCTTGTTCTTCATAGGAAAAGTAGCCCATCTCGAGAGTCATGGATGTCTTGCTTATCTCTGAGTAGGTCATGACAGACACATTCTCCCATCCTACTTGATAACCAGCTGCTGCCCCATTCCACCTTGCAGGAAGGAGAAGACTGGTGCCCAGCACAGCACCACCACAGTTCTTGTAAACTTCTTGTGTGCACCGTGGTCCTTTGATGGAAGACTGTTCGCAACTTCAATAAAGTCACTCTTCTTCTCCCTTCTATTTTGGTGACTCTAATTTGGTCTTAGTTTAAATTTTGAGTTTTGTTTGTTTTACTTGTTTTGTTTCTTTGTGGGCTGGAGTGATAGCACAGCGGGTAGGACGTTTGCCTTGCATGCGACCGACCTGGGTTCGACTCCTTCTCCCCTCTCGGAAAGCCTGGCAAGCTACTGAGAGTATCTCGCCTGCATGGCAGAGTCTAGAAAGCTACCTGTGGCGTATTCAATATGCCAAAAACAGTAACAATGGAGAGACATTACTGGTGCCCACTCAAGCAAATCGATGAGCAACGGGATGACAGTGACAGTGACAGTGTTTCTTTGTACACAATGTGAGTGACATCATGCAGTGTTTCTTCCCCCATCTGACTTATTTCAAGCAGCATGAAACCCTCTATGTCCTTCTTCATTGTAACTCAACAGCAGGATTTCATCTTTTTAGGGTTGACGAGGTGTTCATATGTCCTGGTGTATTTTTCTACCACCTAATTGTATCTGTTGATGAAGACTTAGGTCGCTGACAGCTTTTGACTGTTGAAAATAATGCTGAAATGAACATTGCCTATATCTCTTTCAGTGTGATAAAAAAATTTGGGCCATATTCAATGGTGGTTACGGGCTACTTCTGGCTCTGTGCTCAGCAGTGACCCCTGGCAATGCTGTGGGGATCGTATGTGGTGTCTGGGATTAAATGAGGTTGGTAACATGGCCTGTGTGGAAGGCAAGTTCCTCATCCCCTGTGCTATATCTCTCCAGCCCTGAGTTAGAAGTTTTGCATTCTTTAGGTAGGTATGCAAAGTAGGATAATAGGAGCATCAGGAATTTATTTAACTCTTATTTTAGTTTTTTTTCCCTTTTTGGGTCACACCCAGTGATTACTCCTTTTAATTAGGGGTTACTCCTGGCTTTGTACTCAGGAATTACTCCTGGAGGTGCTTGGAGACCATATGGGATGCTGGGGATGGAACCCAGATTGACCACGTGCAATGCAAACACCCTAACTGCTGTACTATCACTCCAGCCCCTCTATTTAAGTCATTGAGGAATCTCTTATACCACTTTCATAATGACTGCATCAATTTATATACCCACCAACAGTGTTTTAAGTGTCTCTTTCTCTCCACATCATATTAATGCTGTCTTTTTGGCATATCGAATACGCCATGGGTAGCTTGCCAGGCTTTGCTGTGTGGGCGAGATACTCTCGATAGCTTGCCAGGGCTCTCTGAGAGGGGCAGAGGAATCAAACCCAGGTTGGCCGCATGCAAGGCAAATGCCCTACCCACTGTGCTATTGCTCCAGCCCTATTGTGAGATATTGGTGCAAAATTTTCCTTGAAAGTTTGTGGGAATTAACTTTTTTTTTTTTTAAAGGATGTGCATTGGTAGCAGAATATAGAAACGTTGACAGTAAGGAAAAAACTATTTAACTGGAAGTGATACCATTAAAATTATTTTTCAAATGCAGATAATGCTCCTTTGTCTGTAATCAGCAGACCGAATTATCTACGAAGAATGTACACTCCTCTCAGACTTCCAAGAGTTTCTGGCTCTTAATAGATGTTCCCTAGTGACCGAGTAAAAAAATTCATGTCTCTGTCAGTCCCTATTTCGGTGTTTTCCAGCAACTTCAATCAAGTAGCGCCTCCCATCAAACTTGGTTGAAATACTGTGCACAAGTGTAGATGTTAGCTCAAAGTCAAAGACTTACATCTCATCTGTTTCAGCATCTCAGGACATGGAATGTGTAATCATTAACTCACTTTCTCTGCCGAGTCCCCCCTGTGCTACATAAAGTTCCATGTGTCACTTACCACATGCACGTGGTCGGGAGGAAGCATTTGCCATTAGGGGGAGATGTCTCTGGTGACAGGTGCTATCAGGTCAGTGGGGTGGCTGTCACCGGGCCCTGTGATCTGTTCTACATGCCCACCCCTGGGACCACTGCACGTCTGCTGCTTTCCTGTCCACTGCACTGTCCCTGGACCAGAACTCATCCCTACCAACCAGAACCAGGGCTCCCTTTAGTGAGGGAGTGGGTGGGGCGGTCAGCTCTGCCTGCCCCTTTCCTGACCCCACTCTGCAGAGCTTGGGGTTGCATTGCAGACTCCTTGTCTTTTGCTGGGGTTAGTTTCCACTAGAATCCAGTGGGTTCGTGCCCTGGGCTGGTTCCTTTCAGGGGCCCGTGATTAGGAGCCACACAAAGTTCAATTATTATTTCTCACAGGTGGCATTATTTTTTTCCCTACCACCATGACTGCACAGTACCTTGGTTGCATAAATCTATCTACCTGGATAATGTCAGTGAAAAATAAATGCAGAGTCCCAGAACCTACCAACCTGAAGTCCACAAGATATATAA
Organism: Sorex araneus; assembly: GCF_027595985.1. Classification (NCBI taxonomy): domain Eukaryota; kingdom Metazoa; phylum Chordata; class Mammalia; order Eulipotyphla; family Soricidae; genus Sorex; species Sorex araneus. Next base: position 16,090,311 of record NC_073303.1, read on the forward strand.
ATCATAAATTCGTTCATTACCAATATGCCTTATATTATGAGCAAGCAAGCAAATGCAAGTTCTCCCTCACAGGAAAGTCTGCTTGACACTAAAATTGTGGTTTAAAAATCTTATGTAGGATGTTGCTGAGGAATAAAATAGTATTTTGAAGTGACCCTGATGTCTTAAAGTAGCCTGATACGGTCGCTAGTTGCTTTGGAGCTAAGTGCTTTGTTTTATTATATCTATAGAGTAGAAGCACAGACAGGAATTGAACAGGTTACATTAGATGAATGTGCCCAAAGACCCTGAGGATGGAACCAAGGTGGAGCCAGGTGCAAAGCAAGAGCCTTACCTCCTGCACTGTCTCTCCAGTTCTGGAAGCCTATTTTACATACTTCTGTACCCAGGCTCATATGAAAGAACAATTCTTGCCCTATGACCTGGATGCATATTGGTGTCACATGATGGGGGAGCTCTTGATACTTTTTTCAAATTAAGATTGGTGGAATGTGTGTGTGTGTGTGTGTGTGTGTGTGTGTGTGAGAGAGAGAGAGAGAGAGAGAGAGAGAGAGAGAGAGAGAGAGAGAGAGAGAGAGAGAGAGAGAGAGAGAGAGAGAGAGAGAGAGAGAGAGGGGAGACTTGTTTACTTACAGGAAACTGCGGTTTACAAATACATCTCTTACTACTTGTTCATGGAAGAATCATATTTAATAGAACAAAGCACAGAAGAACATAATTGGAATGAAGAAGCGATAAAAAGCTCTCTCCATGTAGAAGCAGAGTTCTGGATTAGGTCTCGGTGCTGTTGCACTTTAACGTGTGTTAGGCTTCCTGGAGATCTCATTAAGATGCAAGTTCTCATTTTCTAGGTCTGGGGCAGAGGTTGAAGTTCTGCATCCCCCAAAGCCCAGGTCGTGTCCACTGTGCTGGTCCATGGCCTTGCACTTGGAGTATCAGCATGAGAGGGACTGTCTAGGGCCATCTTGCTTAGTGTTTACTATCTACTTAAGTGATTGGAAGAGAAATAAAACGTGCTTGCTTGGAAGTCAGTGTTTTTGTAAATTTCCCAGTGCTGACAGCCCAGTGGGAGCACAGCAAATTTGATGGAAAAATTGCATAGGAGCCCACAAACTCAGTGAGTGTAAACAATAACACAGAAGACTCAACCAGCATCAACCAGCTTAGTAAATACTCAGACAATAACTTTAGTGACACCATTGAGAGATATGATAGTGATCACAAATTGACTTTTATCGGTCTATTTTTTGGTAATTCTATTTGCCATTTTGTTACAACATGCAATATATAGTAGATTTATTTGTGCCTCCTACAGGGGCAGGCTTGGGAAGGTGGCTGGCCGACGAGAGACATTGGTGGGCCACACTGGCAGTGGGATTGGTGGTGGAACATTGAATATCCAAAATGCCTGTATTGAGAACAACTTTGTAAATCATGGTGTTTAAAATTAAAAAGAAACTATGTATCTCTTTAATTATAAGTTAGGTCACATGGTTATAGTAGTGTTAATGGTTATAGTTGTGTTGTGCAGTTATTGCACCAACATCAAGTGCCCACAACCCTCCACAACTTTATTTTACGTTTAATTATTATACTTTAAGTCACATGTTTACAAGTCTTAAAGTTTAAGGTTTTTTTTTTTTTTTTTTTTTTTTTTTGCTTTTTGGGTCACACCCAGCAATGCTCAGGGGTTACTCCTGGCTTTGCACTCAGGAATTGCTCCTGGCAGTGCTTGGGGGACCATATGGGATGCCGGGGATCGAACCCAGGTCGGCCGCGTGCAAGGCAAACGCCCTACCCACTGTGCTATCGCTCCGGCCCCCAAAGTTTAAGGTTTTGATGCATGCAAATTGCCTCTCTGTGACATCATCACAGTTCCCAACTTCCACCATCAATGCCCTCATCTGTTTTTTTTTCAGTGTCACACCAGGGCTGGAGTGTTAGCACGGCGGTAGGGCATTTGCCTTGCACTCGGCCAACCCGGGTTGATTCCTCTGCCCCTCTCGGAGATCCTGGCAAGCTATCGAGAGTATCTAGCCTGCACGGCAGAGCCTGGCAAGCTCCCCATGGCGTATTCGATATGCCAAAAACAGTAACAACAAGTCTCACAATGGAGATGTTACTGGTGCCTGCTCGAGCAAATCGATGAGCAACAGGATGACAGTGACAGTGACAGTGACAGTGTCACACCTGGCGGTGTTCAGGGCTTACTCTGACTCTGTGCTCAGAGATCACTCTTGGCAGTGCTCGGGGGACCACATGGCTAGATCAAACCTTGGTTGACTGCATGCAAGGCCAGTGGCTCATCCCTGCACCATCTCGTCGGCCACCTTATGTTACTGCTGACGGCCCTCATCACCCGCATCAGAGGCTACCCACGTACAAATATGCTTGCATTTTATGCAATTCTCTTCAAAGGAAATCCTACCCTGCAGAAGAATCGAGCATCATTTCCTTTGTTGGTACTTTGTCCCCACCGATGGCCTTCTCTTTCTTTCAGCCCCCTGATGATTGTCACCCAGAAGATCACGACCTTGGCATTTCAAGTTCACGATGGTAAGAAAAACAACTTTCCTGTGAGATCTGGGATTTTTCAGAGGGCTACTCCTACATGAACTCCTTAGTCCAAATTTCACAGAAGTTCTGGCAGCTCTGGCTGGATCAAAATTTTCCAAACTTTTCCACTCATAACCTTGTTCCTTCCCCTGCTCCTCTTTGCTATTTCCCTTTGGAATCTGTAATCTAAATTTGCTGGAATCTGTTTGGAGAACAGTGGGTTTCCTGTTACCTTGACAGTTTGAAATTTCAGTGAATCGATGATGTTCTGGCTTTAATTTCTAAACATGTTAAGAAGAGATGGCTTGCCCCTTTGGCCTTCTGTAGTCTGAGAGGCCATTGTTTTCAGGAGAGTTTTTTGGTTTGGGTTTGGGAAATATTTAATGACATTAAACTGACCCTCTAAAAATCTCAGAGAGAAAGAATCCTTTGTTGGTATAAAATGGAAAAAAAATATTTTGTTCAGGGCCCTGACCCCCAAGTGTGATATCCACTTCTAGAACTGGATTCTGTTAGCCAGCCGGAAGATTTCAATATGTGCTTAGGAGATGCCAGGTACAATTAGTAAAAGTATATTCTGCGCATTTGTACTGCTCTGGTAAGCGCCCTTTGATGGCTGAAGTTTCTTTAGAAGCTGACAAGTTGAGAGGATTTGTAGGCTCCGCCAGCTTGTTTTCCCCTAAAGCCTGGGAGCTTAGTTAATTCCCATGTTGACCCTGTGTGAATTCCTCGTCCATTCCCGACGACTTAGTCACTCTGTAGAGAGCTGGGCCATGTCTTGTCCCGCCCCGAGGAACTGGACAACGGGGTACATGAGGAGAGGGTGCGAGAGTGATAGGGGACAAACACACACACACACACACACACACACACACGCACATGCACACACACACACACACACACACACACACACACACACACACGGGAGCCGAAGCTGCTTTATTGTAACTCCACAGAGCTTCTGTATGCTTAAGCTTCCATCTACTTGTATCATGGCCTTTAGGCAAAAGTAGAAGGAAGTAGTGGCACCTGGGAACAACTAGGGGCGATGACAATTGGTATCCAGAAGGCTGATCATTAAGCCACAAGCCTACCCCAGGAATGTCAAGTCCTGTCTGTCTGTTCCTGCTGGCTAACCATCCTGCTCTGGTAAAAATGTCCCTGTCCTCCTGCTCTTGTAAAATGGCTTTCTCAACATGTTTAAGTGAATGTTTGATGGCAAGCTATATGCTTGAAGGCCTGCTCCCCACAACGTCTTACTGAGGGGGAAATCTTCAAGCTGTCTGAGTTTGCCAGTACCAAACCATATTACAAGATATGAGGTTGCCAGTGTCAAATCAGGAGTGTCCTAGGGCAAGCCCAGACGAGCCTGGTATCATACTAGTTCCTGGAAGCTTGAGAGTGGTTAGAACACAGTTGCCAGAATCAATGTCTTTGAAGAGTTCTTAAAAAAAGAAAAAATTTTTTTTCGTTGGTTTTGCTTCTTGTTTTCTCTTAAAAAAAAAATTGACTTACCCTTCTTTGCCTATCTTTACTTTCTAAAGCGGTCTCAACTTATCCTGTGTTTTCCGAGTTTCTAAAAATTCCCTTATGCTGCAAAGTGTCTGTTTTTCTTTTTTCCTTTTTTTTGTCTCGTGTGTGTGGGGGGACAATCCCAGAAACATTCTATTCTCTCTCTGAGAAGGTTTTGAATTTCCATAATCAAACGGAGCTGAATGGGCAGTTTTATTTTATGTTTTTCTTTGTTTAATTTTTTTGGGGTAACACCTGGCAGTACTCGGGTTATTCCTGGCACCACACTCAGGAATCACTCCTGGCCATGCTCGGAGAGCCATACAGAATGCCAGGGATTGAGTTTGGGTTGGCTGTGTGCAAGGCAAGCCTTCTACCCATTGTACTAATCAGTGGGTAGAACACGCTGTACTACCAGACCCCTGAATGTGCAGGGTTTTATATAAATTGAATCAATCTGAGATAGTTATTCAGTTTTCAGTCATACAATGTTCCATCACCTGTCCCTTCACCAGTGTACACTTCCCACTACCAATGTCCCCAATTCCCCTCCTGTCTCCCTCCCCTTCACCTGCCTTTGTTTCAGGCACTTTCCTTCTCTCTCTCTCTCTCTCTCTCCTTTTTAGCATTATGGTTTGCAATGCATGTGCTGAAAGGTTTGTCCCCTCACCTCCTTTCAGCACTCAGTTCTTGCCCAGAGTGACCATTCCCAATTGTCTTTGGCATAGTGGTCCCTTCTCTCTCCTGGCAGTTTTAATGTTGGTTTCTAATGCTTACAAGATGATAGGTGAGTTTTTCTTCGACTAGACTTTAGAAGGTAGCTTTTAGGGATAATAATGACTGGAGTGATAGCGCAGCGGGTAGGCGTTTGCCTTGCATGCGGCCAACCCGGGTTCGATTCATCTGCCCCTCTCAGAGAGCCCAGCAAGCTACTGAGAGTATCTTGCCTGCATGGCAGAGCCTGGCAAGCTACCTGTGGCGTATTTGATATGCCAAAAAAAAAAGTAACAACAAGTCTCACAACATTACTGGTGCCCGCTCGAGCAAATTGATGAACAACAGGATGACAGTGCTATTATTTATTAATTTACTCATTTATTTATTTATTTTTGCTTTTTGGGTCACACCCGGTGATGCACAGGGGTCACTCCTGGCTCATGCACTCAGGAATTACTCCTGGCGGTGCTCGAGGGACCATATGGGATGCTGGGATTCAAACCCGGGTTGGCCGCGTGCAAGGCAGATGCCCTACCCCCTGTGCTATCATTCCAGTCCTTATTTATTTATTTTTTAACTGAATCATTGTGAGATACACTTATAAAGCTTTCATGATTGGGTTTACAGTCATACAATGTTCCAACACCCATCTCTCCACCAGTGTACATTTCCCATCATTAATATCCCCCATATACCTCTGTCACCTCCTCCCTCACACCCTGCCTCTAGGGCAGGCATCTCTCTCTCTCTCTCTCTCTCTCTCTCTCTCTCTCTCTCTCTCCTTTTGGGCATTACGGTTTGCAATACAGATTCTGAGAGGCCATCGTGTTTGGTCCTTTACCCTCACTTTCAGCACACATCTCCCATCCAGAGCGATCCCTTCCAACCACCATTGTTATAGTGGTCCCTTCTCTATCCCAACTGCCCTCTCCCCCAGCCTTTGTGACAGGCTTCCCACTGTGGACAGTCCTCCAGGTTCTTGTTTCTACTGCCCTTGGGTATTAGTCTCATACTATGTGTTTATTTTTTATATTCCACAAATGAGTGCATATCTGTCTCTCTCTTACTAACATTCACTCAGCATGATACTCTCATGTACATCCATTTATAAGCAAATTTCATGACTTCATTTTTTTCTAGCAGCTGTATAGTATTCTATTGCATAGATGTACCAGAGTTTCTTTAATCAATCATCTGTTCTTGGGATGGAGGTGGGTTTTTTAAAATTTTATTTTATTTTTATAAAGTTGTTCACAATAATTTATTGCATTTAATATTCAGACACCAATCCCACCACCATGGCACCTTCCCACCATAGTATTTAAAATTTTTCCACCCCAAATCCCAAACTGTGCCCCCCCAAAGCAGAACTGAAACAATTAATTTTGTATTGCTTGTTATGAATAATATGCTTAAAATGGCCCAACAAAGTTTCCTTAGAAAAAGGTGTGGGAAGATTGTTGTATTTCATCCTGGAGCCCTTAAGCTCTTATATGAAGGTTTACTAACATGTTTTGTGAAACTCCATGAAGTCAGCTGGAGTCAGCCTGGCAAGCTCCCTGTGGTGTATTCGATATGCCAAATATAGTAACAATAACAGATCTCATTCTCCTGGCCCTGAAAGAGCCTCCAATATGGCATTGTTTGGAAGGATGAGTAAGGAGAGGCTGCTAAAATCTCAGGGCTGGGACAAATGGAGACATTACTGGCTCCCGTTCGAGCAAATCAATGAACAACAGGATGGCAGTGATACAGTAATTTACATATATATAAATATATACATATAGTTTTTGTGCCTCACCTGGCAGTGCTCAGGGCTCACTCGTGGCTCTGTGCTCAAGGATCACTTCTGGTAGTCCTCAGAGGACCATACACAGTGCTCGGGTCTGCTGTGTGCCGGGGAAGTGTTGTAGTCCCTGTAGTTTCAGCTCAGGCTCTCATGCTCCCAGAATGCAAGAGGAATCATGTTTCCATTCTCCCCACTTCTTAGGAACCTGTAGAGACTCATCCCTCGTACCTTCACTGGGGCCGGCCCTTCCTTGGGTCCAGTGCATTTGGGAGCGTGAAAAACAGGGGCCCTGGGTGAAATTGGAAGGGGAAGCAATTGCTTTCTCGTGCTCAGCATCCGTTCAAGTGTCTGATTTCTAATTATTTTCCTTGGTGTAGGTTTAGGCCGAAGAGCCGAAGAGCTGTCTGCCGAGCAGCAGCGCCTGGCCATAACGTGAGTTCAGACCAAACTCTCCTTCTCGCCCTTGGTGTCTCGGTGCCCAAGAGCATCCTTATTGGTCCTATCTGTGTATTAACTCCCCGGCGTGGATGCTGAGTTAACAGATCTGCTCTGGATAGACACTTGGCTGGTTTTACCCCTCTGGGGCTTTTCCTCGTGGTAAGCGATGAATAATCCTGTCCTTAAATGGGTTTGGATAAGGCTGGAGCACAGATTCCCAGAAGTGGGCCTGCTGGGCCAAAAAAGCAAATGACTCTGTAATTTTATTAGTTTTGCAGTTTCCTTGACTGGAGCTGTGTACTTCAAGAATCTTTTTTTTTTTTTTTTTTTTTCACTGGACGTGTGTCTGGGGTCCTCCAGAAACAATTGCCAGTGGTGGTTGGTAGGATGAAATGCTGGCAGATGAGGAATCAGAAGTCAGCTGGAGGGATGTGTCTGGGCTGGGGCAGGAGAGGACAGGGAAGGGCTGATGGTGCAGAAGGAAGAGCTGCTGGCTGCTAGGGAGAGAGGGAGGCTGTGTTGAGTAGAACAGCATTGGGGCGGGGGTGAAAATACCACGGGACAACACATTGGGGAGAGAGCTGGAACCATGGCAGAGAAGCCCCCCTGGACCGTCCCTTGTCAGAGGGAACCAGGACAAGAGGGGGATGGCAGTTGGTAAAGAAGCCTTCATTCTTTCGTAAGGAATTGGGATTTGGCAGCAGTGGGGGACCAGTGGGGAAGCCCCTCCATCCAGTGGTTGGTGCAGAATTTTTTGGGGGGGTGTAAGTGTGAGGGCCTCAGCCAGGCCCTGGGGAGCAATGGCATTTTAGGAAGCTGACTCCACGTGTCGGAAGAGCGTACATCCTAAAATGCTATGAGACGCCTCCCGCCCGACCCGATTTCTGCAGAACCATTTCCCCTGCCACCAACCGCCACTGCTGTACCGGACCTGGTGCCAGAGGCCCAAGCAGACAAGAGATCTATTGTGGGTGGTGCGGGAACCGGCCCCACCCATCATTTGGTTTGTGTTTATTTTGGCGCGTTGGAGTTTTCTTCTTTGAGAGCATGCTGTTAACTCACAGTAGGCTCGGTTTCCAGCCTCTATCTTTGTGTGTGTGTGTGTGTGTGTGTGTGTGTGTGTGTGTGCGTGCGTGTGTGTGTGTGTGTGTGTGTGTGTGTGTGTGCTGCTGTTTTCTTTTGTAGGTGAGAAGGCTGGGGGTGTGGGGGGGTGTACAAAAGCATTTCCAGGTCTCAGAGTTGCCTTGGGGTCCCCTGTGTATAGCAGGGAGCACTGGCAGAGGGCTCCAGGGAGCACCACTCACACCGCATCTCTGAGCCAAATCCTTTGCCTTCTCTCTTAGGTGAATTTTCCTAGAAGCAGACAAAGGAAAGGGTGCATCATGTTTAATCATCTACAGACACAGTCCCCGCTGTTGACACTGTGCTGATTTGCCAGCAGGAACCGGAAGTCAAAGGCTTTTCAACGTGTTGCTTTGTTTCCACAGAGTCAAGCCGTCTTTTTTGGAATACTTGAGCTACCTTCTCAACTTTATGAGTGTCATTGCTGGCCCTTGCAACAATTTCAAAGACTATGTCGCCTTCATTGAGGGGAGGCACACACACATGAAGTTGCTGGAGGTGAACTGGAAGCAGAAGGATTTCCACAACCTACCAGAACCTTCTCCCACTGTAAGTTTTATGATGTCAAGAGTTACAAGAATTACTCAGAGTTCCAGACAACTGAACTTGGCTGCCAGAGAACATTCTCACTAATGTCATTCTAGCTAAAAAATCAATTTTCAGTTTACCTGAAAAAAAAAAGTGGCTAATAAATCCCCACTCCACCCCAATTTGTTTAACATGCCAGCCTGGCTATTGATTTTGTGTTTGGGTGAGTGCTGCTCATTTGAGTTGCTTGTTGAGAGATGAAAGTGATTGATTCATGGAGTCAGCCAGCCAATATGTCTATACTATACTAATTTGAATTTAATACGTTAATGCATTCGAATTTGGGTGTTTTTGCTTTCAAGAAGAAGAATTTATCTACAAAGAACCACATGCTGTAAGAAGGAGGGGGAGAGAGCGAAGACTTGGATATGGCTCTCAGTGACAGAACTGATGCATTGCAAGGGCACCAACTCCATCCGGCATGTCAGCAGCTGTGTTCTGTTGGCTGGGAGAGCATTGCAGCTGCTTTTTGAAATACTATTTTCAGCATGAATGTTATAGTCTCAGATCAGTCCACCTAAGGACTACAGGTTGAACTGTACAGTAGGTTGATTTTATCCAAATCAAATAGCCCATGTTTAAGGGAAATTAATATAAACAGTGTGAGGAAGTCTGGAAGAAGGTCAGGCGGGGTATGAAGAGAATGGAAGTATTTCATAAGTGCCAGTTTTACACAAGTGTGCAAAAGTTAGCATCAGCCATAGAAGGACTGCACTCATTTGTGGAGTATAGAATAACATCACATGAGGCTGACACCCAAGGACAGTAGATACAAGGGCCAGGGAGATTGCCCCATAGCTGGAAGCCTGCTTCATGAGCAGAGGGGAGAAGGCAGATGGAATAGAGAAGGGATCACTAGAAAATGATGGCTGGAGTTTGGATGGGAGATGTGTGCCGAAAGTGATAATGGACCAAACATGATGACCTCTCAGTGTCTGTGTTGCAAGCCATAATGCCCAAAAGTATAGAGAGAGTATGGGGAATATTGTCTGCCATGGAGGCAGGGGGAGGGTTGGAAAGCAGGGGTATGCGGGGATATTGGTGGTGGGGAATGTGCACTGGTGGAGAGATGGGTGTTTGATCATTGTGAGATTGTAACCCAACATGAAAGCTTCTAACTATCTCACGGTGATTCAATAAAATTTTTTTAAAAAGTTAGCATCTGCACATGGAAGGATTTTTCACTGAGGACATGTTTCCAGAGAGTCTTGAAGTAGCTGCTCCTGCTACTCTGCCGGCTGAGGGTCACAGGTCTAGCTGGTCTCTTGGAGCAATCAAGGAGTGATGCCCCCAGGGCCACAGACACCAGAGCAAACCATCTTAGCAGTTCTTGTTTGTGTTATGAGCTTTCGGTTGGAACATCACTGAGCCATCTGAGCATCACTCAAGGAAGCTCTGTTATTGTTTGTGCCCAGAAAGAGTGAAGAAGTGAGCGAGCTGTTGGTACAGGCACGCAGATGGGCGGGAGCTGGCACCACTCCTGGGTCCCCTCAATGGCACCATCATCATGGAGGTTGAGCCTGGTGGGTCCTCACTTGGATCCAGGCTCTGTGCTGGGCCCCTTGTAAATGTTGCTTTTCTTACCCCTCCGCCCCCTTCACATTGCAATAAGATGAGTTCATTCTCTAAAAAGTGGGGAGCTTTAATTCTGTGACCATTTCATGGCTACTCTGTAGTATCAGAGATATGAAGTGAAGCCACCAAAGTCACAGGGGGTTTCACTTCCAGGGCAGGGGTTTCACTTCCAGGGAAAGTCTGGTCATCCCTGGCATTGCAGGATCTTAGTAATTCTGCCTCCTCTGACCCTTGCATGGAACCACTGGGTGAGTGCACGATCTGGAGTGGCTTCCGGCAAGCCCCCCATCATATATAAATATACACCTAGGAGCCAGAGTAATAGTACCATATGTAGGGCTCTTGCCTTGCATGTGGCCAATCCAGTTTCGATCCCCAGTATCCCACATCTGGTCCCCTGAGCAGTGCCAGAAGTGAATCCTGAGTGCAGATCCAGGAGTAACCCAAGAGTGTTGCTGGGTGTGGCCCAAAACTGGAAAAAAAATACACATGTAGATGTCTTCAGCCCAGCTCTGAAGCCTCACTTTCTTTGAAAGTGGCATTTAAAAAAATATTTTATTTTTTATTGACTCACCATGTGAAAAGTTACAAAGTTTTCAGGCTTAAGTCTCAGTCATACAATGATCAAACACTCATCCCTTCACCAGTGCACATGTTCCACCACCAAGAACCCCAGTATACCTTCCATCCTACCCCCCCCACCCCGCCTGTGTGGCTGATGATTTTCATTTTACTTTCTCTTTACTTGGATTACATTCAATATTTCAACAGAAAACTCACTGTCATTGTTTGGAATCTCCCCCCAACAATCAGACCTGTCGAAAAGGCATCATTTGATAATTTGTTTTCCATTGCTGAGAATGAAGAGCATATGAGGTTGGTGGCCGCATGGTTTTGGATTTCTGGTATTTTAGTAATTAAGTCCAGAGAAATTTCTGCCAGAAGTCGTATCATTGCAAGCTCGTACCTGTGTTTAGTGGGCCTTATAAGATGGCGGTCACCATGCCACCGGGGAAAGGAAAGGCTGAGAGAGAAAAACCCTTCTCCTCTGGGGTGGCATAGGGCCGTAGCTTAGTTCACAGTCTAGAGGCATTTCTGCAAGAAACCGCTGGGTGCCGAAAGTAGTTTGAAAGTGGCATTTTTTTTTTTTTTTTGCTTTTCGGGTCACACCTGGCGATGCTCAGGGGTTACTCCTGGTTCTACACTCAGGAATCACTCCTGGCGGTGCTCAGGAGACCATATGGGATGCTGGGAATCAAATTTGGGTCAGCTGCATGCAAGGCAAACGCCCTACCCACTGTGCTATTGCTTCAGCCCCGAAAGTGACATTTTTAAGTTCAGTGGTTGCCATTTGGGCTCCATGCTTCTGGTACTGTCGGATCTTAGGTTTAGGTCCATACAGACACATTACCTCTGTACTGTGGGAGCACCCAAGACTCCTGCCCTGGCCTCTGTGTTAGTTACTTCCACCCCCTTCTTCTTGCTTCCTCCTCCTGTGGTTCAATCCAGTGAAATTTTTATTTCTGTAGTCATGGTCCAGTGTTTTCCCCACTTTTTCAACCGGCCATTCCTAAGCCTTGCCCTTACATGGTGCCACACATTAGTAAGAACATCAGTTTCTTGTCCTTGTCCTTCTAACTTATTTCGCTCAGCACAAGATCCTCCAGTCCCGTCCCCATTGCAGCAAACTTCATGAGTTCAGCCTGCCTGGTGGCTGGGCGTTATTCTGTCGCATCCTTCTGGCTGTCAAATCTGGCCTGTGTCCTGGCATCTGCCAGTGCCAGATGCAGAAATGGTTCTTCCTTCCCACTGGAAGTTTGCTCACCCCAACTTTGTTCTCCCCTTCTTGTCTGATTTGGATGGCCACACCTTCTCCCTGTTGTGGGCAGACTCTGCTGGCGAATGTTTGCTTCCTTTCTCAAGACTCTCCAGCCCTGCGCTCGTTGGGGTGAGCTCTGCCTTTCAGGGGTGCTGCTGCTGCCCCTAGTTCCCTTCAGGTCATGAGGAAGCAGCCGGGACCTTTTCCTTGAAGGCCACTTTGCCAAAGCAGCTGCTGGAGCAGCTGCATCTCGGACTTTATCCGGATGGAACTCCGGCCCCGCTGAGTGGGTGACTCTCTCTCTCTCTCCCCTGCTCCAGGGAGCCGTGCTGCAAAAACTCTGCCTGACGCTGGTGTCTCTTGTCCTGTTCCTGACGCTCACCAAGACCTTTCCTGTCACCTGCCTGATTGACCTGCAGTTTTCCCAGAAATCCAACTTTCTGACCCGGCTCTGCTACTTATACGCCGTCATGCAAGCCTCAAAGCCCAAGTATTACTTTGCCTGGACGTTAGGTAAGTTTCCTGGAGTATCTGAGACTGTGATGAGAAAGGGAAGAAACAAACAAACAAACAGAAACAAACAACAACTCAGTACCCTGGGAGAGCTTATCCCAAGGCACATTGGGTCAATGAATCAAAATCTCCAGAACCATTGAATGGGGGCCATTTTTTTTTTTTTTTGCTTTTTGGGTCACACCCGGAGATGCACAGGGGTTACTCCTGGCTCTGCACTCAGGAATTACTCCTGGCGGTGCTCAGGGGACCATATGTATTGCTGGGAATCAAACCCGGGTTGGTCGCATGCAAGGCAAACGCCCTACCCGCTGTGCTATTGCTCCAGCCCCTGGTCCTCATTAATTTTAAGGATCAAAATATTTGGGACAAGTCTGTCTGCTTCCCACCCTTGGTCAGAGAGATTAGACCTACCTGGTACTTTTTTCACATTTGCAATGTGAGAAATTTTGTCTTTGGTCATAGGTCACACTGGTTTCATTCAAGCAGGTTTTGTTGAGTGTCAGGTCTGTGCTGTGAAGAGTTCAAAGGTAATTTTGACTTCTTCTCTGCCCTCAAAATTGTTAGACTCTGAGGGAACACAGACATGCAGCCCAGCCAGGCAATCACTGGCCTAAATTCCCCACTGAGGTGGGAAGGGTGTGGATTATACACAGGTGCTAGTCACTAAGGACTCAGCCAGCAAACTCTCCTTTTCTCTTCTACCACTTTCTCCAGTTGCTCTGTCACTGGACAAAGATCATTTTCTTAGGTGCCATAGATAGGTAGGATACCCTCCTCGAAACTCCAAGCGAGTCTTATTGACACAGGGGTGGTGGGTCTCTGTGGGTTAATGATTCCCATTAATATTTTCAAGAAGGACAATATTGAGGACATAATTAGTCCAGGTTTAGAATTTGGAAGAGAAACATTTTGATGATGCTGTAAACTTCCCTATGCTGTAGTTGTTTGAAAGGAAAGATGGAAGTTTAATCCTGACAGAATTCCTTCACGGGGTGGGTGGCAGGCAGGGTGGGGGGATTTATGAGAAAACAAATGAATGAACAGAATATCTGTGGGGAACAAAGACAGTGGTTAGGGTGCTTGCCTTGCACATGACAGACCCGGGTTTGACCCCCAGTATCTCGTATGGTCCCCTGATCACCGCCAGGAGTGACTCCTGAGTGCAGAGCCAAGAGTAACCCCTGAGGACTGCCAAGTGTGGCCCCAAAACAAACCAAAGTCAAATTTTTTTTAAAAAACCAAGAGAAAAGATTTATTGAAAAGCAGAGGATAAAGAAACTACCTACTGTAAGGAACTTAGCAAAGGGCTCTAAGTTAAATAAGAGTTTTATAGGAAAATTGAGTGTGTGTGTGTGTGTGTGTGTGTGTGTGTGTGTGTGTTGTTAGGGTCCACTGTCCAAAAGAGCACGCAAAGCAATGAACTCTGCAGTATAAGATTTGATTTGGCACAAGTCCAACAAGTACGGAGTTTATAACACTGACAGGTCAAGGTTGATCCCTCTAGTAGGAGAGCGACCCCTCCCCTTGTTTCCAGGGTCCTTTTATACTCTGAAAACGCAAGGGGCTTCCCTGACCATCTTGTGCCACTCCCCGGTGACCTTTTCCTGGATTGGTTCAGTGGTTACCTTCCACTGCCTTCACGCAGGGGTAATTCTGCTTTTTTGGCTGATCCCCATAAATGAGTGGGAGTAGTTCTGACTTTTCAACTGATCCCCATGAATGGGTGTTATCTGGTTCAGCTGACAGCTACTGGCAAAAGCTTTTCCAAAGTGACTCTGCTGATGGATGCTAAGCAAGGCTAAGTATTGTAGGAGGGGAGTGGGCCTTCACATGTATGTGTTTAAAAATAATTTTATTTTGGTGCCATGATTTACAATACTGTTAATGGTAAGGTTTCATGCATAAGACATTCCAGCTTTAGACCCACACTCAGACTGTCTGTTTCCTTCCCCGGGGTCTCTGAGTCCCCTCTCAAGTCCTCTCTCTTCCCTATCTCTCAACCTTCCTCAGTGGTAAGCATCCTAATAAAGACCGTTTCTCTGTTTTAGTTGCCTTTAGGCATTTGTTTCTTTACTATGTTTCTTTGTATTACACATATGACAGGGATCATTCTGTGTCTGTCTCTCTCCTTCTGACGTCACTCATCATGATAGTCTCCAGATCCATCGATGTAACAGCAAATTGCATGATTTCATCTGATAGCCAAATAGTAGTCCTCTGTGTAGATGTACCATTGTTTCTTTATTTAGTCATCTATTCTTGGACATGGATTATTTCCAAATATTGGCTATCTTGAACAATGAACCTAGGAATGCAAATTTCTTTTCCGAAGAGCTTTTGGGCCCTTGGGGTAGATGTCCAGAAGTGGGGTTACCGGGTCACATGGAAGCTTAATTCTTAATTTTTTTGAGAAGCGACCATATTGTTGACCAAACTGGATGGACCAGGCAACATTCCCATCAGCAGTTCATGAGGGTTTCCTTTTATCCAAATCCATGGGTTTGTTTCTGTTCTTTGTGATATGTTTCTAACCTACATGGGTTGTTTCTATTCTTTGTGATGTGACTCTAATTGAGTGACAAATATCAGAGGGTTCCCAGTTGTTACCCACAGATATTCTGTTCATTCAGGGCCACTTGATGTTTCTGAGATAGAGCAAACAATCTGCAGTTAGAATAGTTGGAGCTGTCCTATTTCTTAGACATTTCTTCTTAGTTGTGTTGGAGCGATAGCACGGCGGGTAGGGCATTTGCCTTGCACGCAGCCAACCTGGGTTTGACTCTTCCGTCCCTCTCAGAGAGCCCAGCAAGCTACTGAGAGTATCCCGCCTGCATGGCAGAGCCTGGCAAGCTACCCGTGGCATATTCGATATGCCAAAAACAGTAACAACAAGTCTTACAATGGAGACATTACTGTTGCCCACTCGAGCAAATCAATGAGCAACGGGATGACAGTGACAGTAATACAATGATTCTTCTTAGTTAAGTCTTCATATTTGACCATTTGCCTAGGTACAGCCTGTTTTTTAGCTTCCAGCCTCCCGTGAGCTGCAACAAAAACTGGGGTATAATTTATCCATTTGTTTTAGGGTCTAGCCTTGGGAAACTGCCTTATGGATATCCAGGAAATGCAGAATGTAGGATAGTTATAACTGTCACGCAGCCGTTCTTGGCAGTTGGCCAGGGAAACTGAGGCTTCCCCTTTCACTATGTAATGTGGTTCGTCTCTTCACTATTCTCCAGCACTCGCGTGCGTGCACTGTGTGTGTGTGAGTGTGTGTGTGTGTGTGTGTGTGTGTGTGTGTGTGTGTGTTCTAATGTAGATCTTGTGGGGATGGGGTTACATTACAGAGAACAGGATGCTTGCTGTAATCGACCCGCTGTGAGTAGTCCAGATATTTGGAGCATGGAAGAAGCCCTGGCTGAAGATAGCTTTCTCTGGCTTGAGCTCTTTTTTCCCCCTCTTCTCTTTCTCTCTTATTTTTGTAGTTGCTCCAGCAGCACACTTCATTAATTTGTATGGCCTCCATTTGAAGTTTGCTACAGTTCAGATTACTTGGGCAGATCTGAAATTAACCTTTGTATTATTTATGAATAAAGCAGCAATGAATAGTTTAACAGGGAATATTTAAACTGCTTAGCCGAATAATTGTTTTTATCCAGCTCCTTAAAAGACCATTAGCGTATAATTGATGTACTAATTATCCATGGTTATAAATTTGATCCTTAAGGCTGGCCCCTTGATGGATCTGGGTTAGCTGAGTACTAGTTACTTTTTATATAGAAATAATAAAGTGCCTTTCTTCGGACTTAGTACACAGCATTGGCTAGATTGGCTAGTTCCTGTATTTATTCATTAGTGAGGTTTTTAATTTTTTTTTTTTTTTTGGCTTTTGGGTCACACTCAGCGATACACAGGGATTACTCCTGGCTCTGCACTCAGGAATTCCTCTTGGTGGTGCTGGGGGGACATAATAGGATGCTGGGAATCGAACCCGGGTTGGTAGACCAACGCTCTACCCACTACACTATCGCTCCAGCTCCACATTGGTGAGGTTTAACCTCAGCCCAGACTGTGTTCTTAGGATCCCAACCTCCATCATCTGGGTATCCAAAGTAATTCATAATATGCAGGAGCCATGCACACTACAAGTCGAAGCCAACTTTGGGCCAGTGGACTGAGACCCCTGGTGTGCCCCAGGATGAAAGCCAGTCTGGATTAAACCCCCTCCGAAGGTGCAAAGAGGACCGGAAAGTTTGACATGGACCCAATGCAGGATTCCACGAATCTGTTCTTCAATTCTCACAGTGATTCCTCCCCACTCAACTAGTGGAAAATTCCAGTATTTAGAGTCTGATATTGTTGGCCATTCGTGGGTCCCCTTAACTGCAAGATTGGGTGTGTGCATGTGCATGTGTGTGCGTGCGTGTGTGCATGTGTGTGTGTGTATGTGTTTGTATGTGTGTGAAATAACAATACTTTTTAAAATAGCAGTTAACATTTCCTGAGTGCTGCCTCAAGGAGTCAGGCCCAAAACATTCTTTCAACTTTATTCTATTGAGGTGGGGGTGGGGGTTCTAAGTGGTATTCAGGAGGCCTGGGGGCTCCTCCTAGAAAGTTTTGTTCAACCTGTGTGGCAGTTCAATGTGATGCTTGGCGGGGGGGGGGGGGGCGAGGGGGGACCACGCAGTACTTGGTTCTAACAGAGGTGGAACGCTTTCATGACTCAAACGCTAACCCCTGGACAATCTCTCTGGCCCTGCACTTTTCTTTAAAATAGGGACCACTCCTTTATTTGCTTTATGCTTGCGGGAAGAGATTTCTACAAGTTAGATAACTTTCCCCAGCAAGACCTTTCATTTACTTGTTGCCAAGGACTGCAAGGAATCCTAGGGTCTTCTGTCTGCAGCCACACACCTTTGTGAGCCTTCAGAGAGAAAGGTTTGGAGACCTAGAGAGATCAGAAGCATTCACACACAAGTTAATTATTATTCTGTTCTCTTAGAAGGACTGGAGGGATAGCACAGAGGGTAGGGTGTTTGCCTTGCACATGGCCAACCTGGGTTCGAGTCCTCTGTCCCTCTCGGAGAGCCTGGCAAGCTACCCAGAGTATCTCGCCCCTACGACAGAGCCTGGCAAGCTACCCGTGGTGTATTTGATATGCCAAAAACAGTGACAACAAGTCTCACAATGGAGACCCTCTCAAGCAAATCTATAAGCAATGGGATGACAGTGACAGTGACAGTTCTCTTAGATATTTTATTTTGTTTTATTTTATTTTAGGGTTGAGGTGGGCTTGGTCACGCCCAGCAGTGCTCAGTGGTTATTCCCATCTTGGTGCTCAGGGGTTTCTCCGAGTGGCGCTCAAAGGACCAAATGGTGTCTGGGATTCGGGATGGATGTGCTCATCGCTTTGAGCTGTCTCTGACGTCTGCTCGACCCAGTGTGCCCGGTCTGAGGCCAGAGAGGGAGTGGAGAGTTTGCTCTGCTGGTCCTCGCCTGGGTCAGTTCTGCTTCGCTTTCAGTGTTGGTTTAAAGAGAGATCTTTCAGGATCTTTTCTTTCCACACTTATCCCTGTTTTCCTTTTTCCGCTCCCCCTGGGTCTGCAGCCAGTGGGTGTCAGAGAGTGACATCTGGAGGTGCGGTGCTTTGCGTTCTTTGTTTGAAAAGCAGCCAGGTCACTTCCCCGTGATGCTGCTGAGAAGAGACGCACCATTAAATCTGCACAGCCGCAGCAGCACACACGCAACAGGCCATTGTAATTCTTTCTCTCTTATTTAAAACAAACACTTGTGACTGTTCCCGCAGCCTGACATGACATGAGTCTCAGAGGCTGTCATCCAGACTCTGAACAGCACTCGCTGGGGTCCCCACCAAATATGCAGGGCCCACCTCCCTCAGAGAATTGACCCCTCTGACCTGTTTCTCCACCCACTTCCCCTCTGCCATCCACCCATGCGTCCTCTGAATCAAAGGGCGTTTGTGCTGTCTGCTCCTCTTTGTTTCATTAGATTCTGCGTACAGTATCTGCCTTTCTCCCTCTGGCTGACTTGGTAGAATACCTGCCAGGTTGCCAATGGCAGGGTTTCCTCTTTCTCCTGTATGGGGGCCCTTCACAAATCCATCATTTTTTTGCTTTTTGGGTCACACCCAGTGATGCTCAGGGGTTACTCCTTGCTCTGCACTCAGGAATTACTCCTGGCGGTGCTCAGGGGACCATATGGGAAGCTGGAAATCGAACCCGGGTCGGCTGCGTGCAAGGCAAATGCCCTCCCTGCTGTGCTATCACTCCAGCCCCAACAAATCCATCTTAGGTTGACCTTGAACGTCCCGAGATCAGAAGTAGAATGATGATGAAGAAAGATGCCTTTCAGGCTGCCTCCAGGTTTCAGCTTTCATCCTTTTCTTTCTTTCTTTCTTTCTTTCTTTCTTCTTTCTTTCTTTCTTTCTTTCTTTCTTTCTTTCTTTCTTTCTTTCTTTCTTTCTTTCTTTCTTTCTTTCTTTCTTTCTTTCTTCCTTCCCCTCCTTCCCTCCTTTCTTTCTTTCTTTCTTTCTTTCTTTCTTTCTTTCTTTCTTTCTTTCTTTTCTTTCTTTCTTTCTTTCTTTCTTTCTTTCTTTCTCTTTCTTCCTTCCCTCCTTCCTTCCTTCCTTTCTTTCTTTCTTTCTTTCTTTCTTTCTTTCTTTCTTCTTTCTTTCTTTCTTTCTTTCTTTCTTTCTCTTTCTTCCTTTCTTCCTTCTTCCTTCCTTCCTTCCTTCCTTCCTTCCTTCCTTCCTTCCTTCCTTCCTTCCTTCCTTCCTTCCTTCCTTCCTTCCTTCCTTCCTTCTTCCTTTCTTTCTTTCTTTCTTTCTTTCTTTCTTCTTCTTTCTTTCTTCTTCTTTCTTTTCTTTCTTTCTTTCCATACCCGGCGATGCTCAGGGGTTTATCCTGGCTGTGCATTCAGAAGTTACTCCTGGTAGTGCTCAGGGGACCATATGGGAATGCGGAGGATTGAACCCAGGTCTGCCACGTGCAAGGCAAACACCCTACCCACTCTATTATTGCTCCTGCCCTCTCAGGTTTCAGCTTTCAAAGTGCTCTGTCTCAGTTCACTTTTGGTCTTTGAGGACCCTTGAGACAACCTGCCCTGATGCTCAGCCCAGGGGTACTGGCCTGATGCTTTCAGTGCTCAGAGCTGGCAATGCTCAGGTGTTGGCATGGCTATACTTTGCAGACCTGGGGGTGCTCAGCTGTGTTTGGGGGTTGAACTTGGGGTTTCATGCACGACACGCATGTCCTCAGCCCATTTGAGTCATCTCCCTGCCCCCTAGCTTACTTACTTACTTACTTTATTTATTTATTATTTATTTATTTATTTATTTTTGTGGGTCACACCCGGCAATGCACGGGGGTCACTTCTGGCTCATGCACTCAGGTGCTCAGGGGACCATATGGGATGCTGGGAATCAAACCCGGGTCGGCCGCATGCAAGGCAAATGCCCTACCCACTGTGCTATCACTCCAGCCCCTTAGTTTCTTTCAAAGAAATAGTTTAACTCAAGAGAAATGAGAAGAGAAAACAACCTATTGGTTATTATCATAAACATGTATATTGATTTCATCAGGTTTCTGCGTGATGTTAAAAGCATTTTATTCAGAAATTGATTAGACCTTATAGGTATATTTTTATAGATCAGTAAATTGAAAAAATATCAGAACATTTCAGCTGATGTTCCAAGTAGAATGGTTTCAGTCACTGTGTCCATGGGGGGCTTCTGTGGCATCTGGCCCCCTGTTTATCTCTTTCTCTCTTCTCTTTTGCTTGGGTTCTAAAATTCTCCGGCTGCCTCTTCAAGCCCTCTCTGCTGTGCTGCCAGCAGGCCGTGCTTCTCTGTGTCCAGAAAATGCACTAATTTGTCCATTGGAGCTGGTCCTCCTGACAAAAGCTACCCCTCAGTGAATGCCCTGATTGCTGTCTGTAGTTGGGGTCCATGGGGGTCCTCTTTCTGGTCCATGCTTCTGAGCGTGTATGTATTTTCCCCTTCTTCCATTTCCTCCTCGTGTCAAGTTGCTCCCTAAAATCTGTTTCTTTAGTCTGATTTTCCATTTCTCTTCTCACTCTCTGGACCGCTCCTGCCTTTCTCTTTACTTAGCTGTGCTCACCAAACGCACAACAAACAAATGTTGTGAAAGACAACAAACAAATCCAGATTCCCCCAAGAGCCGAAAATGGCTCCTAATTCATACCCATACCCAAGACTTCTGCATCTGCCTGGATTCTTTTCCAAGGAAACGATTGCCAGGCTCTGGAGCTGAAGACCACGTGGAGATTTAGTCATCGTGGAAGTCACACTGTGTGACTTTTTTTTTTTTTTGTTTTTTGCTTTTTGGGTCACACCCGGCAATGCACAGGGGTTACTCTTGGCTCTGCACTCAGGAATTACCCCTGGCGGTGCTCAGGGGACCATATGGGATGCTGGGATTCGAACCCGGGTTGGCCGCGTGCAAGGCAAACGCCCTACCCGCTGTGCTATCACTCCAGCCCCACACTGTGTGACTTTTGTCCCCTTTCCTAACATGTTGTTTTAAAAACCGTAGCTGATGCGGTGAATAATGCAGCTGGCTTTGGGTTCAGCGGTGTGGATAAGAATGGAAATTTCTGTTGGGATCTGCTCTCTAACCTAAACATCTGGAAAATTGAGGTGAGTTGACTTTTTTGTTTGTCCGAATCCCTTGTAGAAAATGCGCTGGTGGTTGTGCTTAGGGTGTGGTACCCAGAGAAGCTGATCCGCAACACTGCTCTCAGGGAAAGCCATGTCCTGTCAGCCTCCTGGCTCTTTTGCATCTTTGAATGTTCCCTTCTCTCCCTTTTTTTGGGGAAGGCACCCACTTTCTTCATAGTTTTCGTGGTTTGAGGACTGATGAAACCATCCAAGAATGCTGAAAAAAGAGCCAGGAAAATGTTTCAGTCCTTGACATTTCTGCTCTTTCAACTGGCAAGTCCAGAGACTTGGCCCCTCTGGATTGCGTTTGACGTGTTAGTCTTTAAGAACGCAGGCCCGAAGGCCCTGAGTTGAGAGCCAGTATTGCAAGCTCTCTGGCGTCCATGGGAGCACCCCAATTTTACTGTTTGCAGTGGTGTAGCACCCAGCGTTTAGGTCCCTAGAATCTGCGTGGTGGGTTCCCTCTTACTCCAGCTTCATTCTTTTTTTTTTTTTTTTTTGCTTTTTGGGTCACACCTGGCGATGCTCAGGGGTTACTCTGGCTTTGCACTCAGGAATTACCCCTGGAAGTGCTTGGGGGACCATATGGGATGCCGGGGATCAAACCCGGGTCGGCCACGTGCAAGACAAACACCCTACCTGCTGTGCTATCGCTCCGGCCCCTCCAGCTTCATTTTTTTTTTTTTTTGATTTTTGGGTCACACCTGGCGATGCACAGGGGTTACTCCTGTACTCCTGGCTCTTCACTCAGGAATTACCCCTGGCCATGCTCAGGGGACCATATGGGATGCTGGGAATCAAACTTGGGTTGGCCACGTGCAAGGCAAATGCCCTACCCGCTGTGCTATCGCTCCGGCCCCTCCATTCTTATACCAGCATTCTCAGTCTGTCTTCATCATCCGAGGGGGGTCTTTGGGGCCACCCCACTCTTGGCTTCATTGGTGTTGCCAGCATTCGTTGCTGAGAGCCACACACGTCTTAGCACTTTCCTCCTGACGCTGGCTAAGGTGGCCGGGGTATGGCATGCCTGATTCTCCACACCCCTGAGTGCCTGGTCTCCAGCCAGCTGACTCACGGTAACTGAGAGTTGGGTTGCTGCCACACTGCATGCAGCGTGCCCAGAGAGTCTGGACAGAAAGGGACGAATATGGGAAACCAGGAATCCCAGAAGGTGGGCACTGACCGCCTTGCCACCCCCTTCAGTCAGAAGGAGACCTGGGCGGGGGGGTGGCTCTGTGGCTGTCTTTGTCTTAAGGGGACAAGGGAGAGTCTCTGGAACCACCTTTATCATGGTGGAAGCCATGTCAGTCTTCTAGAAGCTTCTAGAACCTTCTTTGATAGGGAGAATCCCAGCTGTGTTGGAACCCTCTTCCATCTTCTCATCCAAAGTGGCTCTCTTGGAGGACTGTCGGTGAATGGCTCTCCTGCCCTTGGTTCCCCACAGTTTTCTTAACTGTGATTCTCTCACGGAGGGTGTATGTTCAGGGTAAAGATGAAGTAGAGATGTCATGTATGATTCATGAAAGGAGACCAGAGGAGAAAGTGCACCTTTTCAATGGTGTTGATCTAGAGCAAGGAACCAAAAAAAATTGATGGATGTTGGATTGAGTTAAGGTCTTAGAAGTTGTTGTGTTCATAGCATTTTGTTAGACTCGAAGATGTGGAAGAAATAAAATTCCTAGGGTACTGAAATAGAAATTAATATGAGGTCCAGGGATGTGGCTCAAGTGGTGGGTCACACACCAAGTCACAAGCCCAACGTGTGCTAAGTCCTGGGTTTGATTCCCAGTATCACCTGATCCCCTGAGTTCTTCTCAAGGTGTGGCCCCATGACAATAAACAACTCCCCTAAACCAATAATGCAAAACATATCTGTCTTGCTCATGTTCCCATCACCTCTCTTCCTCCCTTCCTCTCAGACGTACTATGCTGTGCCAACCTATCTAACCTTGTTAAGATTTTTCTTTGGATCTGAAAAGAAAACCAATGGCTCTTGACTCCAGCTTTATGGGGCCCTGGTTCCAGACTTTTCTTCCCAGATCTCCTAAGACCATTTAAAAAATTATTTATTTTGCTGTTTGCATCATACCCGGCTGTGCTCGGGCATCATTCAGGGTACCACATGTACTGGGGATTCAAGCTGGGTTGTTCATATGCAAGGCCAGAATCTTACCCACTGTACTACCTCTCACCCAGACATTCACCCAGACATTTTTTGTTTTTCTGCTTTGGGCAGAGAAATCCTGGTTAATGCTCACGCTCAGTTGGGTGATTTTCCCCACCCCCTTCTCTATATTATGACCCTTTCATGCATAAAATCTCTTTTTTGTTGTCGTTCGAACTGGAAGCCCTTGAACCCGTAGGGCTACTTGCAGAGGACTATCAAGACTGACCTGCTGTATACACGGCCCCTCACTGAGGAAATGACAGCAAAGCTCAAGCTTTGAGCACAAAGAGACTAGAGTCATGTCCTGAACCATTTCCTACGGAAAAACCTTCTTTTAGGGAGTTTTGTTTTAAATTAAAAAAAATTTTTTTTTTAACCAGAGTGGAAGAAAAACCCACAAACCATCACTTCAGCTTTTCTACCATTTTAAAGTAAAGTTTGAGGAAAATGGAAAGATGAGTAAGCCCAGTTTTAGATGCAGAGTTCGTCTCCTAGACTGAGGACACTTCCCCGTGTCTGACGGAGCCACGTCTGAGCCCTCAGCCGACAGAGCCCATCGCCCCTGCTGCCAGGGAAATTCTGGGGAGGATTTTCCATCGACTCGGGGTATTTTTAAAGTTAATGATAGGTGTTGTTTTCTTCTCTCTAGACTGCCACGAGTTTCAAAATGTACTTAGAGAACTGGAATATTCAGACGGCAACTTGGCTGAAGCGGTAAGGAACCCACACATGAGCTCACCGCTCCTGGCGCTGCGTGGCGCGGGGCTGGCAGTGCTCAGGGGCCTCTCCTCGAACAGCCATCCCTTTGCCCTCACGGCAGGGCTGTCTTCACTTCTTGGCCTGCTCAGTGGCAGAGCAGACAGTCCGGCGAGGGCTTGCCATGGAGTGAACTTACTTTATTTCATTTGTTTAAAGACGTTTTAGTTTGGAAAGAGAGGGTGGTTGGGTCATGTCTGGCATGGCTTTGGGGCTATTCTTGGCTTGGTGCTCAGGGGAAATAGGTATGATCAGGATTGAAGCAGGGTCTGCTGAAGTAGCCACAGGCCTTAGCTCCCGTGTTAACTTCTTCAGGCCCTGGAGTGTCATTGTCACTGTCACTGTCACTGTCATCCCGTTGTTCATCGATTTGCTCGAGCGGGCACCAGTAACGTCTCCATTGTGAGGCTTGTTGTTATTGTTTTTTGCATCTCAAATACGCCACGGGGAGCTTGTTAGGCTCTGCCATGTGGGCGAGATACTCTTGGTAGCTTACCGGGTTCTCCAAGAGGGATGGAGGAATCAAACCTGGGTCGGCCGCATGCAAGGCAAATGCCCTACCCTCTGTGCTACCGCTCTAGCCCACCCTAGAGTGCATTCATTTGAATGCAGCACACATCACACTGGCATAGCTGCCCCCTGGCACTCATTTCCACCCCACACTAGTCCTCTGAGACCTTGATTGTCATTATCCCCATTGTACAGCTGAGGACTGTGAGACCCAGAGAGGGTATGCAACTTGCCTCTTGTCACACAGCTCAGGAGTAATAGATGTGAGCCACCCCTCCATGTCCAGGGCAAGACTCTTGCCTTGATGCTGTGTGGTCCGTCACTGTGGCTCAGCCACCACAGAGGGTCGTGATGGTGTCATGCCATTAAAGAAGGTTGTGATCATGCCTAGAACAGAACACTGTATGGTTCTGATGCTTTTGCTTTTTAGGTTGGAATTTTTGTTGATGTTTCTCTTGCTTCCCTCCCCCTACCCCCGGCATGTGATCAAATTATAAAGACTGCTTACTGGGGCCAGAGCCCTAGTACAGCGGGGAGGGTGTTTGCCTTGCATGCGACCCACCTGGGTTTGATCACTGGTGTCCCATGTGGTCCCCCGAGCCTGCCAGGAGTGATCCCTAAGTGCAGAGCTAGGAGTAACACCTGAGCAGTACTGGGTGTGGCCTAAAACAAATGAGAGAGAGAGAAGAAGGAAGGAAGGAAGGAAGGAAGGAAGGAAGGAAGGAAGGAAGGAAAGAAAGAAGGAAGGAAAAAGAGGAAGGAAGGGAAGAAGAAAGAAAGGAAGAAGAAAGGAAGTAAAGAGGAAGGAAGGAAGGGAGGAAAAAGGGAGGAAGGAAGGGAAGAAGAAAGGAAGAAGGAAGGAAAGAGAAAGGAAGGAAGGGAGGAAAAAGGGAGGAAGGAAGGAAAGAAGAAAGAAAGGAAGAAGGAAGGAAGGAAAGAGGAAGGAAGGAAGGTAGGAAGGAAAGAAGAAAGAAAGGAAGGAAGGAAGAAAAGAAAGAAGAAAGGCAGAAGGAAGGAATAAAGAAAGGAAGAAAGAAGGAGGGAAGGAAGCAAGGAAGCAAGGAAGCAAGGAAGGGGGACAGGCCACTTATTATTGAAGCAGCAAACGTTCATGAATTTAACTATCATATAAATACAGGGAGCATATTAAAAATACTAAGTCACAGGGGACGGAGAGGGCACAGGGGTTAGGACACATGTCTTACATACACAGGGCCCTTGTTCAGTCCCTGGCATTATGCTCCCCACCTACCCCACTCACCCCACATCTGGATGTGGCCTTGAGGGGCACCAAGCAGCACAGAACTCAAACATCACTGAATCTCCTTGCACTCACCCATCTGGCCTGGTTGGCCAAGAATTACCAGGAGTGGCCCCCAGACTCCCTGAGGACCACTTGGGAGACATCCAACTTCCTCATGGCTCTGGCCATGGTGGGACAAGCTAGAAAGTGGGGTAAAAACAGGGACTGGGGCGTGTCCTAGCTTCATTTTGATAGGGTCTAGGTAAGTTAGTTCTTTGAGGGTTAGGAACGCCTTTGTCTCCTACAAAGCTTCAGCTTTTCCGGGAGCATTGCAGAAAGCCCAGGTTCTGTTGCTGGCAGGTAAGCAGGCGTCATTCTTGGCATGACTTCTGTGCGGTCCCATCCAGAAAGAGGCGAGTGTTTCTAGAAGTTTCTGGTGTGTTTGACTTGTGGCTTCTTCTTTACAGAGTGTGCTATGAGCGGGTTCCATGGTACCCCACGGTGCTAACCTTCATCCTGTCTGCCTTGTGGCATGGGGTCTACCCCGGATACTATTTTACCTTCTTAACTGGAACCCTTGTCACGCTAGCAGCCAGAACGGTAAGCTTCCTTTGGTGGTGGGGTCTTATCCTCTGTATGCGTAACTATTTTTGAAAAGTCAAATAACTAAAGTCTTCCCGTTGGGGAAATACTCTAATATAGGGGAGCTCATAGTCAAAAATGGTGAATCATCTTGTTTCCAGATCTTTCCAGAGAGTCTTTGCCAAGGGATTATTTTTTTAAATTTTTTTTTGCTTTTTGGGTCACACCCGGCGATGCACAGGGGTTACTCCTGGTTCTACACTCAGGAATTACTCCTGGTGGTGCTCAGGGGACCATGTGGGATGCTGGGATTCGAACCTGGGTTGGCCGAGTGCAAGGCAAACGCCCTATCCACTGTGCTATCACTCCAGCCCCATCAAGGGATTATTTTTTAAGTCATGCTTAATATCACATATAAAATAAGACATTTTAAATCATTAAAGCTTGTAAGCATATCCCATCTACTAATTGCTGAAGGTGATCGTTCATGTTGGCTCTGTGGCATCACTTTCCTGTTCCTCCTTTCACTAGCCTAAGCCTAGGAAGTCAGAAGCCAGTCAATCGCCAGTAAAATCATAGCCACCAGGAGCGGTCTTCTGTTAGAGATTACTAGAACCTTCCAACCAGATCCTGTTCTGTTGGTTTGGCACCGATCTTGGAGAATTATATGCATTTGTTTTTTAGGCTTCCTTGAGTAGCCTTCGATTTGTCCAAAATGGTTCCTCCTCTTTGCTGGTTGTAGAGGAGGACAATAAAGGAATGAGATTCCCATCCTCAAAGAGTCCAAGGACTTGTAAAGTGGTCTTATTTGGGTTATCTTTGATTTAAGTTTATCCTTTCATCGTGATTCTGGCCTTCCATTGAGGTGCTAAGGATTTTTTCCGTTATGATGTATGGATAAAATCCAAGACCTCACCTCTCTGAGTCACGTCCCAGAATACATCATGCCATTCACTGAAATATATTTTGAATGAAAACTTAGGAACCCGGCTAACTACTCATGAATTCTTTAATTCATCTATTAAATATTTCAAGTGTCCTACTACAAATCCATCAATATTGTCAGCCCCAGCCCCTCCCACATAGACTTTCTCTTTTAATTAGATGAAGGTTTGTTTTGTGTGTGTGTGTGTGAACAAGATGGTTAATTGATTTCTATTTAAGGTCATCGACACTGTTGTTTTTGTTTGTACTATTTGTACATAAGAAAACAGAGAAGGCACTCCCTTCTCTCCCATTTATAACACACTTACGCAGGTCACAAAAGAAAACTAACACGCAGATGGCCCGAACAAACTCATACACAAAGGCCAGACATTTGGTGGTTGAGATATTTCTTACTACAATTCCTTCAAATACATGTTGCTTGTTATTGAAACTGGCATAAAAGTCTGGGTTTTAATGAATCCCTTATGTTGGGTGATGTTTGGAAAACCCCTCTCACACCAGGTGTGGGAGTCTTTGCACAAGTAGTTCTCTAGATCATTGGGTGGGTGTGGTCACGGTCTGCAATGCAACTAATACTGGCACGATCCTACCTGGTGTTAGCATCAGATCCCACTCGTTGAGGACTCGCTTCTGTAAGACTGCCTGGTTGACTCGTTTACCCCACCCCAGCCCCCGAAACCCACTTTAGGCACCAATCACAAGTCCACGTGTTTACCAGGTTGTCACTGGTGACTTGAAATCCAGTTCCCATAAAACTCTCCCCTGGTTCCATGAGAATGCTAAAGCAGCTCATGCAACTCAGGGAAAGAATTTATAAAGTTATAAAAGGAGATAATAAAGGGTGCATGTGAACCCAGATGAGAAGAATTTCACCCCACAAAGGTGTGTAGAGAGGAGCTCCCCTACCTGCCCCGGGGCCTCCAGCACCCCCACCTCCACGCACATCTGTTGACCAAGCTCAGTTCTCTAACCCTAGGATTTGCCGCAGACCCCATCGTGAAAACAAGGGTGATCATTAACTTCCTCTCCAGCACCGCCCATCTGTTAAGAAACAGGACTGGAACGGAAATTCCTGAACTTCCAATCCTACCTTGCACATCCCACAGCCAGTGCTTGTTCCAGAGTCCACAGGACTCATCTCCTTAGGACAAAAGACTCGGAAGTCCTCCCAGGAAATTCCCAGGCGTGTAGGAACCGGGTGTCAGGAACCAGGTCAGAGGCCAAACATGAGACCCAAAGGTGGTCCCAGGCTCTGGCCGCTTGGGTGCTCAGTGCCGGGAACAGGGGAGGGGAGACCAATCCATATGCAGTCTTCCTGGGTCTCTCCCGGGAAGCCTGAGGAGACAGCCAATCAGGTAGGAAGTGGGAAGGGACAGTTGATAAGACAGTATTCCCGTTTTTTTCCCAAATGGTGGCTGAAATGTCACATGATAGGTTGTTAGATCTTAGACCTGAGAAGTCACTAGGAAAGTCCTCAGTTTCCCTGAGAGGCTCCCATGGCTCCTGGAGGGGTCTTGTTCTCTCTGGAGCCACTTTCCAGCACATCCACCTGTTTGTCCACCTGGGCCCCTCCCAAGCCACAGCAGAGAGATGGGTGGGCCCTTCGCTTGCCAGGCGGCCCTCCGAGGCTGACCCCCCCCTCCACCACCACCCAGTTTTCTCACCTTGGTTTCAGTTGTGCTTTGGTTCCTGGATCTGGAAGTGGTGAGCTTTGCTGGAGGCAAATCAAAAGACCTGTTGAGTCACTCTTTGACCCCGCCCTCTCCATGTCAGAGAATTGTCTTCGTTTCTTCTGTAAAATGGGCATAGTAAACCTTTCCATGATGGGCCTGTTGGGGAAATTGACAGAGATGATACGAGTGAAACATGTTAATTCAGGGTCAACATATGGGAAGCACTCAGAAAATGGCAGATGCTTTTATTATCCTCTATGACAGGATATTTTTTTCCTTTTTGGGTCACACTCGGCGATGCATAGGGGTCAGTCCTGGCTCTGCACTCAGGAATTACCCCTGTCGGTGCTCAGGGGACCATATGGGATGTGGGGAATTGAACCCGGGTTGGCCGTGTGCAAGGCAAACGCCCTACCCGCTGTGTTACTGCTCTAGCCCCTCTACAACAGGCTTTTAACACTGTTAGTTCAAGAAAAATACTTTGGGAACGGTGCAGAGATTTCTCTGCAAGGATATGAACCATAAAATTGCTTATCAGTAAGCAGGGGGTGGTAGGTTGTTACTGTTCCATAATTAAAAACATATTGGAGATTAGTGGTTGCCAGCATGGAAAATAATTTGCGACATATTACTAACTGAAAAAGCAGGCTAAAATTCTTCATTGCCATTGAGAATGCAAATGTGGCGATGTACATACAAGGGCGAAAAGCACATTCCCAATTAAGTAGTGCTCTTCCCTAGGAAATTTAATTTTTTTCTTAGTCCTTTGAAGATTTTTTCTACAGTAAATATGTGCTTCTTACTTATAAGAAAACAGCTGTATATTCAATAAAACGTGTGTGTGTTCTCTAGCCACGTGTGTTCGGTGGCTCTGAGCTGCTTCCCCATCCCGGACGGCCGAGGGCAATGGGCAGACAAGGAGGAAATGAGGGCCAGGCTGGCTGGTGATCAGTTGCAGTTTATTTCAATCTCCGATAAACATCCCGTCTTTTATTCCATTCTCCCCACACACCTGTTCTAGTCTTTTTTTTTCTTTTTGGGTCACACCTGACGATGCACAGGGGTCACTCCTGGCTCTGCACTCAGGAATTACCCCTGGCGGCGCTCAGGGGACCATATGGGATGCTGGGAATCGAACCTGGGTCTGCTGAGTGCAAGGCAAACGCCCTACCCACTGTGCTATCGCTCCAGCCCCTGTTCTAGTCTTAATGAGCGCTCTATTCTAGTCTCACATTGCCCCTCATTCCTGTCTCCTCCTGTCCTCATGCTACTCTCCCCAGGCCTATTCTTGCAGCTTTAGCTTAGAGCCCAACCCCCACACGTTGGGGGAGCAACCACACCTAGGTCAGATAGCACAATCAACATGTGTAATGTCCTTCCCTTCCCTCCAGGGAAGCTCTTCTAAGACAGAGATCTCCTGCTGCTAGGAGATATGCTCAAGCAACAGTTTTTCATCTTAGGACATACTTCTCCTTTCCTTAGTCCATAAAAAGATAAATGCTGAGGAAATGGGAGGTCTTTGGGAGCACTGTGATGGGTGTTACACAGCAAACCTAAGCTCCTTGCTGCAGAGGAGAAAGGACAAACCAGTGTTACCCTACAAGTAGTGGGCTGGAGCGATAGCACAGTGGTAGGGCATTTGCCTTGCATGCAGCCGACCCGGGTTCAATTCCTCCACTCCTCTCTGAGAGCCTGGCAAGCTACCGAGAGTATCTCACCCACACGGTAGAGCCTGGCAAGCTACCTGTGGCATATTCTATATGCCAAAAACAGTCACAACAAGTCTCACAATGGAGATGTTACTGGTGCCCACTCAAACAAATTGATGAGCAACGGGATGACAGTGACAGTGACAGTGGCACTTTCAGTGGAAATACAACTCACCTGGCCAGGCATGTGACTCAGTAGTCGATTGCATGCTTCAGGGTTTGATCACAGGCACAGATAAAGAAAAGGGAAAATTCCACAGCACATGACTGGTATTTTCCATGACTTATGTTCCTGAGAGCTGCACACATGAAGGTTTCTTGCACGTTTCATCCCTCTCCCTTCGGTTCCTTGGCTTGCAGGTGAGAAACAACTACAGGCATTACTTCCTTTCTTCCAAAGCCCTGAAGCTCGTGTATGATGTGGTCACCTGGGCGGTCACTCAGCTGGCTGTCTCCTACACAGTTGCACCCTTCGTCATGCTGGCCGTGGAGCCAACCATTAGTTTATACATGTAAGTTCCCGCCATGCTCAGATGCCCTCCCATAAATATGACTGTTGTCTTTGAAGTTGGTAAGTTGAAGTCTCCATGCCAGAGATTCTAAATAAACCTTGCACACATGCCTTACTGGAGTGGGGTCAGGATGATCTCATTGATAACGTTCATGTAAATGAGGGTTAGTAGCACCAACCAATCAGATAGGGTCAGCATAGTAAATAAGAGATTGTGGGTGGGCCAGTTGGATAGGGGTGTATAAAGGAGGGAACCAATCAGAGGCCTAGATTCATTGCCTCCCCTTCCTCACTTCCTGTCTTATAGTTATGCCAGTAAAGAGTCAATATTAGGCAGACTTCTCCACTAGTTTTTCCAGCAGAGGGTGCCAGCATGGTACCCTAAGCCTGCAGCATCCACACCTCAGCTGGACTCACTTCCTCAGTGCCCATGCTGAGGGTGGCCCCTTTACCCACCCATCTTCCTCAGGTACATTTCAGCTTCCCCCTGAAGTAGCCTGACCCTAGCGAGCTGTCCGTGCCTGATGTCCTAAGCCCAGTGCTGGTTGCTTTTGTTAGTGCTGTGGTGACAAAAGGCTCCCTCCCAGGTTTTGAGTTGTCTCCTTCTGACGTGTCTCGCACAAGTCCTGCTATTTTAAGCAGATGTAATTGCCACTGAAGTAGCTAGGTTTGTTATGTCCAGGATTCACGTAGCAGAAATGACTGTACTCAACCCTCTAATCCCGACTGTGAGCCGGGCACTGTGTTTGTGGCTCTCACTGGAACAGGGAGCAAAATACAGACAGCATTCCTGTGTGTGTGGGAGTGATAGTTTGGAGGTAGAGACAGGCAGTGATTGACAACACCCAGTGAACGAGATGTGGGGGTTCTGAGGGCTGGTTTGCTTTGCCCAGTTTGTGATTTCAGCTCATCTCTGCCCCCCAGATAAGGGGGATTTACCCTGGGGCTGTGTCTCACCATGCCGGAGAGCATTATCTGTCCATTCTGGGGAAAGACAATGTCTTTACCTGCGGGGCTGAGATCTGACCACCCCCATGTGGTGTTGCCTGCTGACCTCCTCATTTGAAATAAAATTTTGTGTCTTTGTTCCTAGGTCTGTGTACTTTTATTTACACATCCTCAGCCTCCTGGTAATACTACTTCTGCCAATCAAGCCGCAGGCTCACGCTCCAAAGCAGACTGAGAACTCTGTTAAAAGAAAAACAGATTGACACCTCCGTGCAGAGGCAAACGCGGAATACTACAAATCGTCGGAAAGAGGCACCCGCGGGCCCAGCGTTTTCCGATGACTCCGAGGCAATGTTTACATGCAACGTTGTTTGTTTTTCATGCGCAGGGAGTATTTTTATAAAGTCTTTTGTACCATGACCCGGGGCACGTGCAGGTCATAATTTCTCGGACTTCCGGGTGGTGAGCTAGTGTCAGGAGACCGGACTGGAGGTGTGGAGAGGTCACTCTGGGCTGTGGGGTGCTTGCTCTGAGGGGCAGGATGTCCGGCCTCGAAATTGAGGTAGCTGTTGCTGAAGTCGGAAGGACAGACTGGGATGACCAGTTTTCCAGAACATTCCCTGTGAGGGTTATTCCCCCCATGACTCCTGACCTTGCTGTTTCAAGCACAGTAATGCCCACACTCAGGAGACAGGAAGAGAGGGACCCTCGAGGGAGACTGTCAAGGTACCAACACTGACGAGCCAAGAGCACTTGAATGGACTGAGAGCCAGACTCACCCTACAGGAGGCTGTGCACCCCCCTGCCCCCCAAGATATAACCCTCTTTCCTTCTGAACTGAGCCAAGAATGGAAACCCTAAAGTCTCATACTCGGGTACCAGGAGTCTACACGGGCTACTGTTTGCCCAAATAGTCTCCTTAACCTTCCCTGACCTTCGTCCTGAGCAAACGCCCAAATAATCGACTCCCCACCCCCCCACAAAGGCAAAAACTTGTCTTTTAAAGAAATAAGAGAGAAAAAAAAAGTAAAGCAATAGTGAATCTGATAAGCAGCAGTGGATACTGTTCTCTGTTTTTAACAACCACGGTCTTGCTGTACCCACTGCGGTTCCCCACGTTGGCTGACTCCAACTTGGCTTTGGTCGGATCAGCCTATAGGGAAGCAGATACGGAAAGGGGGGGGGGTGTCCACTCGCTGTTGTGAATGAGAGGCGGCTTCTCTGGGGTAATATTCCACGTAGGAAAAGGGGACATAGGCTTAGAGGTGTGGACAATACTGATGGCAGTAAGATTATTTGCTCCTGTGGCATGCTTGCTCGACATCACGTTCTGGGGAGGAGAGGATTAAGTGAGATGGCAAAGAATGAGTTTCCCGTTGGATGCTTCCTGTGTTTCTAGAGCAAGTTCTGGACAGAGAACGGCCTTGGTTTGTGTCAGCAGGACTTGGTGTTTGGAAGCGTGTAGCTGACAGTGCGTGGCATCAGCGTCTGGTCTAACTCATGAGTTACATAGATGATGATCGCAGTTGGTCAGCTTTGGTCCATTTCTGGTCATCCCTCGAGCAGCTCTGCGGGTAGGAGATGACGGAGCAGAATGAGGACGTGCCTGTAAGGCCCAGAGTGATGTTGGAAGTGTCTTGAGGAAACGCCTTTCCCGGGTCTATCCAGGAGGTACCCTGCAGTGCCCGACAGGACAAGGAGAGCTGAGGGGCTGTGCTGTTCTTTCAACGAGTTGATACGGTCCCGGTGCTGGAGCCAAAACTTGAACCTGAGCCCTAGTCTTCAGGTCTGACAAAGGAGAAAAAGCAGCATCTTTGGGCCAGTATATGAGACTCCCCCAGTTTAACCAGGAGGACTTGGGGCCATTATACTTTGCTGTCCTGTGAGAAATAATAACGGGAAGGGGAGTAGGCACCTGAAAATCCACCGGGAGCTGTCTTCCAAAGGGCTATTTTGAGATACACAACCAAAGACAGATGCGCCCGCACCACTGGTCTCTCGGCGGGTGAGATGAATCTGTGGCAACGTGTGTCCTGATCCACATTCCAGGGAAGTGTGGCAGCTCTCAGCGTCGGGCCTGGGGTCACTAGACTGAAGTCTCTCCATTTCCAAGAGCCAAATGTTGGTAGATGGTAATTTAGCTGGTGACCACTGAGTCCTGAACAAGTCATGTCCGTGATGCGCCCCCTAGTGGTCACCTAGAATCATGGGCTGCAATAGAAGCTTCCAGAATCCAGGCCTAGAAGTTAGACTCAGTGCTGGACTCCTGTGAAACTTTATTCAGGACCAAAAGACAGTATAGACGTGCCATGGAATTACCCTTACCCCCTGGGACCCGTTTTGTCACAGGGAAAAAAAAAATCAATCTAGGAGCAAATTTAGTTTGTTGGGACGACTTGTACTGTCGCAGCATTCCAGCGTTTCCAAAGTACGATGTGTATGTAGTGAGCGTGTGTTGGACTGCTGATCTTTTGGTTAAAATAAATACTTTCTGGTCTTGTTCTTGAAGAAGCCAAATCTGAAACAATTGACCCTTGAACCTTGTAGGTTTGCTCTGTGCACATCCGGGTGTGGGGAAGATATTTTCACTAAATATGTGGGAAAAAATTTTTGTGAGATTATCAATGTACGAATCCTACCTGTAAATAAATATGAATTTCTATCAATCTTGCATTTTTGATGTCAAGTGTTATTAATACATATAACAGCTCAGTGTTTATATCACGGAGGAGCTTATTACTGCTATGGACCAGTGTTTCTTTTCTTCTTTTTTAAAAATTGAATCACTGTGAGATACCCAGTTATAGGGCTGTTCATGGTTGGGTTTCAGTCATACAGTGTTCCAACACCCATCCCTCCACCAGTGTACATTTCCCACCACCAGTGTTCCCAGCTTCCCACCTGTCCCCCAGCCCCCTCCCCAGCCTGTCTTTATGGCAGATACCTTCCTTCTCCCTCTCCCTCTCCCTCACTCCTCACCCCTCGCCTTTTCCCTCTGCCTCTCCCCCCCTACCTCTCCCTCTGGGCATTATGGTTTACAATACCGATGTACTACTGAGAAGGTATCATGTTTGTTCCTTTACCTCTTTCCAGCATGCAGTTCTGATCCAGAGTGATAATTTCCAATGATCTTTGTCATAGTGGTCCCTTCTCTATCCCAAATGCCCTCCTCAGCATGTGGACCAGTGTTTCTTAAAGTGGGTGACACTATTCCTTAGGGGATGATGAAATAAATGAAGAGGGGAGTAGAGTAGTTTCTGGTGAGTTGGGGGCACTTTCTGTTGTTTTATAAAGAGAGAATTTCAGCAAGATAATGATAAATTTTTTAAATTTTCCTCAAAAGAGTTTGGTAGACCAAACAGATGATGTAAGACACAATTATTTTCCACACAGCACTGTAAACGTGTTTCTCTTATCATTTACTTTTGGCAGGAGGCTCACCCAGAGGCGTTCAGGTCTTACTCCTAGCTCTGTCTGTACTCAGGTATCTCTCTTGGTGGGGCTCAGGGGACCACCTGGGGTGCTGGGTACTGAAGCTAGGTTGGCCATGTGCAAGGCAAGCATCCTCCCCACTGTACTATCTCTCCAGCCTTTGATTTTCTTTGCTAACTTCTTCTTTGGCTTTCTTTGCTCTAGGGAGACAATAGCACGGCAAATATAATTGTTAATGGGCTTCCGGTAAGAGTTCTGATCAACAGCAGGCTCTTGGTGAAGTTAGAAGGGAATACAGAATTATTTGCAGAGCCACAGAGGTTAAGCCTTGCATGTGGCTAGACTGGGTTGGATCCTCAGGCACCGAATATGACTCCCTGACCACTACCAGGAGTGATCCCTGAGCACCTTAGTAACCTCTGATAACACCTTAGTACCTCCCACCCCCGCCATGAAAAAATAATTCACTTTTTCTCAGCTTCTTTCTGCCAAAGTGCATAATTCACTAGAAATTTCTGAGACCTTTAAAACTCTGCAATACACTAACACCCAGACATTAGGTTTCATAGAAATAATTTGTTTAATTAAATTAACTTATTTATTTGCTTTTTGGGTCACATCTGGTGATGCTCAGGGGTCACTCCTGGCTCTGCACTCAGGAACCACTACTGGCGGTGCTTGGGGGACCATATGGAATGCTGGGAATTGAACCCGGGTCGGCCGCGTGCAAGGCAAACATCCTACCCGCTGTACTATCACTCCAGCCCCAATAAGTTGTTTAAATAAAGTCAAAGCACACCAGTGCTTCAGTTTGACTGACGTACTATTGAGACTGGCTCACATAAATGTGTACGTGTGTTTTAAAACTAGTGACACACCAAGATAACGGTTTGCAAATGAATTTTGTTTCAAAAAAGATCATTTAGCAGGGGACAGTCCTGAAGTGGATGGTGAAATGCAAACACTCAACAGCACTTGAACTCACTGAAGTTATTTGAACTTTGACCCCACTGAAGGAAACTGTCAGTAGTATTTCAAGAAGGAAGCTTAATTCCAAACCACAGCCCCGCCCTGGGGATGCCGCTGAATCATTGTATCCCATGCTCGGAAGCAGGAGCTGCTAGAATTACCGAAGTGCTGAAGGAGGTAAAAGGAGGGAGGGCAGGTAAAAGGTCTCGCTACAAAGTCTCCAGGCCGCCTTTCCTTCAGGTCCAGCAACCTAAGGATGGAAATAGGCGAGTTCTTTCTTGGTTCACACTTCCCAGCTCTAAAGCATTACTGATCAGACCTTACTTAAAGCCTAGGGTTTGGGGTATCTCTTGAAGCAGTTGTAAGATAATAAGGAGTCAAAAATATTAAAAACCTGGCCCCCTTTATTCCCCAATGATGAGCAATAAATCACTCTCTGTTCAAATGATGTGTATTTTTTGATTTCAGTATCGTTTTTTGGAAGTGGTGTAAAAATACTGACATCTTGTGGGCATTTGTGATAATTGCAGGTGACTCCTAGTACAATGACAGGGTCTGTCAAAGGAGCACTTTAAATTCGTCTTTTTTTTTATTTCTATTTTTACTTAAAAATTGTATACTATAGGGTTATTTAAATCTTCTTTTACTCTGGTCTTCTATTAAGCAGTAAGCAACAGTTGGAGTAAAGGTCAGGTTTTAATGACTACTACCTCAGTCTCTCCCCTCTGTTGAACAAAACCAAGCCCGGAGATTGTGGTCTCCGAGGGGCACAGGTACGGGAGGCAAAGAGGCTTTCAGGCGTATTGATGCCTTTCTTTCCTGTTTGCTTTTGCTTTGGGGCCACACCCACCATACTCAAGGCTTTCTCCTGGCTCTGTGCTCAGACATCACTCAGTGATGCTCAGGGAACCCTCCGGGGTGCTGGGGCTAGAACCCAGGTCGGCCACACATAAGGTAAGTGCCCTCCCCTCTGAACTATGCCTCCAGTCCTGATATTTCTGCTTTCTTTTACAGGTTGCTGCTGGTGCTGCAGTTTGTATTTAATTGAACCACATCCACCAATGGCACCTGCAAGCATCAATGTGCTAAGTGACTTTTCCAGTGCTGATTTTCTCCTCCCCTTCCTTTCTTTGTTACTGCGCCCCATGCACATCTCTCTCGGCTGCCGACCTCCAGACCCTGGGCCTGGAAAGACTCTCCCCACCTTTGCTCAAGCGGGCACCGGCAACGTCTCCATTGTGAGACTTGTTGTTACTGTTTTTGGCATATCGAAGACGCCACAGGGAGCTTGCCAGGCTCTGCCGTGCGGGCGGGATACTCTTGGTAGCTTGCCGGGCTGTCCGAGAGGGGCGGAGGAATCAAACTCTGGTCGGCCACGTGTAAGGCAAACTCCTTACCCGCTGTGCTATCCCCACCTTAAAAAAAAAAAAAAGAAGGAAAGAAAGAAAGGAAGAAAGAAAGAAAAGTGGATCGCTATCGCTTTAAAAGGAAAAATATTTAGAGCCTTAGTCTAGAGCCTTATAGTGGAATGTAAATAAAAGTAGATCAAATGGGTTCTTCTTTTTAAAAGAAATCAGCAGGTATTTTTTTGCCAGTGGTATGTGGGTGCTACTTTTGACTCTGTGCTGGAGGGAGGGGCAGGCAATGGTAAGGATTTTTTTTTAATATCTCATTGTGTTTCTATTTTGCATGTTTCTAATAGTTAATTATTTTTGACAATCTTTGCTCTTTTATTTGGATCATTAATTTACTTTTATTGAATCACTGTGAAGGGCCCAGTTACAAAGTTGTTCACGATTGGGTTTCGGTCATACAGTGTTCCAACACCGTCCTTCCGCCAGTGTACACTTCCCACCACCAATATCCCCGGTTTCCCTTCTGCCTGTCTCCCCCCAGCCTGCCTCTCTTCTTTCTCTCTGTCTCTCTCCCTCCCTCCCTCTCTCTCTCTCTCTCTCTCATTCTCTTTCCTTTTGGACTTATGGTTTACAGTACAGGTACTGAAAGATTATCATGTTTGTCCCTTTACCTACTTTCAGCACTCAGTTCTTATCCTGAGTGATCATTCCCAACTATCATTGTCTCGTGGTCCCTTCTCTATCCTAGCTGCTTCCTCTCCACCATCATTTGTGGTAAGTGATCAGGATTTTTTAAAATCTATTTTGTTGATGTGATGTTGTTATATTTATGCATTATTAAACTATCCTTGCATCCCTGGAATAAGTCCCATTTGGTCATAGTGTAAAATCCTTTTAATGCATTGTTGAATTTGCTACAATGTTACTGAGGGTTCTTACAGGATTCTCTATGCTTATGAGAAACATTGGGCCATACTTATGATTTCACAGTGGTATCCTCTTTTTTGATTTTGATACTGCAGGCCTTATAAAATGACAATATTTTCCTCTTCTTTAGTTTCACGGATGAGTTTATTTTCCTTGACAGTTTGGTAACTTCTTGGAAATTTCATTTGTGAAACCATCTGGTTGTGGTCTTCTATTTATTGGAAGCTTTAAAAAATTACTGGTGAGTCTTCTTACATATAATTAGTGATTTTAAGTTTTCTATTTCATCATGATTCAGTCTTGGTAGGCTGTATGTTCCAAGTAATTTATCCATTTCTCTGAAATGTTCAATTTGTCAGTGCAGTGCTTGTTCATTGTAGTCTCTTAGGATCTCTGTATTTCTGTGGCCTTGCCAAGGCATTTTAAAATCATGAGATTGAAATTTTTCCATTGCTTTTTATGCATCTATTAAGATGATTATTATAATTTGTCTCCTTTATTCTGTAGGCATGTTAATCAGTGATTAGTTGCTAAGTAATAGGTTAATCTGGCATTCCCAGAATAAACCAATCTGAGCAAAATTGATTATCCTTTGTACATATTGTTCAATCTGTTCATATTTTGTTTAGAATATCTGAATAGATTTAACTGTAGTTTCTGTTGTAATTTTGTCATGATTTGTTTCCAAAGTTAAGCAAGCACTGGGGGTTTGTTCTTTTACTTCCTCTGATGTACTGAAAATATAGCATTAACTCTTCCTAAAACGTTTGGAAGAATTCACCAATAAGACTTTCAGTTTTGGGACTGGACTGATAGCACAGCTGGTAGGGCATTTGCCTTTCATGCAGCCAACCCAGGTTTGATTCCCAGCATCCAATATGGTCCCCAAGCACCACCCAGGAGTAATTCTTGGGTGCATGAGCCAGGAGTAACCCCTGTGCATCGTCTGGTGTGACCCAAAAAACAAAAAAACCAAAAAAAATCTTTCAGTTTTTCAGTGAAATTTTCAGTCTAAAATTTTTTCTTTATGAGCAACATCAACAGAGGGAAGAGTGGGATAGAGAATAGATCTTAAACAAATTTTCTGATCCTCTGAATGACATCAAGAGTGATGGAGTGATCCTTGAGCAAGAGTCAAGAGTAAGCCCTGGGCACTGCAAATGGAATTAAAAGTACTAATCAGTTGACTGCAAAATAGAGATTTATCTTAATTACCTGGATTATCTTTACTTAGGATGTTGGGGTGAAGGTTCCTTTTGAGCAAGTCCTGATTTGCCAAAGAATTTGGGCAGCCTCTGAAACTGGAAAATGCAAGCAACTGGAATATGCCTTGGAGGGTCTAAAAGACAGTGTTGCCCAACACCTTGATTTATCCCAATCGAACCCATTTCCAATAAAAGAACTATAGCAAGAATTGTTTAAATTATTTTATTGAAGTAACATGTGTAACAAGCTCTCATATGATTGTCATACACTTGCCAGGGACAGTCAGGCCAAGCTAGGTCAGTCTAAGTAGGGCAATGGAGTCTCACGAGGGCTGGAAGATCTTCAGGCCTGGGCGAGCCAGGAAAGAGACCAACAGCCTTGCAGGACGACTGAAGAT
Organism: Sorex araneus; assembly: GCF_027595985.1. Taxonomy (NCBI): domain Eukaryota; kingdom Metazoa; phylum Chordata; class Mammalia; order Eulipotyphla; family Soricidae; genus Sorex; species Sorex araneus. The sequence continues at coordinate 16,130,977 of NC_073303.1, forward strand.
TGGGTGAGAAGGGACCGGATGCTTCCAGAGTGCAGACAACAGATATTCCAACACCTGCCTGCTTCTGTGCCTGACACAGGAGCCCCCAGCACACACCTGGGCACTCTCTAGGGAAGAGAAATGGGCAAAAATATAGATCAGGTGTCTCCTGAAAAATTGCCCATGGAAGTTGTGTTCAGGGCTTTATTCAAAAGAATCAGCTCTTAATACCAAAGGATAGTAGAAACAAGGGCCAGGAGATGGGCCCATGGTGAGAAGCCTGCTTCAAGTGCCCGGGGACAAGGCAATTGGGATAGAGAGGGAACCATTATGATGAAGATAGCTGGAAATGACCACTCAGGATAAAGAACTGTGTGTGAAAAGTAGGTAAAGGAACAAACATGATGACCTCTCAGTGTCTGTGTTGCTAACCATACTGCCCAAAACGGGGGGGGGGGGAGGGAGGGAGGGAGGGAGGGAGGGAGGGAGGGAGGGAGGGAGGGAGGGAGGGAGAGAGAGAAGGAGAGAGAGGGAGAGGGAGAGGGAGGGAGGGAGGGAGAGAGAGAGAGAAGGATAGAGAGGGAGAGGGAGAGAGGGAGAGGGAGAGGGAGAGAGGGAGAGGGAGAGAGGGAGAGAAAGAAAGGGAGAGAGAGAGGGAGAGGGAAAGAGGGAGAGAGGAAGAGAAAGAAAGGGAGAGGGAGAGAGGGAGGGAGACAGGGAGAGAGAGAGCGGAAGGGAGGGAGAGGGAGAGAGGGAGGGAAGGAGGGAGGGAGGGAGGGAGAGAGAGAGGGAGGGAGAGAGGGAGGAAGACAGGGAGAGAGGGAGGAAGAGAGGGGGGAAGAGAGAGGGAGAGAGAGAAGAGAAGTGCCCGCTATAGAGTCATAGAGGCAGGTAGGGGGTGGGGTGGCAGGAGGGAAACTGAGGACCTTGCTGGTAGGAAATATACACTGGTGGAGGGATGGGTGTTGGAGCACTGTATGACTAAAACCCAATCACGAACAGCTTTGTAACTGTGTATCTCATGGTGAGTCAATAAAAAAAATAAATTAATAAACCACAACAAAGAATTGGCTCTTGCGGTTATGGAGAGAGAGAAGTAGGGGATCGGGGATCCCGGCTGGCTGTGAGCACTGAGGGGAGGAGCCTGGTGTGGCCTGCAGGAAGACAGCTGTGCAGAAAGCGCATCACCCCTTGCTGGTCACTTTGTTCTAGTCGGGTCTCCGTGGGACAGGGTGAGGCCCGTGTCCATCGGGGTGGGGGGGAGGGTGCCCTGGTTTGCCCACCGGGTCAGCTCGAGCGCTAAGCTCATCCTGAAACCCCTCCCTCCCAGAGTAACTGCCGGGGCTCCTGGGGGCTCGGGTTGTTAATCGTCTGGATGTCTCGGAACTGAGATGCTTCCTTTCCTAAGCAGAGACAGTCGGAGGGGCCTGTGTTCGTAATAAGGCGGGAGTGAGTTTGATCAGGACGAGATAGTTAGTGGTGTTCGGCCCCATTCCACTAACTGCAAAACAGGAGACCATGGAACAGGGGTGGGGGGTGGGGGGGGGGCTGCAAGCCAAATCCAAATCAGCCATTTTCCTTTGCACACTCGGCTCCCAACATTCATGCAGCATTATGCTCCCTTCGCTCTATAATCTAGGTTTGGTTTTTCCCAAACATGCCTCACAGATTTCGGGGGCTTGTTTGTTTGCTTGTTTTGGGCTCACACCCAGCGGTGCTCAGGAGTTACTCCTGGATCTGTCCTCAAGAAGTGCTCCTAGCTGTGCTCGAGGGACCCTATGGGGGTGTTGGGAATCGAGCAAAATCTCTGAAGGAATATAGGTCTTCTTACTAGTTTTTAAAAAATATTTGCTTGATACGTTATTACTTTTAAAAATTTTTTTCTTTCTTTCTTTCTTTCTTTCTTTCTTTCTTTCTTTCTTTCTTTCTTTCTTTCTTTCTTTCTTTCTTTCTTTCTTTCTTTCTTTTTTTTTTTTTGCTTTTTGGGTTACACCCGGCGATGCTCAGAGGTTACTCCTGGCTCTGCATTCAGGAATTACTCCTGGTGGTATTCGGGGGACCTTATGGGATGTTGGGAATCTAACCTGGGTTGGCCGCGTGCAAGGCAAATGCCCTACCCGCTGTGCTATTACTCTAGCCCCGATACATTATTACTCGTGAATATCATATTATTGGTTCTCTGGCCACTTATGGCAGGTGCTGGGGGCCTCTGTGATGCCGGGGATCGAGCCTGGGGTTCCTGCGTGCAGGCAGAACCTGGTCTCTCATACCCGCCCATCGAACTGTCTCTCAAGCCCAAATATCGCAGCTTAAACACCCAGACTCCCGTGGATGGACATTTGTTCTGTTTCTAATATTTTATCCTTCCAGAAAATGGTCTGATGGACATCAACAGTGACAATTTTATTTTGTTTTTGTTTTGGGTCGGGTCACCCCTGGTGGTGCTTAGGGGGCTCCAGGTCTGTGCTCTGAGATTGTGCAGTGCCACGGATCGAATTTGGGGTTCCTGGAGGCAAAGCATGTGGTTCAGTTACCGGAGCATTTCCCCAGAACTAACAAAGAGCCCTTCAATGTACAGGATTTTCTCCCCCATCTCTCTCTCTCTCTCTCTCTCTCTCTCTCTCTCTCTCTCTCTCTCTCTCTCTCTCTCACACACACACACACACACACACACACACACCCTCCCAATTGCAGCTATAGGCTTGCATTTTTCATCTTAATATGGAGAAAAATAATTTTTATTTATTCTGTGTGCAGGGGAGTCTCTATTCACACAGAGAGGGAGAGAGAGGAGGGGGGAGAGAGAGAGAGGGAGGGAGGGAGAGGGAGAAGGAGAGGGAGAGGAAGAGAGATGGAGAGAGAGAGAGGGAGAGGGGAGAGAGGGACAGAGAGGGAGAGAGAGAGAGGTAGAGGGAGAGGGAGAGAGAGGGAGAGAGAGAGGGAGAGAGGAGAGAGAGAGGGAGGGAGGGAGAGGGAGAAAGAGAAGGAGGGAGAGGAAGAGAGAGAGAGAGAGGGAGAGGGACAGAGAGGGACAGAAAGGGAGAGAGAGAGGTAGAGGGAGAGAGAGAGAGGGAGAGAGAGGGACAAAGAGGGAGGGAGGGAGAGAGAGAGAGAGAGAGAGAGAGAGAGAGAGAGAGAGAGAGAGAGAGAGAGAGAGAGAGAGAGAGACTCTGACAAGGACCCGTGGGGATGCCCAGCAATGGGGCCTGTGCTTGTCCAGCCTCATGTTCCTGCTGGACCGTGACCACGCTGAGGAGATAATGAAATATGTCGTGAGCCTTCATGCTGCAGAAAATTCTAGTCACCTGCCCCACGCTGGGTCTCTGTGCCGTGCGTGCGTCTGTGAGCAGCCTTCCCCACCCCGCTCTCTGGGGGCCGGCCGGGCGGAAGAGGTCACACAGGGCAGGAGGGCTGCTCCTATCTCCCCCGACTCCACACCCTGAGATAATCCACTGGAGGAGGCAGGGGGAGCCAGGGCGCCCTGCAGGACGGCCAGCGGCGCTATCTCCGCGGCCCAGAGCGCGGCTGCCCGGCCCAGCTCTGTTTATCAAGAGCCACACGCTCCGGATGGCCGCCGACGCACGCCTTCAATTAGACTTTTTGACTGATGGCCAGTTTAATGAGCCCATTTACAGAGGGTCATTCAACATGGCAATTACACCTATAAATCTATTTGCAGCAGCATCCCAATAACCTTCTCCATCCCGCCCTGGCTAGAAGTGCCGTCTGATTAATTAACATTCATTTCCCCACCGTATGGAAGCAGCCACAGTGGGTGGGAGACCCCCCCCCAAACCCCCCTCCTCCCCCGGCTCTGTGTGAATGGCAGGGGTGCCCGGCGCTGGGCGGGCAGGGAGAGCCACCCGGCGTGTCCATCCTGTTCCAAAGAAGTGCTCAGCTTCGCCTCCATCCCGCTCTTCTTTCTCTGCGCCTCTTTGATTGATGTCTCAGGGCAGTGTCACGGAGAAGGGGCAAAATTCAATTAATTGGATATGAAATATTTATAAGCCGGCTGTATGTGTCTATCAGAAGAGCCCTTAATAGATCTTCTCATTACTATGAGCTGGTGACTCATTTCTCTGCTTTCACAGTCATTCGGAATTAAAATCCAATTAATCTAATATCCCTGTGAATGTTATTAAATTATTGGGGGAAAAAAACCCCCTGCATTCTGGAGATAGGGTGAGGGGAAGAAGCCAGTCTCGTGGGCAGTCATTTCCTTTCTGCGAAGAACACAAGGCTGGAGTTTGGGGGTGGGGGTAGCCCCCCCTTTCTGTTATCTCCGCTTCTAATGCTTATACTTGGACGGAGAAGCATCCAGTATTCTGGATAAGGTAAGGCCTCTCGGCTGCCAGGACTGACTCTGCTAAACCACCACCACCACCCAAAGCTGAGCACCCCGTTCTGAGGCTACCAAAGCACTGGCAAGACTGTAGTTAAGCGCAGAGGTAAGATCTGCACCGTTCCTCACTCTCACCGAATCTCTTCTTAATTCTAGCCGCAGAACTGAGAAGGGAAACGGAACGGAAAGGCCCCGAGCTCTTCGCAATGGCAGCATGCCGCGATTTCTGGGTTCTTAGCCGGGTGCCTTGCTTTCGCAGGAGGCGTCCGTGAGAGGAGTCTGTGGTGTCTTAGGGAAAGGGAGTAGAAGGGGCAGACAAACAAAGGCTTCTGGTCGCACTAGGAAAGACGGGGCCAGCGCTGGCTTTCTTCGGACTTTATTGTTTACTGGCCACACCCAGCGGTGCCCAGGGGCAAGTCCTGACTCTTTGTTCAGGAGACTACGTGGTGCCAGGATCAAACCTGCATGCAGGGCTGGAGTGAGAGCACAGCGGGTAGAGAGTTTGCCTTGCACTTTGCCTTGGGGCCGACCCGGGTTCCATTCCCAGCATCCCATATGGTCCCCTGAGCACTGCCAGGACTAAGTCCTGAGTGCAGAGACAGGAGTAACCCTTGTGCACTGCCAGGTGTGACCCAAAAAGCTAAAAAAGCAAAAACAAACAAACAAACAAACAAACAAACAAACAAACTAAAAACCACCAACAGCAACAACAAAAACTACCAAAACCCAAAAAACCTGCATGTGAAGCACATGTTTCAACCCACTGATCTCATCAGCCCACTGCTAGCATGTGTAACAATTTTTTTTTTATTATTATAGGGCATTTTCATTTGTCTAGTGGTTGGATTGCTGGGTCACTTGAAAGTCTTACTTTGGGGTGGAAAGCACGGAAAGGGAAAAGATAACGGCAGTAACGGCAAGTAATATTCAGAGGTTTCATAGTCAACTATTATTTCCTAAATTTGGGTGCATTATTTGGAAGTCATGGACTCCAAGTTTTAGTCATGGCTGTGACATTTGATTCTTGAAACCAGTGGCCAGGTAGATCTCCCCCTCCCCCCAGTGCTGAAATCCCGGTAAAGATATCAACATGAGTTCTGCAGACAAGGCTCTGTGTTCAGTGCCAAAAGTGACAGTCCTGAGGGTCATTAACCAGAGACATTTCCTCAAGCATGCATAAGAAACACTTTTCTCCTGATTTTGAAAAGCTTTTAGGTATGAAAATTTATTATTAAAATTTTTAAGTTAAAGGATAAGGTCGGGGCACCCTGGGTGAAGAAGCTCAGGGCCACTCCCAGCTCTGCTAAGGGTCTGGTCCAGTCGCTGACTGCGGCAGTCACGGTCAAAGTGGGTCGGCTGCATGGACAGCAAGTGCCTTAACCTCTAGCCCCCAAACAGATCATTTCAAATGTAATAGGCTGAAAGACTGCTCGAGAGCACAAAAGAGAAACTGGACATCAGGGAGAACTTCCTGGAGGAGGTGACAGGCTTGTACTTGTGTGTTGATTCAGGCTATTCTCCTATTTACGGCCTATCTTCAGTTCTTTTCCAATAAATCATCTCTTTGGGGATGTTTTTCCCAACGTGTGGCCTTCTACGGAAGTCATCCATCACTGTTTTTTGCCATTCACTTTGCTACAGAGATTGTGCTTAATGTCAGAGTGATCCTATTCGTCTTTGTTGTTTGGTTTTGGGTCATATCCGGCAGGGCTCAGGGATTACTCCTGCCTCTGTGCTCAGGGATCGCTCTTGGAGGGGCTTGGGAGAGCAGATGGGGGGCTGGGGATCGAGCCTGGGCTGGCTGTGTGCAAGGCAAATACCTCACCCGCTGTACTATGCTCTGGCCCAGGTTCTATTTGTCTCATTGCCTCATGATATTATAACTGATTCAAGCCATAGAACTGTTTTTTTTGGGTCACACATGGTGATGCACAGGGGTTACTCCTGGCTCTGCACTCAGGGATTGCTGAGTGGTGCTCCGGGGACCATATGGGCTGCTGGGAATCGAACCCGGGTCGGCCGCGTGCAAGGCAAACACCCTACCCGCTGTGCTATCACTCCAGCCCCAGAACTGTTTTTTATATTGTTGTTCTGTGCTATTTATTTTGGCCAGGTGAGGTGGTTCTGAGGTTGGCCCACTCCTCTGGGGCCCGTGGGGGTGCTGGGATTTAAATTCAGGGGTCCAGCGTACAAAGTATGCACCCCAGCTCTTTGAAACATCTCCCCCCAGCCAAGGTTCTTGCATTTTGTAGACTATTTCATCTGCAATATAGAGTCTGCCCAGATGCAGTTGATTTTTGATGCAATTTATTGAACAAGAGGTGGCTGAGCTTTCAATTTATATTTAAATTAAAATATTTTCCCAAATACAATGCAGCTGAAGGCCTGGCTTTCCAGTTTCTCTCTGTTCTCAGTTCTCAAAAATGGCTGTTGATTGTAAACATTGCTGGTGGAAGTGTAAATTTATCAAACCTTTATGGAGGGCAGTTTGGCTGATCTATTTCAGTTTACAAACACAATCATTTCCCCTTCTGACCCAGTAATTGTATGTTAAGGAATTAATCTGTAACTATATCTTCACATATCTTAAACATAGACAAATACATACATGCAAAGTTAGCCATGGAATTGGTACTTGCAGTTGTAAAATGCTAGAGACAAACCAGATGCCTGTCATTAAGGGATTAAATAAATTAGGGTACCTCTGAATAATGAAATATACTTAGAAAGAATGAAAATATTCTCCATGCACTGATAGCAAAAGATCCTTGAAAGATACTGTAAATGAAAAGTACAAGGTTCAGAACAGAATGTATTATAAGTTATATTTTGTGTTAAAAGAGACAATAAAAATATGTGGGTTATATCAGTATAAAGAAATGCTGAAAGAAATTAAGAATAGTTTCTTCTGGGCAAAGATGCAGGAATGTGCATAGGTTAAAGATGACAACTGTATTTTAGTTATATCATTTAAAAATATTTATTTATTTATTTATTAAAAAATTTTATTGAATCACCGTGAGATAGTTACAAGCTTTCATGTTTGGGTTACAATCTCACAGTGATCAAATACCCATCCCTCCACCAGTGCACATTCCCCACCACCAATATCCCGGGTATACCCCCCCTTTCCCACCCTCCACCTGCCTCTATGGCAGACAATATTCCCCATGCTCTCTCTCTACTTTTGGGCATTATGGCTTGCAACACAGACACTGAGGGAATCATCATGTTTGGTCCATTATATACTTTCGGCATGCATCTCCCATCCCAACTGGTTCCTCCAGCCATCATTTTCTTAGTGATCCCTTCTCTATTCCATCTGCCTTCTCCCCTCCACTCATGAAGCAGTCTTCCAGCTATGGGGCAATCCTCCTACGTGAGGCTGACACCCGAGGACAGTAGAGACAAGGGCCATTTAAAAATATATAAAGAGGGTTATTGCAAACCACAACAGCTAATTAGAGAGAGAGAACAGAAGGGAATGCCCTGCCACAGTGGCAGGGTGGGGTGGGGGGGAGATGGGATTGGGGAGGGTGGGAGGGACGCTGGGTTTACGGGTGGTGGAGAATGGGCACTGGTGAAGGGATGGGTTCCCGAACTTTGTATGAGGGAAGTATAAGCACAAAAGTGTATAAATCTGTAACTGTACCCTCACGGTGATTCTCTAATTAAAAATAAATAAATTAAAAAAATATATATATATATAAAGAGGGGCCAGAGGGAGAGAGTCCAGCCAGTAAGATGCTCACCGTGGCTTGCCTTGCACACAATGGACATGACCCAGGTTTAATTCCCAGCATCCTATATGGTCCTTTGAGACTCACCAGAAGTGATCCCAGAGCATGGAGCCAGGAGTCAGTCCTGAGTATAGTTGGGTGTGGCCCCAACCCCCCCCCCCCCAAATTAAAAAAAATTATTTTAGTTTTAAGCCACAAATTTATTTAAAAATTAACAGTAGAGTTAAAACGAACCATTTGCATGCACAGTACTATCGATGTTGATTCTCAGGAAAAAGAAGCTCCATTACATCCTCCAAACATGCGGTGCCCACCACACCAAGGAACCACTCATTTAGGGCCCATCTCTACAGTTTGAACTTTTCTAAAATGCCTTGTAAGTGCAATGGTGGGACTAGAAAGTCAGGACTGCAGTAAGACTGCCGCCTGACAGGAGGCTGCTGGACACGGAGCGGGGCAGGAGCGACTCCATCATGCCTGCTTCCTGCTTCACGTCTTGTTTTACTTAAACCTTTTTGTTATCCTGGGGCCGGAGCGATAGCACAGTGGGTAGGGCGGTTGCCTTGCACGCGGCTGCCCCGGGTTCGATCCCCGGCATCCCATATGGTCCCCCAAGCACTGCCAGGAGCAATTCCTGAGTGCAAAGCCAGGTGTAACCCCTGAGCATCGCTGGGTGTGACCCAAAAAGAAAAAAAATACCTTTTTGTTTTTCTTAAAACCCCGCTTCTCCCCACCCTCCTCCCCCCAGCCCCCGGCCATCTGTGAGGGAAGGACAACTGGCCTGAAAACTCGGCCTTGGCAAATAGTTTCACAGTCACTAGCCGCTATTTATAGAAGCCACCTAGATGCAGACAGGACAAACAATTGCCAGGATGGTCCGAAGCACGTCATAGTGACCCGTCTGTGACTGTCTGTGCTGTTAGAGATGAGTAAAGAGGCTTGCGATTCTCACTTACGTTTCTGTTTGAATTTGTAAGCGCGGGCTGTGATGTAAGCATTGACTACGGCACTCACGGCTTCTCCCCTGTTTGTCATCTTGCTTGGGCCTGCGGGCCTAGAGGCTGGGCCCCAGCTGGCTGGCTTCATAAACTCCACTTGTGTATTACATTACTGGCTGAGCTCTTTGTGGGGGTTCGAAGAGGGGGAAATTATCGACACCGGACCCTAACACTGGCCAACTTGGGTTCGATCCTGGCGCCACATACGGTCCCCTGAGCACCACTAGGAATGATCCCTGAGAGCTGTCAGGAGTAAGCCCCGAGCACTGCTGAGGATGACCCCAAACCAAACAAATAGATAAATAAATAAATAAATAAATAAACACAACGGTAGAAGAACCTTCTGAAAACTGGCTGCTTTTACTAGCCTGAAGCCTTCGCGTTTTATTCCAGTTGTTGTTTGTATCAGTGGTTGTTCCTTTTTATTACTGATTAGTGCAATCCAGAGTATACTTATCAACCACCCATGGGAGAATGTTGGGTTGCCCCTGTGATCGGTAACTGTAAATGAATTGATCAGGAATATTTTCGTATGTGATTTTGTATGAACGTCTCTTCATTTCTGTCGGATTGCTGGGTTGTAGGGCAAGTGTCTGTGCGTCTTTACAAGAAACAGTCGAACTCCTCAGGTGACCCTTCCACCTCCTGCCCTTCATTCATGTCTAAGCGTGTTCCCAGTAGCCCTGACTATTGACAGTTATTTTAAAATTGAGCCGTTTTTAATGAGCTTGGTAGCTTATCGTGGCTTTAATGAAATTCCATTCTTATGTCACCTCTGACATGCACAGTACACATGTATATATGTAATTTATATTAAATACATACAAATATATACTTTGAGCAGTGTGGATGCATCCCTTATGTGAAAACTATTTTAAAATGCTGCACCAGGGAGATACTCATCCTGTAGAGTACTCTGCCTGGCATGTAAGGCCCTGAGTTCAATCCCCTGTGTTACGTGATACCCACAAACAGTTCTGGGTTCTGTCCCTGTGGCCCCTAACACTCGTGAACCCGAGCACTGAACTTTTAGCTTCTATAGCTGTACATCACCAGGAGTGGTTTCTGAGGCTCCCCAGTACCTTTGTGGGTGACACAAATAAAGATATCTGGGCTGGTATACACTTATATACATGTAAGTACTCAATGGTAGAGTACTTTCCTTGTATTTAAGAGGCCTGAGAATTAATCTCTAGCATCACCACCATCCTCCTCCACTTCCTCCTCCTCCTCCTCCTCTTCCTTGTCTTCATCCTCATCATCATATCATAAACACATAAAAATCTGTCCTCAATCCTAGGCTCTCAGTCTATTTCTTTGATCAGGAAGGGATCTTTTTTTTAAATTAATTAATTTTTTAATTAGTGAGTCACAGTGAGGGTACAGTTACAGATTCACACATTTTCGTGCTTGTTTTCCCCTCATACAATGTTTGAGAGCGCATTCCTCCACCAGTGTCCATTCTCCACCACCAATGAACCCAGTATCCCTCCCACCCCCTCAATCCCATCTCCCTCACCCCATCCCACCTCTGTGGTGGGGCATTCCAATTTGATATCTCTCTTTCAGACTTTTGGGTGTTGTGGTTTGCAATAGGGGTATTGAGTGGTCATCCTGTTCAGTCTCTAGTCTACTTTCAGCACGCATCTCCCTTCCCGAGTGGGATCTCCAATCACATATTACTTGGTGTTCCCTTCTCTATCTGGGATGACTTTCCCCCAGCGTGAGGCCAGCTTCAGGAAGGGATCTTGAGCACATTCAGTTGCTTCATGTTGACCCAACTTTCCCCACGTGGAAAATGAAGGTGATAATTCTAGTCCATTGACTCAGAAATGCCTCATGAGAGCGTGACCCCTCGAGGGACCCACGTCAGTCCAAGAGATAGCACTAGAACAGAAAGCTTGGGTTCTGGAATGTAGCTGGGGCAAAGACTCTGTGAGCTCCTTACCTGCTCTTGACTGTGGCCCCCAGTCCTTGGAAGGTGAGCAGAGCTTCTGTGGAGATACATAATCATTACTACTGTGTGTATGCATTCCTGGGTGTCAAATGCAGCAGGTCACTTTTTTTTTTTTTTTTTTTTGCTTTTTGGGTCACACCTGGCAATGCACAGGGGTTATTCCTGGCTCATGCACTCAGGAATTACCCCTGGCGGTGCTCAAGGGACCATATGGGATGCTGGGAATCGAACCCATGTCGGCTGAGTGCAAGGCAAACGCCCTACCCGCTGTGCTATCGCTCCAGCCCTTCAGCAGGTCATATTTTATATAAAGAAACAAACCTGGGAGAGAGAAAGGCAGAGACAGAGACAGAGCAGAAAAAGGGAGAGAGCGGGAGAGAGAGGGGGAGGGAAAGAGAGACAGAGAGAATGAGGGAGAGAGAGAAAGAGACAGAGAGATAGAAAGAGACAGAGGGAGAGGAGAGAGACGGGGAGAGACAGGGAGAGAGAATAGGAGGGAGAGAGAGTGTGTTCAGGGATTGAAGGGCTTGCCTTGCATGGGTCAGCCTGGATTTGATCCCCAGAACCACATATGGTTCTCAGAGCACTGCCAGGAGTGCCACCTAGAAAATAGCCATCGCCAAGATGCAGAATGGGTTCATCTCCACTATACCCTTCAGCCTGACAATTTCCAATTGCATCTGAAATAAATTGATTTCACAGTAAGCTAATGGCAGTTTTCTTTGTTTCCAAAAAAAAAAAAAATCTAGGACCCAGGGATACAGCTCAGTGGTAGAAACACGTGCCTCATGGACACAGGGCTGTGACTTTGATCCCGGGCATCACCACAGGTGATTCCAGTGACACGGACATAGGGGTTCCCAGTCAGGGAACACTGGGGTGTGATTCCTTGTGAACTGCAACCAAGCGTGTGACCTGGACATCGCAGCCGTGACCACAACAAAAAGGAATGGTGAAAGATAGAGATAATTAAACAGTGAAAACTGATTCTAGTGGCTCCAATACAACATCTGTTTAAAAGACTTGCGGGCTTTGTCATTCATTTCAAGTGTTCTTAGAACTAACCAGGAAAAGAGCAGAGTCACAGCAAAGCAAAGCATGCAGGGGCTTCCGAGAGACATTGTGAAGCACTGTAAGCATGCAGCCTTTTCATATCAATATTTCATTTTATTTACTTTTACTATTTGGGGGCGGGGATCCCAAGCAGTGCTCAGGGCTCAGCGTTTCACTTCCTGTGATGCTCTCCCATTGCAAACCATGGAACTCAACACCCTGTGACTATGTTACCTAAACTGTAATGCTAGAGAAAAGAAGCCAAGTGACAAAACACTCAAACATTCATTTGAAAACACAATGTATAGCCAGAATCCGGAATGTCCAGTGACAGATGAATGGATATATATGTATATCCATTCTTTTGTCCCTCTCGGAGAGCCCAGCAAGCTACCGAAAGTATCCCGCCTGCATGGCAGAGCCTGGCAAACTACCCGTGGTGTATTCGATATGCCAAAAACAGTAACAAGTCTCACAATGGAGACGTTACTGGTGCCCACTTGAGCAAATTGATGAACAATGGGATGACAGTGCTATAGTGCAGTGCTATATATATATACATATACATACATATATACATATATATGAAGTATTATTCAGTCATAAGAAAAGATGAAGTCTTGCATTCATTTAGAGCTGGAAGACATCATGTTCATGAAATGAGTCAGAAGGGGAATAAGAATAAGAAGAGGCAGCAGGAAAGAATAAGAAGAGGGAGAAGAAATACTATCTGAGCTCCCTCATCTCTGGCAGATCGTGAAACAAAACGGAATAGGTGGCATCTGACAGTGACTCGCTTTTGGTCTTGGATCATGAGACTCACATGGTGAACCTGTAAAGGGCGTGAAGAGGGGAGGGGAGGAAGAAAAAGTCTAGAAGGGACAAGAGGATGGAGAGGGGGCTTGGAGGCTTTGGTGCTGCAGAAGTTGCAGTAACTTTGAATATCAGAGCCACCAACTTTACCTCTCTTGCCGCCTTGTTCTCTACAGAAACCCTCTTCCCGCCACAACGCTGAGGGCGTCAAATGATGTCAGAGTGTTTGCCGAGCACCACGGCCACCACTCGTCTGTTTATGAAACAAAAGCGTATTTCCCCCTCTCTTTAAATCATTCAACAGAATCATTCCAGGGAACATCACGATTCTTAGGCATTTCACAAAGAGTGAAAACAAAACCAAAAAAGTGAAAATCTTGGACGGGGCGGGGTGGATCCACACTTGGGGAAATTCTTTTATTGTCATCCGTTTTGAGTGGCATGAAAATAGTATAAATGTGGGTGATGGAGTGTATCTCAGAACGAAGATTGTAAGGAGCTGGGTGTAGGGTGGGGAAATATTTAGAAACAATATAGAAATGTTATAAACCCTCATGGCTAAGAATTCCCCCTTTTCATCATTCCTGTTGCCACTAGCAGTAGCTAAAGTAGCGAGGGGGTAAGATCCTTGGTGGCTTAATGATGGTCTCCCAAGTTTGTGTATTTTATAGCGGGCATCCAACCAAAAGAGCTCTTCGCAGATGTAAAAGAAACGCCTGCATTTAAGAAGGGAAGTCGTGGGCTGGAGGGATAGTACAGGGGTGAAAGCATTTGCCTTAGCACCTGTCACTACTTAGGGTCCCCCACGCACCTCAAGGAGGGATCCCTGGCATAAGAATGATATAGGGGTAAACCTCAGGCACAGCCAGGGATGACCCCGACTTTCCCCTCTACACGCCCCACCAAGAACACACACGAGAAGGGAAACAGTGAGTTGACGGTGCTCTACGTTCCTTTTGGATTCAGAGATCTCATACAGCCTGCAGAAGGCAGGAGGGAGCAGGCCTGAAGTTCATTCCTCTCTCAAAAGGGAAAGGAGTCAATTTACATCCATCGTTTGTGGGGATGGGAGAGGAAATTCCACTGGTAGGCACCTCTTGGTGTAAACGCCTGGAGGACTGGGAGCTTGCTCTTCAGGACACAAGGTCCTGGAAACCAACGGCCGTTTCAAAGACTTTGGTGACCACGGTCCTGTTCTGGGCATAGCACTTAGGAAAACATTGAACAAACATTTCCCCCTGGCCTATGAGTTCTTCAGTATTTCTGCAATGACACCCCTCCCCCCTCTCCTTTGTGGATACCGTCATTCATCATCCTACTCCATCAAAGACCACCACGGGACAGACATAGAATGACTGCACTCATTTGTGGGATATAAAATAACATAGTATGAGACTGACATTGTGGAACTGAAACCCAATCACAAACAACTTTGTAATTGTATATCTCACAGTGATTCAATAAAAAATAGTTCGTTTTTTAAAATTTAATTTAATTAAAAAAAATTATTGAATCACCGTAAGATAGTTACAAGCTTTCATTGTTTGGGTTACAATCTCACAATGATCAAACACCTATCCCTCCACCAATGCACATTCCCCACCACCAATATCCCGAGTATAACCCCCCTCCCACCCTCCCCCTGCCTCCATGGCAGACACTATTCCCCATACTCTCTCTCTACTTTTGGGCATTATGGCTTGCAACACAGACACTGAGAGGTCATCATGTTTGGTCCATTATCTACTTTCGGCATGCATCTCCCATCCCAACTGCTTCCTCCAGCCATCATTTTCTTAGTGATCCCTTCTCTATTCCATCTGCCTTCTCCCCTCCGCTCATGAAGCAGTCTTCCAGCTATGGGGCAATCCCCCTGACCCTTGTATCTACTGTCCTTGGGTGTCAGCCTCAGGTGATGTTATTCTATACTCTACAAATGAGTGCAGCCCTTCTATGACATTACACATTTGTATGCCCACTGGATCTTCTGATTCTTGCTGCTACCAGCAGACAGGAACTGTGTTCTCCCAATGTTGGCAGGGGTCAGCCCCAAGCAAGGCAAGTCCCTTCACTCTGCTCTATCTCTCTAGCCCTCAGCCTTGGGTCCCCTTCAGCAGATACATTTTCCTTCTTCGCCAGCTCCATTCCAGCTCACCTTCATTGGGAAACTGGGAGTTTCTGGTGTCTGTCTTCCCTTCACCTCACAAAGGATGTTTGGGAAATGATCTGGCCTCAGTTCTGTCTGCCCTGCTTCTCTGGTTCTCAGGCCTCTCTGCGGGGACAGTGGGTTCCCTCTGCCTCTCCACCCTATCAGCCCTCCCTCCTACAACTCAAGGCTCTGCAGGCCCATCCCAAGGCTGAAGAGTCCAACTAGTTTGCCAGTCATGTGGAAAGGCCTCAGGTCATCGGGTTTATAGGTTATTGATGAACTTTAATGAGCACCATGGGGCTTTTATTTTAAAAGGCTATTTCTTCTTACATTCTGTTTTTTTAAAATTTTTTTTATTAGTGAATCAGCGTGAGGTACAGTTACAAACTTATGAACGTTCATGTTTGCACTTCAGTCATACAGTGATCGTTTACCCATCCCTCCACCAGTGCCCATTCTCCTCCACCAATGTTCCCAGTATCCCTCCCACCACCCCCACCCTATTCCCCCATCCCCCCCACTCTGCCTCTGCGGCAGGGCATTCCCTTTTGTTCTCTCTCCTTTTGGGTGTTGTAGTTTGCAATAGAGATATTGAGTGGCCATCATGGAGCTTTAAGAAATCACTTTATGGTGTATCTGATAGAAATATTAATACATTTTAATATTGCCCTTTATTTGTTATCATCACAAATGCAACCTACTGCTCTGTAGTCTATGAAAAATAGGATCGGGGCCAGAGTGATGGTACAATGGGGACTGCGTTTTCCTGCATGCAGCCGAGCCAGGCTCAATCCCCGGCATCCTATGTGGTCCCCCAAGCACCGCCAGGAGTAATCCCTGAGTATTGCTGGGTGTGACCCAAAAAGAAAAAAAAAAGTAGGAGTCTATTAAACAGGCTTTCTTCAGAAGTGCTCTTTAAAATGTCAATGCATCTATTTCATACAAGGTGTATGTGTTATCTGTTGCAAATTGTAACACATTGTAACAAATTGGCCCCAAGCGTTGTTTGCTTTGAGCAGCAAACACAGTGTATCTCACAGTTCCTGGGGACTTGAGGTACTCTGAGCTGGGGGGTTTCTGGCTCAGAGTTTCAGGGTGTTGCCGAGGAGGTACTAGCCGGGGCTGTGCTGGGTGGCAGCTGACTGAGGTGGAGAGCCCGTTCGCTGGGCCTCTCTCTGTTACCCCGCAGGAGTCTTCATGAGGTCACTTTAGGACATGACTGGTGGCGGATGGCTGTGTGCAGAGTGAGGCCGGGTCTCCCGGAACCCGATTTCAGAAAGGCTGTTTGCTCTGCCATAGTCTGCTGGTCGCACAGCCCAATCCTGGTGGCGAGGGGGAGGAGACCACACAAAGGTCTGAGGAGCATGGAGCGGGACGCCTCGGAGGCCGTCTTGGAGCCCGAATCCCACCGTGTGTGGGAATCACTCGTCGACGATGACTTCCCTCCCGGGATCTCCTCTCATTCCTCACTCTGCCTCTGTCGGCAGGGCAGACAGAACTGGGCCACTGGTCACCACCCCTGCTTCTCCTCTGCCTCCGTCCCCTTCGCATCCCGAGGGGCCGGGAGTTGGCAGAGTTGGTCAGGTACCTTGGCAGGGTTGGTCAGGTATCAGCCGGCTTCTCTTCAGAACTCCCCGTCTGGACTCCACGTCCCTCTGAAGCGCCTCATCCAACACTCCTGTCTTCCTCTGCCAAGTGCTCTAACCTGCAATCTGGTAATTATGTGTTGATCATCCCTGCTTCTGCTCCCAGATTCTCCAGCCTCATGTCTTATGAATGGACACAGGGTCCTGCCAGTTGGTACCCTATGATCAACTCTTTGGGGGATGACTGAATAGATGAACCCGCGAGGCAAAAATACTTTGGCATGGGAAATGGATGACATCTCCCACTCCCCCCATGGTCACGGCCACCACCACTATCATCGTCATCAACCCCACCCCCAACTGTGGTTTAATGTTGTTTCTCTCCCCACACCCCCCTCCCAGACTTCCAGCTTCTACACGTCTGCCGTGTGAGCGCTTCCAGACCCTGAGAGTGCCAGCCAGCTTGCCACGAGTTTTGTTTTCATTACGAAGGCTTCCCGGGAAGTTTCAAATTGATTTTAATCCTTGCATCACTTTTAAGACTTCAGGAAAGGGCTGCGTTCCCACCTCTCTGAGCAAACCTCGGGGAGGGGGAAATGTCCCCATTCCCTAGGACAGTTTTCAACCTGGTGTGGGCTGAGTCCCCATAAGCCCTTGGGAGGTTGTGCCCGGCCAGGCGATGCCAAGTTTCCCGCCGTGCCCAGCGTTCCACCTGGGCTCTGGGCAAACAGGCCAATCCGTAGCAGACTGGCCAATGCCCACCTGGGTCTGACAGCTCCTCAGCTGTGAAATTTCACCCCACAACATACGTTATTTTTTGTTTACCCTATTAAAAAAGTATGGAATATGAAAACAATTTTTCTGCTATGCTTTGGACTTTTTTCCTGATCTCCTAGAATGTCTGGCTTGAAGCAGATTCAATGGTAATCAAGAAATAGACATAGTTCTCTTCTCTCTATGAATATTGTTTTCTCTTATTTTTTTCCTCAAAAACAGGTTTTTTTTTGACCTGGAAACTCTTTGAGGTTATTCACAGACCTGCCCAGGTACATGCATGTGGAGACTTGGAAGCTACTCAAATAATCTCTCTTCTTTGGCAGTTGGGTGTTTGCATGACCTTACTCTTCCTGGAGACCCATCACAACACTGGGCATTAGATACTGCTAGCCCCATTGTATTTTGGTATTTTTTGTGCCATACCTGGCTGTGTTCTAGGCTTATTCCTGCTTCACACTCAGGGATCTCTCCTGGCAGGGCTCAGGGGACCAGAAAGGATGCCAGGGATTGAATCCAGGTCAGCCTCCTGCAAGTCAAGTGCTCTACCTTCTGCCCAGCTACCCCCATACTTTTTTTAGAGGTTCAGAAAAGTTAAAGTGGCGCCTGGTGATGGAGTAAAAGGTGTGGTGTTAGAATTACATACACATCAAATCATCATCCACAGTATTATAAGACACAATGCTTCAGTCAATAAAAGATTTAAAAACAACATAAAGATAAAACAGAAGGCCAGAGTGATAGTACAGCGGGTAGGATGTTTACCTTGCACATGGTCAACCCAGGTTCAATCCCTGGCATCCCATATCCTCCAAGCAATGCCAGGAAAACAAAAAACAAAACAACAACAAAAAAGGGGGGGCTGGAGTGATAGCACAGTGAGTAGGGCATTTGCCTTGCACGCAGCCGATCCGGGTTCGATTCCCAGCATCCCATATGGTCCCATGAGCACCGCCAGGGGTAATTCCTGAGTGCATCACCGGGTGTGACTCAAAAAAGCAAAAAAAAACCAAACCAAACCAAAACCAAAACCAAAACAAGCAATGCCAGGAGTAATTCCTGAGTGCAGAGCCAAAAGTAACCCCTGAGCATTTCTGGGTGTGACCCAAAAAGCAAGCAAGGAAACAAACAAACAAACAAAAACACCCAAAAGAACCCACAAAAAATCCAAACAACCCACAAACAAACAAACAAACAAACAAACAAAAAGAAATAAAATAGAAATCACTTAAGGCCACTGAGCTCTGGGGTGATCAGTGACGCTGAGATGTGGCCTTTCGTCCTCTGGTCCTACAGCTCCTTCCCCTGGCAACCACCCCGAGCTGCCCCCCCTCTTTCCCATCCTTGGCTTCTCCCAATGGCCCATTGACAGGAAAGTCTTAATTGCCTGAAGATTCATGTCCCCCGTCTGTCCGTGCCTGGTCGGAGCCTGTAAGGACTGGAGAAGCGCTGGTCAGTGGCTGCCATGTGATCGCATGCTGCTGGGATTTCAAGGGGGCGGGGTACCGCAGGCCAGCTCTGCCTGGCTCAGAGTCTTATCTAGCCCGAGTCCTGGGAGCCGGCCCCAAGAGGCCATTTCTGTGATGAGAAAGAGCTTGCACACCTTCCTCTCCTGGGGGACACCAGGACCCTCGCCCTGCGTTTCCCCCCATGGTATTTCCAGAATCCAGAGATGAACAGGTGCCAGGCAGAGATAGATGGCCACAGCAGAAGATGCTGGCTGTTTCTACAAATTGCAGCGTGCCTCAGTTTCCCCAACCAGCGGTCTTTCTTATTTCTTATTGTTGGGGGCCATGCCAGCTGTGCCTAGAGCTCACTCCTGGCAGTGCGGGTGTGTGTGTGTGTATGTGTGGGGAAACCATATGAGATACACCTGAGTTAGCTACCTGCAACTCACTGAACCATCTCTCCTACCCGTGCCGGGGTAAATTTTTAAAATTTAGTTATTTATTTAATTTTATTTTTTAAGGGCAGGAAGAGAGTCGCTGGAGCTCCGGCAACCCTCGCCAGGTTCCTGCTGTCAGCAGCTCTCAGAAGAGCCCTAGATGGATCTCAGGCTTGGGCCTCCCGGCTGGCGGTGGAGCCATCAAGCTGGCTGTGAAACGCCTGATTTTATTTTCTGCCTAACATCAGGCTGCAAATGAAAATACCTTTTCAACCCTAGTATTATTCCCCCTATGGATGGCACCTTTAATGTGCGCTATTCATTGTTATAATGGCCGCACCTGTGTAGCACGCGCACACTGGAACCGTGGCAGCTGTGGGTCGTAATTGCTAAACATTATTTTCTGTTTCTCCCCGAAAGCCTGTGTGTGTGTGTGTGTGTGTGTGTGTGTGTGTGTGTGTGTGTGTGTGTGTTGCATCTGCAATGAATGACTCTGGTCCGGTGAGTTCTGTCCCCCCCACGCCATCACCCACCAGTTTTTCAACCTAAGTGTAAGTGAAAACCCAGCGGCTTCTAAACGCGATGCAGAGAGAGTCGTCGAGGCAGCCCCGACCTGCCCCCCTCAGTGATGAGACTTGGGGGGGGGCGTCTCCAGGCGTGCGGGCTGTGGAAGGGGCAGTCTCACTGCTGCTCTCCCCACTGGCTCTGCCTTGAGGAATGCATTTGCGCCTCGAGTGTTGACCTGGGTGTGTCTGTGGGGCCGTGACTTCGTTTAGCACTTGTGGGTCCGTGCAGGTTAAGTTCGGCACCAGAGACATTTCTGCACCAGGAACGTCCAGACTTAAAGCAAGTTTTCCTGGAAGATTCTCCCCCGGGGGCTCCCTTTTGCTCTCCTTGTGTGTCTCTGACGAATGTCTACCCAGCCACTGCCTTGGGGCCCCTGGGCTTGTGTGGACACACACGGGGCAGCTAAGACCGCTCTGGAGCTCCCCCAGCACCGTGTAATCTCATCAGTGGCCAAGACCCAGGCCATTTAGACTATAAGCTAAAGCTCCCGGAGAATGACACAGAATGTCCTGGACATTATATTCCATCCATAAGAAGCAAGACAAAACAAATCGTCTAGCATTGCCTTTTCGGCAGCTTTGAGTGGTGGTGAGCTGTGTCAATGGTTACTCCTGGTTCTGCACTTGGGAATTACTCCTGGTGGACTCAGGGGGCCGTATGGGATGCCAGGGACTGAATCCAGATCAGCTGCATGCAAGGCAAATGCCCTACTTGCCCCAGCCACCTGAAAATACATTTTCTTTCCGACTCCTTGATGATGTTTCTGGGTGTTGGGCACCACATTGGTAACGAGCTTCCTGTTCAAGTGTCGAAATATAGAATGTAACCAAAGTAGACAGAGAGTATGGGGGAAACTGTCTGCCACACAGGTAGGGGAAGGGTTGGAATAGGGGGAGGGGGGAGTACTGGGGATTTTGGTCATGGAAAATGTGCACTGGTGAAGGGATGGGTGTTTGATGATTATTTGACCGAAGCTCAAACATGAAAGCTTTGTAGCTGTATCTCATGGTGAATCAAAAAAAAAGGGGGGGGGGAATGATAATAAAATAATAAAATAAAGTTAACATTCAGAATAGCACCAGTAACATCTCCATTGTGAGACTTGTTGTTACTGTTTTTGGCATATCCAATACGCCATGGGTAGCTTGCCAGGCTCTGCCGTGCGGGCGGGATACTCTCGGTAGCTTGCCGGGCTCTCTGAGAGGGACAGAGGAATCAAACCCGAGTACTCCTAGGACAGGCTAGGCGTCTCAGAGAAAGGGTGCTGGTGCAGGAAGGGGTGTCTAGTGTCTTCTACATTGCGCTCATCTGAGCCATGAACTTGGGGAGACTTGTGGCCATGAACCTCAGGAAGACCAGGGCCAGCGTTGGTTCTTCCTGGGAACAGGCGCATGGCCCCTGAGATAGAAAGGGCGCTCATCCCCGTTGCTTCAGAACAGGTTGGCTAGTGAGTGGACTGTGAGCTGGGTGGGCAGGGGCACGCTGGGTGGGAACTGGAGATAAATGCCGGGGGCAGAGAGAGAGAGAGTGGGTAGGGGTGCAAGCGCGTGCCTTGTTCAGTGGCCCCCAACTGGGTGCAGGGCAGTGCCTGGTCCCTGAGCGTTACTGGCTGCAGTCCTGGGCCCCCTCCCTTTCCACACCGAGAGGGTCCAGGTAAGCCTCCGCAGAGCAGGGCCCAAGCAGGCCCTTATTCTCGGGCGTTCCCATTCACCCCCTGACCTGTTTGGCCTAGAATCACCAGAAGTGGCCCCCAAGCCTCTTGAACACCGCTTCGAAGCTCCCTTCCCACAAAAAAGACAAATCCCCCTCCCCCCACCCAAAAAACGAAAAATGAGATGAACATTGTATGGGCACATGCATTGTATGCGTGTATGTGCTCTCTTTTTATGTGCAAAACATTATCTTTGACCTCGAAATGCTAATTATGCTGAGGAGAAAAATCCAACCCTAACGGGTTCAGTTAGGCAAACGTGTGCCTCTTCTTCAAAGAATGAACATGTACTGCATTTAAGAAGCAAACAAGGGGCTGGAGCGATAGTAGAGCGAGTAGGGCATTTGTCTGGCATGTGGCCGACCCCAGTTCCATTCCCAGCATCCCATAGGGTACCCGGAGCAAGGCTGGGAGTATTTCCTGAGTGCAGAGCCAGGAGTAACCCCTGAGCATCGCCGGATGTGACCCCAAAAGCCCAAAACTAACTAAAAAAGCAGACAAGCTGAGCACCGACCCACTTTGCTTTGAGTTCTGCAAGAAGGTGAAAGACATTTTTCAGAATCCAGTTAACTTTGTCAGCCTGACGAATTCTTCTTCCGCTATAGAATCGGCCTCATTGGTGACGAGCTTCCTGTTCCAGTGTGTATTTGATAGGTTCGTTTCTAGTGACGTGTGTTTTCATTATGTTAATGTTGAGCAGGCAGGATGGCAAAGAGGAAGGGAGTGCAGGTGAAATCCTGCTCTAATAATCCGCCTGAATTTATAGAACAGGCTGGATGGTGGAGTCGGGACTGCTATTTGTACTTTGCCCAGAAGGTGGCAGCATTTCCTTAAGAATTTCCGAGAAAGCGTGCGGTTTCAGAAAATGACAATTTATCTCAGGACGCGGCGTTTTGTTCTCTTCTCAAAGGCGCAGCACAAAATGCGCGTGGCCCCTCCGACCCGCACTCCTCGGCGATGAGTGCCGGATTCGAAGAAGAATGGCTGTTCTCTTGTCTCTTTGCGTCTCTCAAATTTAAATTGTCGAGATTTTCTGGTTGCAATGAGTGAGTTGATTCTGAAATGAATTTAGGTAGCTGGCGGCATCACGCTGGTGAACCTCCCTACCCCACCCTGTGACCCAGAAAGGGGGTGGTTTTTGCAAAGGAGCTATCTGAAGTCATTATTATTTGAAAATTAGTGAACAGTGAATTAGATTGTTCAGATGCCAACATTGGGAATCAGTTCAAGGTCTGAACTGCAGATTAGAGATTCCGGCTTCAGGACCTGGAGATGCTGGTGTGTATTCTCAGGCCCCATGACTGTCCACACCACACCACCATCCCATGCCCTAGTGTGTTTTAATTGCCCGAAAGCGTGGTGGGGGTTGACCTAAAACAAAAGGGTGTGGCTCAAGGAACTTCTGGAAACTCATTCCTTTTGTTTCTGGCCAGCGACTTCTATGCATAAGATAAAACCTTCCTGATTAGAGAAGAAAGTTGGAGTTAAATATTATTCAGCTAGGGGAACTGGGGAGTTGCTCCAAATGAAAAAAAAAAGCGCACAGAATTTTAAGTGTACTTAAGTGATTGTGTTCATGTGTAAACTTCTGCCTTTTATGTTGAACTATGGAGAATTATCACTTGCATTCAATGGGCACACTTTGCTACTTTGCGGAGGGGGAAATAGAGGGAAAGAGCTATATTGCACATCCTACTAGGAAGTGTGTGTGTGTGTGTGTGTGTTTGAGATAGAGAGAGAGAGCGAGACAGAGACAGAGACAGAGAGATACAGAGAGACAGACAGAGAAATCCCAACCCCCTGCCTGCCTTCTTTCATGGCAGACAATTTCCCCCATACTCTCTCTCTACTTTTGAGCATTATGGTTCGCAATATAGATACTGAGAGGTTATCACGTTTGGTCCTTTATCTTCTTTCAGCACACATCTCCCGTCCCGAACGATCCCTCCAACCATCATTGACTTAGTGATCCCTTCTCTATCCCAGCTGCCTTCTCCCCCAGCTCATGAGACAGGCTTCCAACTAGGGAACAATATTAAGGATGAAATTTTAATGCTGTAAAAACTTGAAAAGTGGACTCTTCCTAAAGTCAAGAATGCACAATTTGGGGCTGGAGTGATAGCACAGCGGGTAGGGCATGTGCCTTGCATGCGGCAGACCTGGGTTCGATTCCCAGCATCCCATATGGTCCCCTGAGCACCGCCAGGGGTAATTCCTGAGTGCAGAGCCAGGAGTGACCCTTGTGCATCGCCAGGTGTGACCCAAAAAGCAAAAGCAAAAAAAAAAAAAAAAAAGAATGCACAATTTGCGGCCGTGCAACCGCTCATACTGTACACCACTGATGTGTCAAGAGTAGCACACATTTGGTTGGGTTTAACAAACATGTTAGCCATCTCTTACCCAAGGGCTTCATGGCGCCAGGATGAGATGCAACCATCTTCACAGGCTTTCCTCTAAGGAAACGTTATTGGACCATTTTTAGCGGATTTCTCATAACAAGCAATACAAAATTAATTGTTTTGGTTTTGCTTTGGGGGGCACAGTTTGGAATCTGGGGTGGAAACATTCAAAATATGGTGGTGGGAAGGTGCAGCGGTGGTGGAACTGGTGTTTGAATATGAAGTGTAATGATTTCTTATGAACAATTTTATAAAAATAAAATTAAATTAAAATAAAAAAGAATGCACCATGGGTGCATAGGTGGAGCCGCCAACTCAGACTTTTCCTTAAGCGAGTGGATCCACTTTGCAAATTTTCCCACGCATCACTCCTCTGGCCTGTGGAGAACATACGTGTCCCTTCGTGGTTCGTAGCTTCTCAGCAGCCTATGTCTGTTGTGTGGGTTCTGGGGATTCCCCACCCACTTTGGGTCCAGTTCTGTGAACGCAGTCTGATGTCTAGATTTGCCTTTGCCTCTTTGAGTCTCCCGTACATCTCATCCCTGGTTGTGTTTATCTTGCAGGTGGCTTGTGACTCTTGGAAGTGTCATCGTCTGTATCCCTAGTGTCTTCCCAGACAGAGGGACTGGCTTTTCCTGCTCCCGGGTGTGGCGACCTCTGAGGTGTGGTTGGTTCATTGTCTCCAGTGTTGGGAGGGGGGCACGGATGTGGTTTGGGTCACTTGCCCCTTTATCTCTGATCCCCACCTGAGAGTTGCATCACTCTAACCAAACCCATGCTGCGGGGGTCCTGGTATCTCTGCCCTGTGGGCTCCACTGCAAAGGTCCTTTCCCCCTGCACTTTGCTGCAAAGGACAGTCTCTATGCCCAGCACGAAGGACTGTCTGATCCTCGCTACTTGGGGAATCGGAAGACTCCTCACAGCATTTCCCTTGATGAGCTGTCCTGTTCCTTGGGCCCGGCTCCCATTCCACCCAGGGAATGTCCCGGGGTTCACAGGATCTCTCTGATCTTTCTGGGTATTTCAAAAGCTCCCCTTTCGCCCTAAGGATAAGGAGTGGACCACAGAACCTTGGTGTTGGAACTTGTTCTCGTGGCATCTCATAGCTTCTCTTCCCACGAGCCCTTGCTGGGAAAGGCGGCTTCCAAGCTTGCTCAGGGCTCAGAATATTTCTCTGATTTTTGTTTTCTTCTTCAGAATCTCTTCTTTCTGCACAAGGTCACAAGCAGAAGAGAAATTCTTGCATACATTAAGAGAAAAACTCCCAGAACTGAGTCCTGGGACTTGGGTCCTGATAGGCTCATGCAGCTTGCAATCCTTTCCGGATGTCTCTTTACAAAGTCCACCTTCTAAATCCTTGTGCTTTTCAAGTTCAAATGCTGGCCTTTGAGCACAAACCTTTATTTGTCTTCGCCTTTCTGTCTGGATAATCCTATTGCTTTACCCCACCTCTGCCCTTCAACAGATTCTTCCAAATGAGAGAAGGGTGGGCAGACAGAAAGATGGAAGAAAAACACATTGATATTTGTTTGCCTCCTCCGTGTGAATCTCATTCCAGCTTGAGAAAGGCACCTTCTTATTCCTTCTCTGCGGAGATGAAGCGACTTTCCCTTTCTGGTCTTCCTATGGGTGCAACATCTCAGCTGATTGACTTAGCTTGCAAGGGACGGAAGGACCACTCACGGGGAAGGGCGAGCATGGGTTTATTGATTATTTTAAAGGAGCTCTCTGACTTAGTCTAATTCCCACATTTAAGTATGCAATAACTCATTTCCATCTGGTAAATTTTAAATTGCATATAGGGGAAGGAAGGGAGGTCGTGCTGAGGAACGGGTGCTGGTGATGGGCAGAGAAATGTGTACAGGAATGCAGGTTTTCTATTCCTCTGGTCTTTGGCTTATTGCTGGAAATGAGGGACACGCGTGGATGAGGTTCTGTCAGGCATAAACTTGGTTCAGCCCACAACCTGGGCTGACATTTGGGAGAAAAAGAATATAGTGCTGGCCTGTTCACGATAGCTAAAATCTGGAAACAACCCAAGTGCCCTAAAACAGATGACTGGTGAAAGAAACTTTGGTACATCTACACAATGGAATACTATGCAGCTGTTTGGAGAGTTGAAGTCATGAAATTGGCTTATAAGTGGGTAGACATGGAGAGTATCATGCTAAGTGAAATGAGTCAGAAAGAGAGGAACAAACATAGAAGGACTGCACTCATTTGTGGAATATAGAATAACATCACATGAGGCTGACACCCAAGGACAGTAGATACAAGGGCCAGGGGGATTGCCCCATAGCTGGGAGCCTGATTCATGAGCAGGAGGGGAGAAGGCGGATGGAATAGAGAAGAGATCACTAAGAAAATGATGGCTGGAGGAACCAGTTTGGAATGGGAGATGCATGCTGAAAGTAGATAATGGACCAAGCATGATGACCTCTCAGTGTCTGTGTTGCAAGCCATAATGCCCAAAATTAGGGAGAGAGAGTGTGGGGAATATTGTCTGCCATAGAGGCAGGGGGAGAGTGGGAAAAGCAGGGGTATGCCCAGGATATTGGTGGTGGGGAATGTGCTCTGGTGGAGGGATGGGTGTTTGATCATTGTGAGATTTTAACTCAAACATGAAAGCTTGTAACTATCTCACGGTGATTCAGTAAAATTAAATTTTTTTTTAAAGAATATGGTGCTTGCTTTGCATCCAATGGACCCAGCTTCAATCTCTGGCACCAAACCAGGTCTTCAAGTCCTTTCAGGAGTGACCCCTGAGTATAGAGCCAGGAATAAGCCCCGAGCACTACCAGGTGTAGCCCCAAAACCCAAAGGGCAAGGGCAAGGAATAATGTTTCTGTCATTCTAAAGACAGATAATCTTGTCGAGAAAAGCCCATTAGGCTATATAGCTGGAGAAACTCTAATGTGTGGTATTGGGAGTTTCAGAGGTCCATGGAAACTTCTAGGAGCTTCTGACCTCTTAGATTCCTCCTGGTACTTTCTGGAGGCTGAATCAAGGAAAGATCCCTTGCCACTAGAAGTCCTCAAAGTCACAGGAGGAGAAGATAGCTGGAATACCGACAATTTCTGCCAGCTACGCTCAGATGGTCTGTAGGAAATAGAAAAATGATGACATGATGATTTGGTTTGGAATCACGTCTGCACGTCGCCCAGCGTCTGCGCCTGCAGTTGTCCATCCGAGGTCCCGTTTTCGTGCGTTTCTGTTGGTTAGCACAAGATGATCAACTTGCACTTCAGTGGCATGTGTGACGCTCAGCCTCAGTCAATATTTACACATAATGATGGTTCTCATCAAGGCATAAGGACTTCGATGGTTATGAAATGATTATACATCACGACCCGTCTATAAACAGGATTTTAATTATCATCGGCGGCAGCAACAACAAACATTTATGGAGGAGCTACCCTGTGCCGTAATTGAATTAATGTATCCGTTAAGCGTTGCTTCCTGTTCTCATAAACATTTGCTTAAGTTCAGTCTTAGTCAAATCACACAGGCACCCGTCAGATACCTTGTCATTTAAAAAGATGAGATGGATTTTTTTTTTTTTTAAAGACAGAGAGGTGTTCACGTGTGTCTGAAAGTGAAACAAAAATTTCCAGTGGGGCACAATAAGACGTCTGTGTAGTCACGGTCTATGGCAGCGGATTTGGACTCCTCCGGAAATTCCCGCCGGTGGCAGTCTCTGGATAGAAAGCCTGGGTCCCCGGCTTTATCTGCAGGTCAGACACATTGGACTCACCTGATTCCCATTTTGGTGGGTGGTTGGGCTATACCCAGGGCCGTACTCAGGGCTTATGCCTGGCTCTGCACAGCGGTCACAGCTGCGTGTCTGGTGGTGTTGGGAGGGTCACACAGCTCTGCGGATCAAACTGAGGTCAGCCCTGGGCAAGGCAAGTGCCGTAATCCCTGAACTCTCTCTCCAACCCTGGAAACTTGGCCTTGTTGGTCTGCTTTGTTTGGGGCTCTGCCTGGCAGTGCTGAAGGGCCCTCTGAGCTCTGTCCTCTGGAGTTTCCCCCTGCAGTGCCCGGGGTCCACGTGCAGTGCTGGCTATGGACGTCGAGTCTCGGCGTTTGCTCACTCCATTGAAATGTTGGGTTTTGTTTGCTTGCTGCTTTTGGAGCGACACCCAGCGATGCTCATGGCCTACTTGTGGTTCTGTGTCCAGGGATCACTTCTGGCATTACTCGGGGTCCCAGGAACCGAACTGGAGTTGACTGCAAGCAAGGCAAACACCCCTGAGCTCTGTCTCGGCCCGCGGCCCTGCCTGACTCCTGGTCCTGTGGTTTCTTGGTGACACTTGTCTCCAGTGTGTCTGCAGCCCACCCGGCCCCCCTCCCCACCCCTCAGCCCCACTCTCAAGCAGTACCAGAAGACATTTCATCTCTCTGGCTTGCTTTGCAGTGCCCTTTCGAGCTGGCTCTGGGGAATGACCTTGTTAAGTGGCCAAGAGTTTCTCTTCCTATGACCCACGGTGACCAGAGAGCCGCCGTCCCTTTGAGCATAGGTGGGGTGACCTCTCTGCAAATATCCAGTTAAATTAAATTAAATTTAATTAATTTATTTTCTGGGGGGGGTCACAACCAGCAGTGCTTGGGGTTTACTCCTGCCTCTGCACTCAGGACTCTCTCCTGGGGGTTGCTCGAGGGACCACATGGGATGCCGGGGATCGAACCTGGGTTGGCCGCGCACAAGGCAGATTGCCCTACCCACTGGACTATGGCTCCAGCCCTCCAGTGAAATTTTAGGCTCCAAGGTTGGTAGCCTTGTATCTGTGAATTGTTGACATACTTTCGGAATTATGAGTCTTTGACTTTACCTTCCTTGTTCCCTATAATCCACTCCTACTCCCAGCCCCGCTCTGCCGGGAATCACTCTCGGGATGGGTGTGCGGGCACAGGGGGTGAGGCCCTGAGACACCCATGCTGGTTGCTACATTCTCACACTCACCCCAGTCCCCTGCCCCTGCAGAGGCTGCTTAGGAGAGGCCAGCACTCGCCCCGGCCCTCTGCAAAGCTTGCTCGGCCCAGTTCCTGGGCCAGGAAGTCAAGAGCTGCTCCTGTCTGTGCTTCTTTATGAGCGCCCCAAACTTGGGGGGCCGGGGTGATAGTACAGTGGGGATGACGTTTGCCTTCCACAAGGGTGACCCGGGTTCAATCCTCAGCATCCCATAGGGTCCCCCGAGCACCGCCAGGAGTAATTCCTGAGCGTGGAACCAGGAGGAACCCCTGAGCATTGCTGGCTGTGACCCCAAAAGCAAAAAAAAAAAGAAGCTCAAGCTTGGGGGAGATTGGGGACTCTCTGAGAGGGAGGAGAGAACCGGGAGCGTTATGAGGGAGCACTGAGGGCAGCAGGGGGGTGAGTCTTTTCTCCCTCCAGCCCGGGAGGCTGAAGGTTGACTCACGTCTCAGTCCGGGTGAGCTTGTGCCCACAGTGGCTGCTATCGGAGGAAGAACAGCTTGGAAGGAATGTCCCCCTAATCGACCCGCAGGTTGACGGTTCTCGAAAGGAGCGAATGAGTTTGCATAGTCCAAAGCACCAGAGCTGGGGACATCCCAGGGGTCATTTAATTTTTTTTTCCCTTTTTTGGGTCACACCCAGTGAGATGCTCAGGGGTTCCTCCTGGCTCTGTGCTCAGGAATCACTCCTGGCAGTGCTTGGGGTGACCATGTGGGATGCTGGGGATTGAAGTCGGGTCAGCTGTGTGCAAGGCAAACGCCCTACACACTGTACTATCGCTTCCGCCCCCCCGCCTGGGGTCATTTAAGTCTCAACAATCTCAGGACCTGGCGGGCTTCTTGGAGGCTTAGTGCTAACTAAGATCCTGAAAGTGAGAGAGTCCCCTAGCGACTGCATTTGACTGAGCTGGAGTTGAGACTCTGAGTGAAATTGATTTACAGAAAAGAGAGAAGAGGGGAGCTATGTCTTGCATAATCCTGGTGATGGGTTCTTGGCTAAACGCGGTCCAGACCCCCCCACCCCACCGCCAGCAGGTCCGTGTGAGAAATAACACTTGCATCTTGACAAGCTCAACTTCACATTGTGTTAGTGTACAACACTGGACAACCGTGCGGGATTCTGCGGCCCGCAGATTTACCAAAGATTTGGAATCTCGGTTCTTATTACCCTAGGGGCGGTGTTGACTGTGAAGCACAGACCCGCTTGGGCAACAGAAGCAGGTTGAACTTGTTATGTTGAACGTGTTACGTGTCAAGTGTGCTCAGTAGTCGGCGGCATTGTGAACAGAAAAGCAGGCCTGGCCGGGAGTCAGGAGAGCACGTGGGTGAACAATAGTTGGGATTTTGACATCGAGTACGTTAGGCTTTGCGTCTGATGGCCCGGGCAGTTCGGGAGGAGCCTTGATTCATTATTCACTCCTACCTACCGGTCTGACACTGTGTTCTCGGGGGTTGCCCGCATTTCCCTGAGCTGAGTAAGTACGGCTGCAGTGAGAGCACTCTCTTTGCAGTGTGGTCTGAAACTTACACACAGTGGCCGCTGCCCTCACTTTGCTACCCGAGGGGGTTCTTCCCACGACAGAGGATGGTCCTGGAAATCCAGAAGAACTGGACGTCTCACTCTGGGGAGTCCTTGAGGCTGTAGCATGCTTGGGGAGAGCCTGGTGACAGAGGGAGATTGGTAAATTCCTGTCCACCCCTCTCTTTAGGAGAGAAAAAGCAGGTGATGCGGGATGATGGAGAACGGCCAAGGTGTTCTACGGTAGACACACGTAGGCAATTTCCTTCCTCTGTATTATTCACCGTGTTAGAAGGGTCTGGCTTGTCTCTGACCATCCCCCACCCACTTCCCAGTAAAGGTAGCACTGTTGCATTGTCATCCTGTTTCATCGATTTGCTTGAGTGGGCACCAATAACGTCTCCATTGTGAGACTTCTTGTTACCGTTTTTGGCATATCCAATATGCCACGGAGAGCTTGCCAGGCTCTGCCATGCGGGCGGGATACTCTCGGTAGCTTGCTGGGCTTTCCGAGAGAGACAGAGGAATTGAACCCGGGTTGACTTCGTGCAAGACAAACGCCTTACCCACTGTGCTATCGCTGTAGTCCCCCAGTAAAAGTACCTTTAGATATTAATTTAAAAAATAAATAACTAAAGGTACTTTTAGTTATTTTAAACTAAATAACAATGAATATTAATTGATAAGTAATGTATTACAATAAGAAAAAAATAATTTTACTCCCTGGTCATCATTTACCTAGCTGACATAGCTCGCATCATTTTTTTCCACTAATTTTTTCAATAATTTTTCAGAAGTGAAAGGCACAGATATGCTTCTCCTACACTCTGCTTTGACCTGGTGAATGAATGAGGCGTGGTCTAGCCTCATTCAAACATTTGAAACAGACAACATTGCGGAAAGTCTTCTAAAGGCAGAGAAGACGTGTGCTGCCAGTTGGCGGTAGGAAAAGGCATGGCATGAGCACCGGTATCAAGTAGAGGCCATCTCATTTAATCTCAAGAGCTTCACAAGACTTTTGTGTCATTGTCTTACAGAAAAATCAATCATCTTCGTTTATTGTTTAGGAACGCACACAGGCAATTCCGTGGAGTTGGGATCCAAACGTAATCTCTCCAGCACCAAGTCCATAAATATTGTAGTATTCAGCACGGTCTCTTAAACTCAGAGAAGAGAGTTGTTACGGGAAGAGGGTGAGAATCCCACCAGGACAGGGCTTAACAGAACGGGTAAAGGAACGGGACCCACGAAACAACTGGCCAATTATCTGATCGCGTACGAGACAGAGGTCTGACAGCTCATCCCAAAGCATGGTTTAAATGGTCGTTTAGATTAAAGTGTACAAGAAATTCACAAGAGGGTGAAAGTATAATCACTTTCTATTGCTTTATTTAAGTCATAAAAAAGATTAACATGTACTAAGCTGAACTGAAATTACAGGGGCAAAGCTAACAAGAAGTAATTTTGCTTTTGACAGATTCCTTCCTTATTCCTCCTCGCTCCAGATGGAGGATAATGTAAACTTTCTATCATAGGAATAAATGCCTATTGATTGATTAAACATTGATGATGGCACTCTGTCTCCATCTGTATGCGAAAGTGGCTGTTTTCAAAATTAACCCTTTGATGGGCCTGACACATGCTATCAAGATGCAGCCTGAATTTTGGAAGGCAGACTGCCCACAGCTGTGCAATTATGTAAACTAGGCTATTTTCCAGACTTCATTTGCATGCAATGGTAAAAAGCTACTTTTGTAGTTTAGTTTAGATACAACACACATTGAAATATTGTTATTGACTTCCTTTCTTTGGGAGTGCAGGATGCATCACAATGATTCGGGCCTTTCCTTTTCCCTGGCAGTACACAGATTTTCCCTGAGGACAAGATCATCCTCAAGGGGTTCCCTTGTAATCCAAGTGAATATCTTTCACTTCACATTATTATCTTTTCTCTAGGCTTTTTTTTCCCATTTTTTTTTTTTGCAGATGACAAATACCCCTATCCTCGCAGTCAGCCTAGAAACTGGATAAGGGCCTTCTGTTTGTTTTCTTCTTTGTGGTACATGAGAGACTTCATTTGGTTAGTGATGCTAGCGCCTGAGAATTTCTGCTTCATTTGACCTCCCATTCTTCCCTCCCAGGGCCTTGTCCTCAGACTTAGCTAATAGACTCTGCAGGATGTTGTCCTGGAAAAAAAAAAAAAAAAAAGCAAGTGATGGAACTCCAAAAATTCTGTTTTGTTTTTTTTTAAATTTTTTTGGGGTCACACCCGGCAATGCACAGGGCTTACTCCCTGGCTCTGCAGTCAGGAATTACTCCTGGTGGCACCTGGTTCAGCCGCATGCAAGGCAAATGCCCTACCCACTGTGCTATGGCTCCAGCCCCAAGAATTCTTTGTTTATTCTTGGTACTGTGTGGGCTGGAGCGATAGCACAGCGGTTGGGCATTCAATTTTCATGCGGCCAGCCCAGCCAACCCGAGTTTGATTCCTCCGCCCCTCTCGGAGAGCTCGGCAAGCTACTGAGAGTATCGAGACCGGTTGGCAGAGCCTGGCAAGCTACCCGTGTGTATTGGATATGCCAAAAACAGTAACAATAAATCTCTCAATGAGAGACGTTACTGGTGCCCGCCAAACTGATGAGCAACGGGATGACAGTGACAGTGGCTGTGTCTAGAAGGACCAATCCCAGGGCCTCACACTTCAAAGCACACACTCTACCACTGAGCCACATCCTTGGGCCCTAAGTATTAATTGCTTTGTTTTGCTCAATTTTCATTCAGGCACCATGATGTACAATACCACTGATAATAGTTTTGTTTTTGGTTTGGGGGCCACACCTAGTGATGCTCAGGGGTTAATCCTGACTCTGCACTCAGAGATGACTCCTGGAGGTGCTCCTGGGATGATACGGAATGCTGGGGTTGGAGCCCAGGTTGGCTGTGCGGAAGGCGAACGTGCTATAAGCTGTACTATCTCTCCAGCCCTGTGATACGAGGGGTTTAGGCATACACTGTTCAGTGCTAGCTTCTCTCCACCAGTGTCTCAAGGTCATCTACCACCTACCAATCCCACCCATGGGTAAACTCAGTTCTGTCGGCAGACCCTTGAGGCATGGAATAGATACCATTGGCCATTTCTTATTCCTGTACTGTATTTCTTTGTAGGCTAGTGTACTCATTATTTTAGTTTAGCCACATCAGTTACCTGAGCAAGGCATTGGTATACAACGGGTACAACATGCAAGTACATGAAGCAAAATCATACCCTTAGAATTTTTTAAAAATTTTATTTATATTTTAATTAATGAGTCACAGTGAGGGTACAGTTACAGATTCACACATTTTCGTGCTTGTTTTTCCCTCATGCAATGTTTAAGAGCCCATCCCTTCACCAGTGTCCATTCTCCACCACCCATGAACCCAGTATCTCTCCCACCCCCCTAGTCCCATCCCCCCCCACCCCACAGAGGCGGGGCATTCCAATTTGATATCTCTCTTTCCTTTTGGGTGTTGTGGTTCCAAATAAGGGTATTGAGTGGTCATCCTGTTCAGTCTCTAGTCTACTTTCAACACGCATCTCCCCTCCCTCGCAGGATCTCCAGTCACATATTACTTGGTGTTCCCCTCTCTATCTGGGATGACTTTCCCCCAGCATGTGAGGCCAGCTTCCAAGCTATGGAGCCAACCTTCTGGTATTATATACTACTATTCTTGATACCCTTAGAATTTTTTAGGGAAGAGAAAATGTGCTTCTATAGACCTGAATATAAGAAGTCAACAATAATTTCTATGGGTGAGAGAATTTGAGTGGGAAAGGGTGTTCGCTTAACAGAGATACTAAGAACATCTTCAGCATGCATATGTCTAATCCTTGAATGTTTCCTTTTTTTTTTAAAAACAGAACTCACATTTATTGAACAGTGTACATTTGGGTGAAATATCACAAATTAATACTTGTAATATTTACTTTCTTTTGGTGTGTATCTCTGTTGATCATTGACATGACCTGGACTCAAACTTGCCTTTAATGTTCACTTTTTCATGCCTGTTATAGAGTCAGGCTGGGAAGAAGGTTCGGGGAGGGAAATTGAGGACATTGGTGGTGGGAAATGTACACTGGTAGAAGGATGGGTGTTGGAACACTGCATGACTGAAACCCAACCATGAACAGCTTTGTAACTCGGTATCTCATGGTGATTCAATAAAAAAAAGATTTACTTTTTCTCCAAGAAAAACTTTCACATTCTGTCGTCCTTATTCCTTTTTTTAAATCACACATTTTAATTTTTAAAATAAAATGTAAAGATCTTAACACCCCTCTCTATGCAAAGGGTTCATGGCCTCCTTACTGATGCAATGAAATTATTTAACAATTTAATACTTAATGAGGTATTGAGGATTATAGATTCTTAAGACCAGCATTTAGATCTCCTTAGCCACAAAGCACCTCTAGGTTAGCAAGACATGTGATTTAACAGGTAGGATGAAATATTGGACACTGTTTTCAGTTCTTCCACTTGTTCATCGGACAGTCACTTAACTGTTCCATGTTTAAGTTTTCATAGCAATAAAATACAGATAATAAGATTTCTGCAGCCATCGTAAGAAACTGATGGTAGAAAAGTCTTTTGAATCCTAATGTTAAAAGGAGCCTCTCTGAATAATGGCAGTTATATTACGCAGGTAGAGTAGCTCAAGTACCCTTAAAGCAATTACGGACATTTTATGAATGTGTAAAACTACTTTCAAAAATTGTATCAGAGTGTTTGTGGCTTGAGAGAGTGTAGCAGGCCGGAGCACAGACTGCAGGAGCCCTGGTTCCATTTCTGGCACTGCACTTGGTTCTCCAAGCACAGAGCTGAGCTGAAGACCTCACATACGCGAAGCACATGCTCTACTCAGATTCGTTTTCTCATAATGACCTATTCCAGCAATTGCAGGGGACTCCTGAGCTGAAGTATGCTTCAGAGACCCTTGGCTTCCAAGTGGGGTCCTCCTGTGCTCCATAATTCTGTCACAAAGCAAACATGGACCCCCTTCAAGTTGGCTGTATGGAGGACAATATCTACTCTATAAACACTCTCTAGTTTTAGGATACCCAGGATTCTCAGTATTTGCTCACCCAGTTCCTGGTTCTATCTCAAGTTCAGAAGAAAATTCGTAGGACCACGAATGTACATAGCTTAGTGGTTAAGGAAGTGCTTTGCAGGTATGAGGGAGATCCTGGGTTCAGTCATGACATACACATACACACATGTGTATACACACATACCTTTCACATGATAAGCTGCTTGGGTAGTATGTTTACACCAAGAACTAATCCAAGGAAGCCTGCTCTGGCAGTTTACAGTCTTTTTGATATACAGCATTCTTACTGGGACGAGAGGATATCTTTTGCTTTGCATTCCCGATAAGAAGTACGGTGAGTGTCTAAAGTTTTACAAAGACTCAGTCAAGATAGGAATCATCTGTTTGTCCAAAATAGCTGTCCTATCTATTGAGCATATCTAGCTGGTTTTTGCTCTTGATTCATAATTTATAGTTTTTGGTGTATGAGCATCTGTTTGTACTCTGGTCCTGGGCTCAGAACGTGTGACGGGAGGGATATGTGGCTACTAGCAGCTCTGGTTGCCTTGCCTGGAGAACTCATCTGCTTCCCCTCTGGACTCAGAGGATTAGTGCCTCATCTCAGGATAAAACCCAACCCTTTGATTCCAATGACTCATAACATTTCTATGCCTAACATCATAGTTTTCCTCCAAACCTGGCTGTTTTCCTCATCTCATTGAGAAGTCTCACCTGTCTCTTGGAAATAAAAAATAATGGAATAGTCCTTTCCGGCCCTGCGCGAGATCGACCCCAGAGGCAACTGAACCACTTTGGACATGAGCGGCGCCCCCAAAATGCCTCCAAACTGTGTGCCCGGAGCTTCGGGCCCAGGCGCTGCCGGCGGGGTATGCTCTTTTCTCTCTCAACTCTTTCTTTTTGAATGCAGCGAGGCTATAGCCGGTTTTTAGACTATGCAGGAAGTCCGGGAAAGCCGATGGGGCGGGACTTCCAGATCCGCCCTGTGCCGGCCGACATTTAAGCACAGAGCCATGCGGGACGCTCCTTTCCGGCCCTGCGCGAGATCGACCCCGGAGGCAACTGAACCACTTTGGACACGAGCGGCGCCCCCAAAATGCCTCCAAACTGTGTGCTGGGAGCTTCTGGCCCAGGCGCGGCCGGCGAGTGATGCAATTACCAAAAGAATTTCCCCTGGACTTCATATAGAAATCCAAAACCGCAACCTAATATCTTTTGATTGTTTGATTGTCAGCAACGTGTAAATGTTCCTTTTTGGCAGGGCTTATCGTGGGGGGAAACTCCAAACAATAGTACTGAGCTTTTTGTTGAAGGGTAAAAGATTGTAATGATAGAATTTTAGGCAGAATTTTCCCTGGACTTTATATAGAAACCCAAAACCGCGCGGCCTCGGCAGCCTAATGCCATCTAATCATCAGCAATATGAAATGGTTCCTTTGCAATGGGATGGACTTTGGGGGGACCATAATAGGGTTAAAGTTTGTAGCGACGTGTAATTTCTGGCTGTACTTTCCCTGGACTTTATACAGAAATTCAAAGCCGCGAGGCCGCTGCCATGGCCACGCAACCTATTGTCATTTAATCATAACCAATATGAAATGGTTCCTTCTTAACGGGTCGGACTTTGGTGGGAAATCCTAACAAAAATAGTTAAGTATTTTGCTGAAATATTGAAGGCTACCAAAGTGGTAGCCATCTCTATAGACTGAACTAAGCCATATCCCCACGCCGGCTGAGAAGAAATATCCTTCTTTCTCGGGAAGAAACGCGGCGTGGCGTTAACCATAGTATGGTGTCCATTAAGCTGACACGGACCTGGTGGCGTGGGAATGGGATACAAGGGAATAAATTATTATGTACTTGGAACAGCGGGACGCTGGTGGAATCTCGAGCCGGGGCCGATACCAGCGTATTACCTTTGATTCCAGAAACTGCTTGCAGACATTCTACCAGGCTATCAACTAAGCCAGAGCCCCACGCCGGCTGATGACGGGAAATAGCCATCTTTTTTGGTTTGTTTTCCCTTTGTCAGGCAGCGTGGTGATTACTAAACAGGCGTGATCTCGGTGGCGCGGGACGAGGGGGGAAAAAAAATAGAAAAGTTATGTAACAAACAGCGGGACTTAATATCTCTACATTCTCAGCAATGGAGAGCCATCAAATGCTTCCTTGACAGTGGGACTGTCTTTTCTTTTTTGGGGGAAACCCTAGCAACAATAGTGAGAAACATGGACTATAACCAAGATAAAGCGTAAACAAAGTGAAACTTATCACTTACAAGGGCGGGGACTGGGGGGGCGGGAGGGGGCGGGAGGTTTAATGGGGTGGTTGGTGATGGAATATGGGCACGGGTGAAGGGAAGGGTGTTTGAGTATTGTATAACTGACATAATCCTGAGAACTATGTAACTCTCCACATGGTGATTCAATAAAATTAAAAAAAATAATAATGGAAAATTTTTTTTGGGGGGGGGTCATAGCTGGTGATGCTCAAGGGTTAATCCTGGCTCTGCACTTAGAAATTACTCCTAGTGATACTCAGGGGCTAGAGTGATAGCACAGTGGTAGGGCATTTGCATTGCATGCAGTCGATCTGGGTTCAATTCTTCCGCCCCTCTTGGAGAGCCCGGCAAGCTATCTAGAGTATCCCGCCCCGCATGGCAGAGCCTGGCAAGCTACCTGTGGTGTATTCGATATGCCAAAAACAGTAACAACAAGTCTCACAATGGAGACGTTACTGGTGCCGGCTCGAGCAAATCGATGAGCAACAGGAAGACAGTGGCAGTGACAGTGATATGTCCCCCATGAGGGGGACCATATGGGAATGCCAGGGATCGAACCTGGGTCAGCCACATGCAAGGCAAATGTCCTACCCACTCTACTATTGCTGTGGTTCTAACCAAATTTTTATGGACTATACATCCTTTTCCTTCACAGCCAAATTTCTTGCAAGTATATTTACACAGTTTTGTCTTAATATCTTTATGTGTTTATATTATACTTTTTATCCTTTGTTATCTGTACTTATAGAGTCTGTAGATCCAATCATGACTGTTGTGTGAATTATGAACTCAGTAGACTTATCTGGAGCATTTGACTCAGTTGATCAGCACAATCAATTTCTAAATCTTGAATTAATTGTCTTTCATACACCAAACTCTGGATTTCCCTTCCCATCTATGGCCATCTCTCTTTTTGACTTACCTTAAAAATTGATGAGCTCCAGAACTTCGGTCTTTCTTCATTGTTTGGAAACGAGGAAATCTCAATTGACGTGCACTGCTTTACTTCTCTGAAATGAGAACATATATCCCTGCTTTGCTTTTGTCTCCTTGAACTCTTACACTGAAATGAACAATGGTCAGTTCTAATTTGAAATGCCATGGAATACCTCAAGTCAACATGTTAGTCTAGACTCAGCATTCTCCCTCGGCATTTTCTCATTCCTTCTCCCACATCCTGGGAATCACCCAAGAGTT
This sequence comes from Sorex araneus, assembly GCF_027595985.1. Lineage (NCBI taxonomy): Eukaryota > Metazoa > Chordata > Mammalia > Eulipotyphla > Soricidae > Sorex > Sorex araneus. The sequence goes on from NC_073303.1 coordinate 16,169,983, forward strand.
CCTTTCTTTTCTTACCTATTGCTAATCCTGATAATTCAATTTCAGAAATGTTTCTCAGATCTGTATCCTTTTTTCCAATCGGCTACTGCCACAGACGAGGTATTTCTCTTAAAATTCCATCATCCCATTGGCCACTCTAGATTTTGTCCCAGTTATTTCCTTTTTCCTATTTCTACCAAAATAACTTATCTAAAATACAAGTGTGGTCAAGTAATTCTCCTCTTTAAAAAATCATTGGTAGTTGGAGAATCACGTTAAGTTCCCTGGTGTAGCATACACAGCCATCTGGAATCAGCTTCCCTAGCCCTTGCTGCAATCTGCAGTAAAATTAGGTTCCAGTAATATTGCCTTGTTGTGTATATCCTGCTTCAACAGACACACACACACATCTGCACTAGTGAGCCTCTTTCCAACGTTTTCTCTGCTTAAAATGCTTTTCCTAACTCTGATTCTTTCTTCTAAACTCAGGCACCAAATAACATCTTCTGCAAAAGTGTTTTTGGCTCACCATCCCTAAAAGTTGAGCTAGATATCCCCCACTTGTATTATTTTATTTTACTCTTTACTGTCACTATCACTGTCATCCCGTTGCTCATCGATTTGTTCCAGCGGGCACCAGTAACATCGCTCATTGAGAGACTTATTGTTACTGTTTTTGGCATACCCAATACGCCACGGGTAGCTTGCCAGGCTCTGTTGTGCAGACTCTATACTCTCGGTAGCTTGCCGGGCTCTCTGAGAGGGGCGGAGGAATCGAACTTGGGTCTGCGGCGTGAAAGGCGAACGCCCAACCACTGTGCTATCGCTCCAGCCCCTCTTTACTATATGTACTGAAAATGTAGCCAGAGGTTAAGGGTTGAATATTCATTCAATGAAGTGAAAGCTTCTTCAAATGACCCACAAAAATGTAAGTCTCTGACCCATCCTCATAGTCCTGTCTCTTTCTTGCTCCTCTAGCCCTGGTTTACTACGTTCCCTCTGCCCTGGTTCTTCTCCCTCTTCATCCCTCATTCTACTGAACTGAGGCTGGGCTTCTGCCTACAAAACAAAATATGTTGGAAGCCACACGGTGTCCATCTTGAACATTGCCACTGAAAGGACTGGTAGCTTCCATGGCTTTCATTTGGGACTTGGCAAACATGTTGTAGGAGTCCCTGGGAATGATGCGAGAAGGCCATTAGGGGGATAATCGCAGCCCCTGAGTGACAGCTCAATCTGAGCTCGCAGAGGAGAACCAGCGCCAGTTTTCCTGCCATGCACCTTCATCGTGGGAGGAGTCGTTCTCAGACCCAGCTGAGTTACCAGGATGGATGGCACAATGGGCAGGGGTCACGGGTCCTGCTCAAGTCGAAAAGCCTCAAGTAGCAGGATGCTGAGAAGGTCTCCCTAAACTCTCTTCACTTGGAGGGGTGGGCACACCGGGCGCTGCTCAAGGCTAACACCCGACTCTGAGCTCCGGGGTCACGTCTGCCGGTGCTCAGGGTAACACAGGTGGTGCTGGGATTGAACCAGATCCCTGCTCTCTCCCGCCAGCTCCTTCCAAGCTATTTTCTGTCTCTGGGCCCTTGCATCGCTCCATTCTCTACAGAGACTCATTCTTTTTCTTCCTGTCTGACCAGACAGAGTTGCTCTTTTTCATTTTCATTGTTTCCTTATAAACATCGACCCTAAAGACACCCCACTGAAGCTAGAGTTTTATGTTAATCTCCAATATACCACTTATATATTAGATTTAGGCAAATTATTCAAGCTAGCTGAGCTTCTCTGATTTTTGACTTTTAATGGGGGATGGTGGCGGTTGTACAGACAATACCTTTCCTTCTAGGTCCATGAATGAAGCAAATAAAAGAATGCAGGTGAAGCACTCGATGCCGTGCCCCGCGCAGGGGAGGCCCTTGATAATAATAAGCGTGATGGTCAATCTGAGCGTGAGAGAGAACTGTGTCTGGGCTCATCCGTGGCTGCGAGGCACTTGAGCATATTGGGAGGAAAGAGAGGTGGGCGGCTCTTAATACATTAATTATTTGAGAATAAGGACAGCCAAGCATCATTTATATTAATGGTCTGTGGGCCCTCAAGTGGCTTTGGAGCTGGGGCTGAAGACGGCTCTGCTTGTAACAAGGCAGTCCCGGTGTGAGGTTATAATTCTGCCATTCCGGCCCAGGCATCGCCTTCTCTTTGTCGGGCTCTTGTCCTGCACTGAACAGGAGGGTTCAGGGCAGATAATGATCCTCATTTGTATCCGTTAGGTCCTCAACCTGCTCTGAAATGCTCTTCATTAGCCTGGGAGGCCGGATTTATTTTCATTACCCTGATATTTGCCGAGCTGTTTGCTGCTGCCTTCCCCCTCCCCCCACGCCCCTCCCCCCACCCTCCCCGTGCAATATTCTCCTACTCTGGGAGAAGCACACCTTCTTATTGCTTTCTCTGACACTCGTGCTATTTTTAGAAAACAGGCTTGTCCTCATCACTTAGACACACATGCTTCCTGGAATCAGACTGACAGCCCGTTGAGCCTATACCCCTGCAAGGAGTCCTCTGTGTGTGGTCTTGGCACCACACACACACACACACACACACACACACACACACACACACACACACGCATGCACACACACATGCACACACATGTGCCAGAAAACAAAATATTCTTTTGGGGGACATATCCGGTAGTTCAGGGGCCCATATGGGTTATTGGGGATCAAAGCCAGGTCAGCCATGTGCAAACAAAACAAAACATTTTTTTTTGTTTTATTTTTGTTTTATTTTGCTTTGGGGTCACACCCATGATGCACAGGGGTTACTCCTGGCTCATGCACTCAGGAATTACTCCTGGTGGTGCTCGAGGGACCATTTGGGATGCTGGGAATTGAACCCGGGTCCGCTGTGTGCAAGGCAAACGCCCTACCCGCTGTGCTATCACTCCAGCCCCCCAAAACAAAACACTTCTTAAGGTTCTTCTTAGCCTAGAGATTCCCTCTGTGTGGTCTCTTGTTTCCTGTTGCTGGGCACTGACCTGACAGTCACTACTGCCTACTTGTATTTGCAGATTGTTGAGTCTCTCACCAGCTCTGTGCTCAGACAACTGTCTGTCTAGCTAACAGCCCTGAGCTAAAGCGAAAACTTCAATGCTGTAAAATGCAGTTTTCCCCTTCCACCTTCTCACACTCAGTGAGGAATGGCTCCCAACATCAAGGTCTAGGTGGAATCTTCCAGGACAGAGACACCAAGCGAATAGGCATCACATCAAGGGCGCAGCTGTGAGAGGCTGGGGCGTGTCCCGCAGCAAGGAGGAAGCTGCCTTCGCGTGGAGATGTGCCCAGTGGGCAGAGCTGAGACCTTCCCAGGAGCTAGACAGGGGCGGATCCACTGGAAGCTCCTGCACCTTTGGAAGGCGTCTGTGCTGCCTTCATCGTGAAAGGCGCCGCTGAGGATAGCCACAACCCCCGACAGTGCGGACGAGCAAACAAAATTCCCCCTCAAGGTGCCACGGAGCAAGTGGAAACCTCTTTGCTGTTTCCTACAGCCCCGCTCCCCCTCCCACGTGGTCTCCCTGAACCAAATGGAATTCTGCTAGTAACTGTTTTGGTAAATGAGTCATATTGTAGCAATCTTCATGAATCAAAGATAATTATATTTTTACTCAGCTAGCACTGGTTAAGAAAACTCTCTCATTCTTCAATTAGCCGTCTTTTCTCTCTGGCGTATCACGTCGACCTAGCGATTACTCCCTGGTCCTCTAGGTTGGAGCCTTTGAGAATTTCCTTTCCTTCCTCCCCGTGCTTCCCTATGTGGTATTTCTCCCGGTTCTTTGTAGGAAGCAGTTGAGGTGGGTTCAACTAAACCTGCCTAAAGGGGATTGAAGCTGACGCCTTCCAGGGTTATTTACAAACCATGAGAGATTTTCACTCTGCAAGGAGAAGGTCATGGTTCCATCTTGTCTTTCTCCCACAGATAGAATTTTTATTTTTATTTTTTTTGCTTTTTGGGTCACACCTGGTGATGCACAGGGGTTATTCCTGGCTCTGCACTCAGGAATTACTCCTGGCAGGGCTCAGGGGACCCTATGGGATGCTGGGAATTGAACAAGGTAAACGCCCTACCCGCTGTGCTATCACTCCAGCCCCAAAGCTTTAATATTTTAAGAATTTCCATGGAGTTGAAATCAAAGGACTCATTAGAGCCAGAGTTTTGGGGTATTGTACATTTATCTATTGTACTTTACTGTGTGTATAATATTATGGATAATATGCATACATTATGTTGAATTACACAACTCCTGGCAGGTTAGAAGAAAGACTTATTCTCCTCCATTTGACAGATGGGCAAACTGAGGCTAAGAAGCAAAGTCATGTACTCGAGGTCATACTGCAGAGGGAGCAGTGTGGATTCTACTGTCCACTATTCCCTTCCCTTTCCTACCCGGACAGGACACGGCACTCACTGTCATCATGGCAAATCACTGTCCCGTGGTTGCCTCCCTGACCTCAGAACTAAACCATGAGTGTTCCCAACACACATCAGTGTCATTCAGAACCAAAACAATAGATGAGCTTGCAGACTGAAGGGAAAGGCAGGGGTTTGGAGGTCAGCGGGTGATGGGGGTCACACCCCTGAGACATCACATCTCTCAGGAATGGCAGTTCCCAGGAACTTGTCGTAAGTGCAGATTCTCAAACTCTATCCAGGGCTACACGGAATAGAATATGAGCTGGGGCAAATCCCAGGCTAGCTCAGAATCGCCAGCCGCCCCCTCGGAAAGACCCTACATACTTCCCTGACTTTGAGGCTAATAGAAATCCAAATAACAGAACACTCAAAATCAAACCTGGTTTGGTGGACCTCCCTGGCATGCCGGCAATGCGGGGGCGGGGAGGGGGGAGCATCTTTCCTTGTGGGAGACTCTAGGCATGCGGGTCGTTGTCATTGGCTGATTTACAAGGACACAGTCTGCATCCTCCTGAACTCGCCTCCGTGGGATTTCCCACACTCAGAGTCAGACATTCTAGAGCACTGGAGTCGGCTGTGATTGGTTCCCGGTCGTGGAGCTCAACTGGGCAAACCAGACCTGCCCCGTGGGTGTCTCCCTTCTCATGCTGATCGTCTTCTGCGGCGCATGTCTGTGCTTTTGCTGAACGGTGGCTGCAACCCATTTGTCTTCCAGGCCTTTGAGTTGAACGGATTGCTTTTGTCCTGTTCTGCTCTCGGTAGTCTTCCCCTCTAGAAAAACCACTCAGAGGGACTTCCTGCTTCGTGATTTCCCGTTCTTGGATCTGGATGGCGGGTGGTTTCCCACATGCAAGCTGGGCCGGGCCTCCCAGAATGACAAGCGTCATCAGCTGGATTGGACTCAGTTGCAGGGGCTGGAGCCTGCGAGGCTGCACTCCTGACAAGTTTCCAGAGGCTGCAGGACTGCCGAGAGATTTGGATTCCGTCTTCCAGTGGCTCCATCATCAGCCTCTCTTGCAAGGATTCTCAGGGGCTGCGCAAGTGGGGACTCACCCTCTTGTCTTTCCACCCCAGAGTGCATTCTCTCTCTTTTTTTTTTCCTTTTTGGGTCACACTTGGCGATGCTCAGGGGTTCCTCCTGGCTTTGCACTCAGGAATTACTCCTGGCAGTGCTCGGGGACCATATTGGATGCTGGGAATCAAACCTGGGTCAGCTGCGTGCAAAGCAAACGCCCTACCCGCTGTGCTATTATTGCTCCAGCCCCAGAGTGCATTCTCATATGGACCCTGATCCCAGGTCCACGCTAGAAGCTCATAATCAGGAGGATTTCCCTGGGTATCTTGTCTTTCTAGAGGGGCCGCCCCTGCTCTCTCCCTCTGCACTGCTCTGTCCACGCTCCCCTTCCACCAGAAACTTACTTACTCCTTGGCCCCCCCCAAAGCGCCATGATTTACCTGCTAAGAGAGGTAACAACTGTCTCTTGAACAACTGTCTCCTGCTGCTCAGACTGGAGAGATGGTGAGATGGGACAGCAGGGGAGGACTGCAGGCGGCTGCTTCAGCTGACCTTGGTTCGATTGGCAGCACAACAAATTGAGCATCGCCAGGAATCTCCCGCTGTGGCCCAAGATCCCCCCAACCACCACCACCACCATCACCACCACCACCACCACCAACCACCCTTTGCCCCCAAACAAGTCTCTCTTTTTCTCTGGGCCTCTGTTACTAAGAGTTAGACCATGTGCTCACAAAGATCTGTGACTTCCTCCGAGACTCTTACGTTTATTTGGGAGACCACGCAGGGCCCCGGGGATGATGCAGTGAGAGGGATTGAAGACAGACCTTCTGCAGTTCAGGCACGTATATAAGTCCGCTCCACGGAGCCATCTCTCGGGCCCAAGACACTCTTCATTCTTTTTTTTCTTTTTGGGTCACACTCGGCGATGCACAGGGGTTACTCCTGGCTCTGCACTCAGGAATCCCTCCTGGTAGTGCTCAGGGGACCATATGGGATGCTGGGAATCGAACCCGGGTCGGCCGCATGCAAGGCAAATGCCCTACCTGCTGTGCTATCACTCTTTTTTAAAAATTTTTATTTTATCACCATGTGGAAAGTTACAAAGTTTTCAGGTTTATGTCTCAGTTATACAATATTCAAACACCATCCCTTCACCAGTGCCCATATTCCACCACCAAAATCCCCAGTATACCCCCCGCCCCCACCCCCCAACTGTATAACTGATGAATTTCACTTCATTTTCTCTTTATCTTGATTACGCTCCATATTGCAAAACAAAAATCACTATTGTTGTTGGAGTTTCCCCCCAAGAAAGACAGCCCTACTAAGGAAGCATTTGATAATTGGTTTTCCATTTAAAGATTGTATGTTTTCAGTTTTTAGAAAAGGTCGATGCGGCCGCACGGTTCGGATGTGTCCCAGTCCCGCAAACTGGAGCCGTGTTAGTTGCTGCTCAGTGTCGCCAGGGCTCCATCTGGAGAAGGTGTGCTGGCTGTACCTCCTCCGTCTGGATCCCCGGTGTTGCTGGCCCGGTTTCGGGTTCGGAGCATTTCTCTGGCCACGTTGCTCACCAGAATGCCTGGCCGCTTCTCTGTTGAATCCATGCTATCACTCTTGATTCTTATGCCAGGCCAGGGAGGTGTTGTCTGGGGTCAGGGTTATGACTGGGGCGAAGGGGACACGGGGTTCCCTGAGCTGGGAGGGCAACTGGAGGAGAAGGGGGGAGGGGTGCAGCTGACCTGGCCTCCTTCCAGGCGAGCCACCCCAACACACTCAGCTTGGGCTACAGTGGTCTCACTCCCACTTTCTCGCCAATCGCTGGGGCCCTGAGGAATAGAAGCCGCCGTGCCTCCTCTGGGGAAAATTCCTGCCCGCCTCTCCAAGCCCAGAGTGCAGGAAGCTCTGCAGAAACCGTGTCTGTGCTCCGTCCTGGCGCTGGTGGGCCCCGGCACCCGTCCCTGGACATGAGGGCGGCCGGCCTGGCTTTCCTTTCCCGGGACCCGCCAGTGTCTTCCGTGCCCTGGGTGTCTGTGAGGACGGGGGAACGGCTTTCCCAGCTCATTCACATAACAGATAAGACGAGAAATTAGCTGCTGGATGAGCAACCTGGGGGCTGTTCATTTTGTCACAATAAATAAGCCTGGGCTGCTGATGCTGCCGCAGCCTGCAGGCGTACGCCTGGTGTGTGTGTGTGGGCGGGGGGAGTGCCCCCACGGCACCCCAGAAGTTTCCTTTTGTGATTCTCCCCTTCCACCCACCCTGCGGGAGGTTTCCCCCATCTGAGTCTGGGGTGAAATGGCCACCAAACGGACACGCGTTGCCTCCAGGCAGCTGCTGGGTCTGTCATTCCCCAGCCACCTCCTGCACCCCTGGTCCCCATGCCACATCATCGTCACCCCCTCAAGACCTGCTGCTCAGCTCAGGGCAACCCCCCCCTTTCCAGGTGCATTTATTCCTCATTTACATTGGTGGGTGCAGGAGCTGGGGACAGCTTGAGGGGACCCTTTAGCAACAGGGAGCAAGAAGATGATCTGCCTGAAGGTCAGGGCTGGCAGGGTTGCTTCCCAGCCCCCTTCAAACAAAAGCCCCCTGCTGGGCTCCTGGTTGCAGGGCACTCAGCAGCCCGGCCGTGTAGGCAAGCTGGCCTGGAGTCACCGTGCCCACGGACCCCCCAGGTGGGGGAGAGGCCTGAAGGGCTAGGCTGCATCTTCCCTTAGCACCTTCTCCTGTGGTATCTGATGCCAGGGAGAGAGTGTTGGTTGGGATGGAGCCGGGGGAAGAGGTTGAAGAAGAAATGCAGGACCAGGAACAGAAAACGGGTGTAAGAGGCACGTCCAAGATGAGGGCGCCCTGGTGCCCAGGTGCCTGGGATGTCAGCAAGATTTTTTTTTATTTTTTTGGTGGGGGTTGTTATTGAGCCATACTGCTTGTCAGACTTTGCTCCTTCCTCTAAGCTCAGGTCTTACTCCTGGGGAGTGCATGTGGTGTGGGGGTCCAACCAAGGTTGGCCACGTGCAAGGCAAAGACCATGATCCTGTACTGTTTCTCTTTCTCTCTCACACTCTCTCTCTTTTTTTGCTTTTTGCTTTTTTTTGGTCATACCCAGCGATGCTCAGGGATTATTCCTGGCTCTGCACTCAGAAATTACTGCTGGCAGTGCTTGGGGGACCATATGGGATGCTGGGGATTGAACCCTGGTCGACCAAATGCAAGGCAAATGCCCTTACCTGCTGTGCTATCACTCTGGCCCCTCGCCTAACCCTGTCTTCATTGGCTCCTGGCGTCAGACTCACAGCCAAGTGTCAGCTGGCCTCCATTGCGAATGGATGGTTATTTATTCAGTTATGGGGGGAGCGATAGCACAGTGGGTAGGGCATTTGCCTTGCACGTGGCCGACCCGGGTTCGATTCCTCCGCCCCTCTCAGGAGCCCGGCAAGCTACCTGCATTACAGAGCCTGGCAAGCTCCCCGTGGCATATTCGATATGTCCAAAACTGTAACAAGTCTCACAATGGAGACATTACTGGTGCCTGTTAGAGCAAATTGACAAACAGCAGGATGACAGTGAGACAGTGAGTGATACAGTGATGGGGGTCCAAGTCTGGGCTGGACAGGATTATTCCTCCTGGAATAATTCAGAGGGGACCCTCCCCCGGCTCTTGCTTCTCAGAGCTCTGGGGTTTGCTGCTATGTGCTTTCTGGTTGTAGGACCCAATGTGTGTGTGTGTGTGTGTGTGTGTGTCCAGACTTCCCGCTTCATAAAGAGTCCTATGAGAGAAACCTGCCCGCCTGCCCTCTCTCTGCTTACCTATTCTGCCAAGACCCTTTCTCTGAAGAGGGCCACATTCTGATGCTCAGAGAGAAATGACTCCCGCATCTCTTTGGTGGTATGTGCAATGCAGAAATGCAACCTTGCTGGTCCTAGACCTGAGTTGAAGAAATTTTTTTTTTTTTTTTGTTATGTGCTCTGCCTGTGTCCAGGAGAGGGGAACTTCCCTTGCTGCCATGTCTCCTCTTCTGGGCAGCTTTTAGGGTGAAGGAGGTGGGCCCAGACGGGGCGGATCTCGCGGGCAGGGACACTCTCAGAGAAAGCAAGAGCAGAAACCTAGCCGGGCTGCTAGCTTGTTGTTGTTTAATGTTTAGAAAACTACAGAAAGGGAAATCAATTATGGGGCCTACCTGAATTTTATTTCCTCACCCAAAACCAAATTACTCAGCAAACTTATCGCTTGCTGTTGCAGGCTTTGGTATTAAGGAAAACAATCAGGGAGGCAGGATTAATCTCTGACAGCCGCCTTATCTTTAACTTGCACCTTTGTTATTTTCTGATGAGCTGCTCCTTTTCTGCTGCCACGTTGTACCATACCTCACTGGTTCCTTTCATTTTATCATCAGGCAAGAGCGGGGGACCTTTCAGTTTATTAAAAAACCTTTATTTGTGAAGAACAAAGAGAGGGGGGAAGGCAAACAATGAGGTCAGACAATCTCGCGCCTGCCAGGACTCACTCACCTGTTAGAGTGTTATCAGTTGGGGGAGACTCGCATCGTGGAGAATGAGGGGCTGTCAGGCTATTTGACTGCACGCACGCGCGTGCGCGCGCGCGCACACACACACACACACACACACACACACACACACACACACTCCCCAAACCTGCCGGTCACACATCAGCCTTCACAAAAGAGTCCTTCCCCGACAAGTGGAAGCTGCTCTATTTGCTTCTGTTTCTGAGCTCCCGTAACCGGGAAGAGGGAAGAGAGAGAGTCCTCTGATTCTTCAGGGTTTGACCCTCCCCACACGTTAGCAGAATCCAAGGCTTCCCCTGAAAGGTAAAACCTTTCACAACCACGTTTGTGGTCCTGTAACTTGGTTCTATGTGGGCTGAGAACAGCCTGGTTGGCGGTGCGTGTGTGTGTGCGTGTGTGCGTGTGTGTGTGTGTGTGTGTGTGTGTGTGTGTGTGGGTGCGCTTGTGTCTCTGTGCTGTAACCTCCTTGCTGCTTCTTTATTTGGGCTCCTGGGAAGGCCTGAGTTAGGGTCCACGCCTGAATTCTGTTTGGTATGTGGCTGGTGGCTGTGCTATTTGTCTGCACACACAGACACACAGACACACACTTCCCAAACCTGCCAGTCACACATCAGCCTTCACAAAAGATTTCTTCCTTGACAAGCAAAACTGAACTATTTCCCCATTTTTTTGAGCTCCTGGAACCCGGAAGAGAGAGTCCTATGACTCTCTTCAGGGTTTGACAGCTTCCCCCCCCCCCCCCCCACACACACATTAGCATAATCCAAGGCTTCCCCTGAAAGGGAAATGTGTTTATTGTGGCTGTGTTTATTGCAAAGGTCTCTCTGCTAAGCACAGACTCTCCTGGCCTTAGGCCTTAGTTTCCTCCTGTCTCAGATGGGGGTGGGGGGCTATCAAACTGAGTGGGGAGGGATCTGCATTTTCCAGCCTTCGGAGGGCCCTTGACCATTTTTTTTCTTGTTTACATAGTTGCTGCTTCCAGGCCCTGCAGGGCCAAGTCTCCTCACAGAACTTGCTGGGACTCAGCCATGTCCCCTCCAGCTAGTCCCTTAGATGGTGTTTCTCAAGGGTGTGTGTGTGTGTGTGTGTGTGTGTGTGTGTGTGTGTGTGTGTGTGTGTATGACTGCCTGTGCGCCCCCAAGAGATTCCAAGGGGGCTACAGGTAAAATTCAAATAAATGTTTGATACCTCCGCCCCTCTCGGAGAGCCCGGCAAGCTACCGAGAGTATCTCCCCTACACGGCAGAGCCTGGCAAGCTACCCGTGTGTATTGGATATGCCAAAAACAGTAACAATAAGTCTCACAATGAGAGACGTTACTGGTGCCCTCTCGAACAAATCGATGAGCAACGGGATGACAGTGACATTGACAGTGACAGGGGTCACAGCACAAGACCAGGGAAGAACCAGAACCAGGAGGACCATGGGGAGGGGCATAGAGGAAACCAGGTCCGAAGGAGGCCGCAGGCACAGGCTGAGGAAGGATGACACGAGCCTCTGGGTCCTCCGGACTCGAGTCTGGGCTCAGCCCCCCGGCGGATCAAAGAAGCCCACAGTGCGAGTCACACCTCCTGCTTTTGAGCCCCACCAGCTGGGCAGGGGGGAGTCTGGCTTCGCTACCCAGCGGAGTTCCTCCAGGAGGCTCCTCCACCTGGGAGCAGGGGCCCAGGCACGGGTCTCTACTCAGAGTCTCCCAGCAAAAACCAAGGTACAGAATTCCAGCTTTCCGCAGAATCCCTACAGTTTCAGGCAGGTCCTGGGGCTGGGAGACGCATCTCAGGGCTGGGGGGTGGGTCCCCCACCCTCTCAGACCCTGCACCCCACCTCCAGCGCTGTCGGGGATTGTCTGGTGGTCCTGGAGCACTCCAGAGTGACCCTGATAGCCCCTAGCCTCTAGCCCTGTGAGGTCAGCTGTAGTCAGGCTTGGCCCTTTGAGCACTGTGGGAGGAGGATCCACCCAAAAGCCAGAGACCTGGGGTCTCATGGCAGGGGGACGCTCCGCACCCAGATGTTACCTATAGTCCCATGTCATGTAGCCCAACACCTGCTTTAGGGGGAGAATGTCTGATGCTGAATGTCTGATGCTGCTTTTTCACAAAGCCTCCTCTGATTAGGTCAGGCCCACCCAGAATAATCCACTTTTTGCATGGCAGGGGCTGGGTGGAGCGAATATTTCATCATTTTCTCTGGTCCCCATGTGCTTGGGGTGGCAGAGAGGATTACATAGGAGTTGTATATCAGGAGATGGAGATCTTTGGGGGGTCCATCTTAGGATCTACCACACAATGTCCTCAAATTCTTCACTCTGAACCTTTCTCGAGTGTTCATTGCCTCCTACTTCCAGTAATTTTTTTTTTTAATTTAAACACCATAGTTTACAAAGTCATTCATACTACAGCTATGAAGGGCTTTTTTTGGGGGGGGGTCACACCCAGCGATGCTCAGGGGTTACTCCTGGCTTTGCACTCAGGAATTACTCCTGGCTGTGCTCGGGGGACCATACGGGATGCCGGGGATCGAACCCGGGTCGGCCACGTGCAAGGCGAACGCCCTACCCACTGTGCTATCGCTCCGTCCCCTGTGAAGGGCTTTTGATGGTTCAACACCAATCCCACCCCTGGATGGAACAGTGTCTCCATTTTCCCAACCACCCGCAAGCCTGCCCGCTTAGCAGGCACATAATACTTTATTTTCTTTTGCTTGTCACAACCAAATGCTACAGGAATTATCCAAAAATAGTTCAATAAAAGGAAATTTGTGGAAACTGTTCTATGTCACCGCAGGGTTGTTAGGTCTTTGTTGGGATTTCCTCAGCTGTTTGTCACTTGTTGAGTCTTCTGTGTTATTGTTCCGGTTTGTGGAGTTTAGTCGGCTTCTACGTTACTTTCTCATCTAACCTGGTGGACTGGAATTTCAGCGTGGTGGAATTTAGAGGGTTGTTCAGCTGTGTGGTCCCAGACCCTCAAGATCTGTAGAACTGGAATGAATCTGCAGAGAGTCTTAGTGAGCCTTGGAGGGAGGCCGCAGGCCGTTGGTGTGGGGGCTGTGGGGGTCTGTGGATATGGCTGCGGGGCTTTATGGGGCAAGGAATCAGCCTGCCCCTCTCCCAAGAGAGTCAGTTGGGGGATTGGTGTGTCCATGCACTTCAACTGCTTGGCTTGCATCTCCTCAGAGTTCTAGGCTGTGACTCTGAAGAGCAGGTCTAGTGGGGTAGTCAACGTAGGCTGTGGGAGGTGGACATCCTCATTCCAGTCTTTTTTTTTTTAAAGAAAAGAATCACCATGAGATAGTTATAGACTTACAAATGTTCCCACTTACATTTCAGTCATACAATGATAGAGTATCCATCCCTCCACCGGTGCCCATTCTCCACCACCAATGTTCCCAGTAACCCTCTCATCACCCCCACCCTATTCCCCGCCCCTACCCTCAACCCCACCCCCTGCCTCTGTGCAGGCACATTTCCTTTTACTGTCTCCTTTTGGGTGTTATGGTTTGCAATACAGGTAGTAAGTGGCCATCATGTTTGGTCCATAGTCTACTTTCAGCATCCATCTCCCATCCCGAGCGGGCCCTCCCAGCATCCTTTGCTTAGTGGTCCCTTCTCTATCCCGGCTGCCTTTTCCCCCAGCATGTGAGGCCAGCTTCCAAGCCATGGAGCGATCTTCCTGGCCCTGATCTCTACTATCCTTGGGTGTTAGTCTCCCATTTTGTTACTTTATATTCCACAAATGAGTGCAGTCATCCTATGTCTGTCCCTCTCTCTCTGATTCACTTCACTTAGCATGATACTCTCCATGTGGGTCCACCTCTATGCAGAGTTCATGACTTTGTCTAATTCCAGTCTTAAGTTTTCCTTCCGGTTGGTTGTGTGGTTGGAACCATCTTGGTGGGTGGCAAAAGTGTTAATGTCTCTCTGTTTCATCTGCTCACTCCACTGAAGAAATTGGGAAGCAATGTTAAGATTTGTGGAACAGCTCCTTTGGAAACCATCCCCTCCAGAGTCTGATTGTCCTGGGGTGGGTGGGGGGATGAGGGGGTAGATCCTTGGGGGGGAAAGAAGACAAATTCTGGGGCACAGATGAGAATGCTGGGAGCCGGGTGCTGTGTGGGGACAAATTGTGTCTCTCATTTTACAGGATTAAGCTAGTCACCATGAACCCCAAGGGCCACCTCCATTTTCTTTCTCTTTCTGCCAGTAATTTCCTGTGTCCATGATCCCAATTTAGAAGCTCAAAAGGGGCTGCCTCGTGTGTTGACCTTGTTTCCTGTTATTTTGTGTCGACTTCACTCCCAGATAGAATCTCTGAGGTTCTGACCTTCCTGGCAACCTGACCCAGATTCTGGATTTCCCCCTTGTTAGTATTTGATTCCGTCTTTGATTCGGAGCCGGAACCTAATGACTGTATAATTAGTTTCGGCAACTCCGAGAGGTTTCTTCTCATGCTCTGGAGCGCTCATCTCCCCCTGCTTGGCCGTGACGGGGCTCCAACGTGCATCCTGATTCTTCTCTTCCCTGCCTCCCTCTCTGATCCCCTTCAAGGTTCTGAAGAATCTTTAGGTAAGTAACCTTGAAAGAAACGGAAATAATTCTGCTCTGCAGCCTCGCATATCTCTCATAAACTCTTGTGAACTTGCTTGCAGCTTCTGGGATGTTCAAGAGTTTCATCCTCTCTCCAGGGACGAATGCCTTGACCTCACCACCAGGGCAGAGATCAGGACTCAGTGACAGTGCTCTTTTGAAGTCCCAAGAGAATTAGCTATTCTCTATCTTTAGCAACACACATATGCATGGACACAGAGATATGCAGAGAAGAATACACAGGCACTCAGAACCTGAATGCGATACCACTTCACATCCGTTAGGTTGGTAACTGTGAGAAACAAAATGCAAAATGAACAGTGCGGGTGAAAAAAATGGAGAGACTGGGACACTTGGGCTTTGTCACTAGGGATGTAAAATGATGCAGCTGCTTGGTAAAAGTGTATGGTGGTTCCGGGGGAAGGCACAGGTAGAATTGCCAGGTGATGACAATTGTACAAATAGAATTACCATCAACTCCATTTGGGGGTGGGGGAGGGCGAAATATTTAAAGAATCAAACATGTTCTTAGCTCCCATTGATCATAGCAGCTCTATTTTTAATAGCCCAAAGCTGGAAACAATTTTAGTGCCTCTTGGCAGATGACTAGAAAAACCAAATATATGCACAGAGTATGTATGTATGCATATATATATGTACATATATATACATATTATATAGCATTGTAACACTGTCATCCCATTCATCAATTGGCTGAAGTGGGCAACAGTAATGTCTCCTTTGTGAGACTTGTTACTGTTTTTGGCATATTGAATATGCCACGGGTAGCTTGCCAGTCTCTGTCCTGTGGGCGGGATATTCTTGGTAGCATGCCGGGCTCTCTGAGAGGGATGAAGGAATCGAATCTGGGTCAGCCGCCTGCAAGGCAAATGCCCTACATGCTGTACTATCACTCCAGTCCTACATATATAGAGAGATACATCTATGTATATATATATACACACACACACACACACAAAGGAATGTTATTCATCTTTATAGTAGAAGGCAGTTCCTTTTTACTAAGCTGGAACATCTGAGGACTTTATGCTCAGCAAAATTATCCAGACCCAGAAGGACAAATGTGTGATTTTACATCAGTGTCGTCCTGTCTAGGAGAGGCCAAATACATAGGAACAGAAAGTGGAATGTTGGTTGCCAGGGGCTGGGAGAGCTGGGAAGGAGGAGTTTTCATCTGATGGCTACAAGATTTTTGTTTGGGAAGATAAAAAGTGTTCTAAAGATGGCGGGGGGGCGGTCTTTATGTTTGTCTCAATGCATTTTATTTTATTTTAATTTTTTGCCGTATCTGGCAGTGCTCAGGTCTTACTCCTCACGTTGCACTCAGGGATCACTTCTGGAGACTGTGTGTCATGCTAGGAACTGAACCCGGGTTAGCTGCATGCACGGCTACTGCTCCAACCCCTGCCATTGTGTTTTATAGCACTGATCCCTTTAGAAATGTTGAAAAAGTAAATTTTATGTGATATATATTTCACCACACTAACACCCTCCCCCTCCCCGCCTGGCAAGCTACCCATGGCATACTGGATATGTCAAAAACAGTAACAATGACAGTCCTCATTCCCTGACCCTGAAAGAGCCCCCAATATGCCTTGGGGCTTCAGTAGCACGTGACAGGGACTATTGGAGACATTACTGGCGCCCATTCGAATAAATCAGTGATCAACAGGATGACAGTGATACAGTGATACAGAACCCTGCCCTCCCCCCCCACACACACACACCAAACAGGATATTTATATGTGTGGTTTGAAAGTTTCCAATATACACTTGAGGCAATATGTTGCAGAGTTCTAACATTTTTTCTGGTTGAATGCTACATTGAGTTCAAGACACACTGCCCAAAGGAGAACCGTTGGTGAAAGTGCCTCAGTGTATGCAAATACTTTCCAACTTGGTGACATTAGAGCTGACTGTGTGCATTTCAGACTTAATAATCAGATACAAAAGCAGCATCCTCATGAAAGCATCTTGCCCAGTGTTTATGCGACCAACTCTTTGAACATGAGGTAAGTTGACTCCTCATGATCGCCGCACCTGCTCTTCTGTTACAGAAGATTCTTAAGGGGAGAGAGAAAAGATCCCAAGAAAAAGGCAAACTAAATTGGACTTTTTTTTTCTTTTTGGGTCACACCTGGCAATGTACAGGGGTTACTCCTGGCTCTGCACTCAGGAATTATTCCTGGTGGTGCTCAGGGGACCATATGGGATGCTAGGAATCGAACCCGGGTTGGCCACGTGCAAGGCAAATGCCCTACTTGCTGTGCTATTGCTCCAGCCCCCGGACTTTTAAAAAAATTTTTTAATGGAATCACTGTGAGATAGACCCTTACAAAGCTATTCGTGATTAGGTTTCAGTCATGCAGTGTTCCAGCACCCATCCCTCCACCAGTGTACGTTTCCCAGCACCAGTGTCCCCAGGTTCCCTCCCATCATACCCCCTGCACGCCCTGTCTGCCTCTATGGCAGGCGCTTCTCTCTCTCTGTCTCTGTCTCTGTCTCTCTCCCCCCACCCCTTTTTGAGCATTGTGAGATTGTGAGAAGGGTACTTCTCCATACAGCCATATTGCCGTAGTGTTGCCACATCGCCATATATTATGGCAATCATAGTTCAACGGGACTTCTGAGCTGAGAGCTGACCAGTTGACCAGTTGCCCCTGAGCGGAGCCTCTCTGTGCTGGGGTTGGTCCCAGGCTCTGCGGTTTTGCTTGGATGGGCCGCAGTCTCGCCCAGCAGGAGAGGGGCTGTAACCATCCCAGGCTGTTAACCAAGTGGCTTCTTGGGGCCAGGAACTCTGCCTGGGACTTGGAGCCGGCAGGAAGATCCAGTCCCACTTTGCCCCCTTCCCACGCTCCTTTCTACAGAACGTGTTCTCCGTGTCCAGTGCTCTTCCCTCTGTTTAGACGGTGTTTGTCGTGTCCGGTCCCTTCTCTTGTACGGTCTCATCCAGCCCTCCTGCAAACGGCACCCGGTGCTCTTGTTTCATTCCCCCCCAACAGATGTGTGAAGCTCCGAGGACACGGGGAGAGACATCTAGTCCTACCGTCTGGCCTGCCACCCGACACATACGCCCGAGACAAGCTGGAAGGGCTCCCTGTCCTTCCAGGACAGGAAGATCGCGTGGCCCCCGGAGAGGCGATGGCTGTGGCCCAGAGAGGCGAGGGGGCTTCAGCGACAAGACTGACAACGGGAGAAGCAGGAAGAAGGAAGCTGTGGCTGAGACAGGTAGCGGGTGCCCCCGGCGCTCCCGAAGAGCTGCCAGTCCCTCCGAGTTGCTGGCTCGAGACTCAGCAGACCCGGCTGTGGGGTGGGTGGGGCCCGCCTGGCGGAACACGGGGCAGGTGGCCTGTGGAAGCACAGGCAGGTGGTGGGCGTGGGGGAGGAGCTGGCCGGGGTGGGTGGGATGAGCCATCAGCAGCCAGGGAGGGCCTAGTCCCCGCCAGCATCAGTTCCAGGCAGCTGAGAGAGCGGTGGGGGTGGGGCGGGCAGGAGGGGGGGCCCCCCTGGCCTGGGCGGGGAGGAGTGGGAGAGGGAAGGGCACAGACCTCGGGCCCTGAGACCCAGACCTGAGGCCAGAGAAGCTGGTGGGCTCCGAGTGGGGGCTGGACCCCAGAGAACACGCAGAGGCAGGAGCAGACCGAGTTGAGGTTGATTTGGTTGAAACCTCACGCAGCACGTTTCTGCCTGGCGCTGTCTGGTGCCAGGGGCTTGTCCAGGCCAGGGAGGGGGTGTGGGAGTGTGGAGGGGTGTGTGTGTGTGGGGGGGGTGTGGAGGTGGGCGATGTGGGGAGGCAGGGGGTGGGGATTCCAGGAGGAGGACCTCTTTCTTCTCTCTCCATGGATCCCTCTGTCTTCTCAGAGGCAGACGCCAAGACATTAAAAAAAAATAATAAAAAAGGGACTCAGAAAAGCTATTCCTCATCAAGTTGAACACCATTCAATAGAGACCTTTCTGCTTGCCCCTTGCACTGGAATCGAGCTGACAAAAGAAAAAAAGGAAGTCATTAGCGGGTGGGAAAGGTCTTCAGGAAATCTCATGGATAATGAGTTAGTTGTACTGGACGGGCGGGAGACTCAGAAGGTCCCTGCTGTACCTGGAAGGACGCAACTGGCCCCTGCAGGAGGCCCAGGGACCCCAGTGGAGAAACAATGAGGCCCAAGAGCCAGAGACAGGAGGTCACGGGGCAGAAGGAGGCAAGTGTGGGGCTGGGGGCACTGGGGGGACCAGGGCTCTGAGATGTGCTATAAAGAGGCAGGGACCAGCACTCACAGAGCTCCTAGGGGGTGTCAAGGTATTTGGGTTTCATGCTAAGAAAAATGAAAAGCCAGTGAGTGCTCCAGAAAAGGCTGCCTTTGGTGGCACCAGGGTTTCCGGAGGGTGGAGAGTTGCTTGTTGGAGTCCCGGTGGGTGCTGGCCTGCTTGGGTTTTGTGAAGACACACTTTTTTTTTTTTTGAATTTTATTGAATCACCATGAGATAGTTACAAGCTTTCATGTTTGGGTTACAATCTCACAATGATCCATCCCTCCATCAGTGCACATTCCCCACCACCAATATCCCGGGTATATCCCCCCTTTCTCACCCTCCCCCTGCCTCTGTGGCAGACAATATTTCCCATACTCTCTCTCTACTTTTGGGCATTATAGCTTGCAACACAGACACTGAGAGGTCATCATGTTTGGTCCATTATCTACTTTCAGCACACATCTCCCATCCCGACTGGTTCCTCCAGCCATCATTTTCTTAATTATCCCTTTTCTATTCCATCTGCCCTCTCCCCTCTGCTCATGAAACAGGAAGACACACCCTTTTCCGATTCACACAGCACTTTGTTCCCGGTTTCTTATCTGTGTGGACAGACAGCTTGGTGCTGAGGCTTCCAGCCCAGGCCCATGGCGGGGGCCCACCCGCATGAGCTCCCTGTCTCTCGAGGGCTCCCCTCCAAATCCCAGTACCTTGGTGTGTTAGGGCTCGAACAGATGAATTTGTGGCTGACTTGATATTTTACGACTATATACCTGGGTGTTGGGTGTAAGCGGGATATTTCTGTGTGCACGTATATGTGGACTGGAGCGATAGTGCAGCAGGTAGGGCATTCGCTTTGCACACGGCTGACCCGGGTTCGAATCCTCCGCCCCTCTTGGAGAGCATGGCAAGCTACTGAGAATATCTTGCCCGCATGGCAGAGCCTGGCAAGCTACCCATGGCGCATCCAATATGCCAAAAACAGTAATAACAAGTCTCACAATGGAGACGTTATTGGTGCCCGCTCGAGCAACTCAATGAACAACAGGATGACAGTGACAGTGACGTATTTGTGTGTTAGGAGGTAGGGGAATAGGGAGAGAGGAGATAATAACTTAATTTATTATTTTGAAAATATTTGGGGGGCACCATCAAAGTGATAGCACAGTGGGTAGGTGTGACCTGGTCCAGTTCCTGGCACCCCCTATGGTCCCCTGAGCCCTGCCAGGAGTGATCCCTGAGCACAGACCCAGGAGTAAGACCTGAACACTGCCAGGTATGGCTCAAAAAACAAATTTCAAATTTTGGGGGTGGTAACTAGGGTTGTAGTGTACAAAGCAAGTGCCTTCACCCCTACACTTTCCAGCCCTTTATACATTTTTAAATATAATTTGGTATCATAATTATAATAGTGTTTACATTTATCATATTGATATGCAAAGTTACGGAATCAAAGTGAGTCATTTAATTCTTTATAATACATTCGCTTTGCCAAGAAGAGAAAATTTGTTTTTGGAGTTAGGGGTTTGGAAACTAAGAGGTGAAAACAAATGGGCTCAGTTGTGGATACAGGTATCAGACAGGTGATGCCAGTGAATGAAAGAAAGAAATGTGTGTGTGTGTGTGTGTGTGTGTGTGTGTGTGTGTATGTTTGCGCACATGCACACATGTTGCCGTGGAGAGTGGAGAAGAAGAAAATAAAATCTCAAGCTGGCTTCCAGATTCTGGTATTTGAATTGTGTCCCTCCTACCTGAGATAAATGGTTATTTAAAATCTCAGTGCTTCGAGAAGCAGAGCCTCCCGCCTACTGACTGTGATCCTGAGGTCTCCTAACCCATTTTGGCACCAGAGCAGACTCTTGCAGCCATGCATTTTGACTGTGAACTGAACTACAACCTCGTGCAGCCTGGGAAGGGATTTTTTTCCCTCTCCACCCCATTTTTCTGAGCGAAAATGGCGGCAGCGGCAGCAGCCACGCGGTGAGAGCCACCCTCTAAGACCCCTCCACCAGGAGGTAGGACTTTCTTTAGTGACGTAGCCTGTAGGTGATCCTGGGAGGGGAGGTGTTCCCGGCGCGCCTTCCGCCCAGAGATGAACCAAGAGCCGCGGCACGAGAAGCAGAGCCTCCCGCCTACTGACTGTGATCCTGAGGTCTCCTAACCCATTTTGGCACCAGAGCAGACTCTTGCAGCCATCCATTTTGACTGTGAACTGAGCTAAAATATTAGAAACCCAAAACCGCGCGGACTCAAAGTCTTCACTTTTACCAAGGAAGAGAAATTATTAGATGATGCTTATTCAGCAGGCCTGATTGTTGGGGAAAATTTCCAATCAACAATAGTGAGTTCTGTATGGAAATATGAAATGTACTCAATATATAGAGAGAATAATGGGAATATCATCAGCTACTTAGATGGGGGGAGGGGTGGGAGGGGGGTGTATTGGGGTTCTTGGTGGTGGAACGGGTGCACTGGTGAAGGGATGGTGGTTTAATCAGTATTTGACTGTGACTTAAACCTGAAAGCCTTGTATTTTTTTTGTTTTCACGGTGGTTCAATAAAATATTTCTTTAAATAAAAAAAAAAAAATAAAATCTCAGTGCTTGAGCAGCAACTAACACGGCTCCAGGATTCGGGACTGGGACACATCCGAGCCGCGGGGGGGCACTGGAGTGGGGGGACGCCAGCCCAAAATTCCAAGTGGTCCCGGCTGCCGGAAGTCACGCCCTCAACCCACCCTCGGCGCCATCTTGCCACAATCAACAGAGAAGCGGCAGGCATTCTGGTGAGTAACGCGGCCCGGACAATGCTCCGGACCCGAATTGGGGCCAGCAACACCGGGGAGCCGGAAGGAGGAGGTGCCGCCAGCACACCTTCTCCAGATGGAACCCTGGCACACTGAGCAGCAACTAACACTGCTCCAGGATTCGGGACTGGGACACATCCGAGCCTCGCGGCCGCTTATGCAGCCGCGAAACCTTTTCTAAAACCTGAAAACATACAATCTTTTAATGGAAAACTAATCATCAAATGCTTCCTTAGTAGGGCTGTCTTTCTTGGGGGTATAACTCCCACAACAATAGTGAGTTTTGTGTTGAAATATGGAACGTAATCAAGGTGAAGAGAAAATGAAGTGAAATTCATCAGTTATACAGTTGGGGTGGGGGGCAGGGGATATACCGGGGATTTTGGTGGTGGAATATGGGCACTGGTGAAGGGATGGTGTTTGAATATGGTATAACTGAGACATAAACCTGAGAACTCTGTAACTTTCCACATGGTGATAAAATTAAAAAAATATAAATAAATCAAAAGTAAGCATAAAAAAATAAAATCTCAGTGCTATCGGGTCATCTAAAGGAAACGCCACATACCTTCACAAAAGATGCGCTCTCCCTGGGGGGTCCGTGGTGCTGGAATTGGCCACACCTGGCTGTGATCAGCCCTTACTCCTGCCTCTCTCTGGTGGTGCTTGGGGTGACCACATGTGTTCCCGGGGATCAAACTCGTGTCAGTGTTTGCAAGGCAAGCACCCTACCTTGGGAATCCTCAGACCAGAAATAGAACCTCCCAGTAGCCCCCTTCACCCACTTCTAGTGACCCCTCTCGCCCAAGTCACCAAGGCCCTCATTTCCGACAGCCTAGATTAGTCTGCTTGCTTGTGAACTGAAATGGAATTGTTGGATGCTGTTTTAAAGCTAGTTCCCAAGCGATTTGAAACTTTTTTCCTCCCAAAACTATACATGCACTTGAAAAGAAAGGAACAGGGAGGTAAAGGAAGGCCATAGGCTCCGTCTGCAAAGGGCTTTTGGTTCCAAGGCATCTTTCAAGCCAGGACTGTGTTATGTTGTGGCTCACGCCTGGAGTTGGTTTTGGTTTCAGACGCTCTTCTGTGTTCTGTTCCATTGGCAATCTGCCAGTCGAGCTCTAAGAAGTAGCGTGTCTTAGGGGCTGGGGCTGTTTCTAGACCGTCCCCTCGGGTGTCTTGTTACTTCTTGATTTTATATCCTGTCTTAGCAAAGTACAAGAAGATAAAATGAATGAAACCCAATTAGTTTTCATGTCATATATCCCTTACTTGATCCAACAAGATTATTTTGAAGCTGACATTCTTTATCACCATCATGATATAGATGAGGAAACTAATGCTCAGAGTGGTTAAGTAATTCGGTCAGCATCACATAACTGGAGAACCACTTAAATCGTTTTCTGGCTTTCATCCTGTAGATACTTTTGGGGCTTGGAGAGTTAGCTCAGAGGTGTGCCCCCCACCCTCAAGAACCACAGGGAAGGAATTCTGAGCATGGATCTGGCAGTAACCCCAAGTACTATTTGGGTATGATCCTCAAAACAAAACAATTAAAATCTACAGTCTCTGTCATGGCATAGAACCTTTGCGGGTACCAGGATATTGCAGAATTACTACCATTTCCTTAGCAATCATGATTTTCTTCTGGGGTTAGAGGGGAGCAAAAGAAGTGGTTTGGGCAAAACTCAGATATACTCAGGGGACCATAAATGGGGATCAAACTAGAATTGGCTATGTGCAAGGCAAACACCTTAACCCCTGTGTCTCTGGACCCAGATATCATAATTCTTAAGTTTACATGTGTTTCATTCCTTCAATAAAGGGAGCACCTCAGGGTACCTAGTCTCTCTTATGTTTCAGGCTATGTTGGGGTTCAGTCAAAAACAGTGGTGAGCAAACTCAGGCCTGGTTTCTGTGCTAAGGAACTTAGAGTCAAATTTGGGGAACACTGACTTAGAAGAGCCACAGAAACAAGCGTGGAGTAGAAATTGTGAGGAATGCAAAGAAAAGATACCTATTCTCCTATGGACTCTCCCCCTCTCCTCTCTCCCTCCCTCCCTCTCTCTGCCTTTCCCCTTCCCTCCCTCCATCCCTGGATTTAAAGAAAACCTCCTGGAGAATCAGTGCTTTTGTGTTAGCGAGTTGTGATGGGAAAAGAGGCCTCCTTTGCAGCTGGGGGGAATATTGTCTGGTTTAATTTATATGGAGATTTGTTTAAAAAAAAAAAGGAATAGGTCTCCCATATGATCTTGTGATGTGATGCCGCTTCTTAAAACACAAAAACATTAGTTTGAAAGGTTATATGCATACCTCTGTTCACTGCAGTACTTAATACGATAGCGAAGATTTGGAAATAGCCCAAATCCTCACCTATGGGTGAGTGGACCAAGAAGTTGTGGTACAGCTCAGATAGAGCAGGGAACACCAAGTAGAGGATGTTGGGAGGACCCACTCAGGTTGGAAGATGCGAACTGAAAGTAGACTATAGACCGAACATGAAGGTCACTCAATATCTCTATTACAAACTACAACACCAAAAAGGAGAGAGAACAAAAGGGAATGTCCTGCTGCAGAGGCAGGGTGGGGTGGTGGGGGATGGGGTGGGGGTGGTGAGAGGGATACTGGGATCATTGGTGGAGGTGAATGGGCACTGATGGAAGGATGGGTAAACGATCACTGTATGAGTGAAATGCAAACACAAAAGTTCATAAGTTTGTAACTGTACATAACAGTGATTCTCTAAGAAAAAATTTAAAAAAACCTTAAAAAAAAAGAAGTTTTGGTACATATATACCATGTGACTCTAAAACAGGACGAGATCATGCAGTTTGCCATAGATGGGTGGAACTAGAGGGTGTAGTATTGAGTGAAGCTAGTCCAAAGGACAGGGATAGATATAGAATTATTTCTCTCAGATGTGGTATATAAGGACAGTAAGGTAGCAACAAGTGGGCACAGAACTGGAGACTTGGTTTATGGAACTGAGTTTAAGGAATGTGGGGATGGAGCTGAAAAGTGCCTGGGTGTATCCTCATGCGTGGGTACAGACAGATGTGGTCTGATCCCTCAAACACGTACATATGTGGAGTAGAAATTGTGAGGAATGCAAAGAAGTGAAACCTATTTGCCTATGAACTCTCCCCCCTCCTCTCTCCCTCTCCTCTCTCTCTCTCTGTATATATAATGTCTAAACGAATTATTAAAGTACACACCATAGATGTTTCATATCCTGATTGCCATGTATATTCATAGGGGCATTGCAGCAAAGGATAGTTCTTTCATTTAAAAATCCTAATAAAGTAAATAAATGAATAAATAATAACTACGCCATTTGTCTCTTCAAAAATTAATGCATTGTTTTAGTGACAATTCATAAATGTATATATTTGATAAATGAACTTCATAAATATTGCACACATATGTTATGAGCTGGATTTATGTAACCGTAAGGATGGGACTATTAACAATTTGTTTTCTATGTGAAATTTAGTGCCCTTATCTGATAAAGTTCTTTGAGTCCAGCAGAATGGGTGTCACTGTCCTCACATACATGGTGCCCTTGTATAACTGGTGGGACCTGGGGACAAAGCAGAAGAAGTGAATCCAGACCTTCAGGCAGGAGGTTCAGGCATTGCAGCTCACTGCTGCCTATTCCCTGCTCACCCTCCATAAAGACGAAGAAGTCTGACCATCTCATTGGTGGGTGGCCACACGGTCAGACTTCTTCGTCTAAACCCTGAATGAACAGTTTGAGGCTCTTCCTGTTCCTGGAGCCAGCAGATATCATTGGGCTATACTAGCGTGAGACAGGGACAAATAGAGACGTTACTGGCGCCCGCTCGAGCAAATTGAAGATCAACGGGATAACAAGCGATACAAGTGATACCCCCCATAAAAGAAAAAAATACAATTATATTTTGCTGAAGCTATAGCACAGCTAGTAGGGCATATGCCTTGCACATAGCTGACCCGGTTTCGATTCCTCCACCCCTCTCGGAGAGTCTGGCAAGCTACTGAGAGTATCTCGACCACACGGCAGAGCCTGGCAAGCTACGCATGGAGTATTCGATATGCCAAAAACAGTAACAACAAGTCTCACAATGGAGACGTTACTGCCCGCTGGACCAAGCCGATGGGCAATGGGATGACAGTGACAGTGAAAGTGATCTTTTGCTTTAGGAAACTACACTTCCTTTATCTCTTTAAATTGACCTCTCCTTCTTGGGGTCCCTGTGGTTATTTGGGTCGCACCCTTGCAATACATTACTATTTTCTCACTTGACCAGAGCAACCCCTGATACAGGGGCTCTGGCCGAGTTATATTTGTGCCCTCAGTGTCAGAGTCTGGCACACAACTGCTGCTAAGTTATAGTTTGTTGAATGAACACATTTAACTGCATGCTCCATTAGTCATTGTCTTCTGGAGAAAGAGAATGCAAGGTGGGGAAGTGAAGAGTGGAGAGGAGAAGAGAAGATTTAATGAATTGGCTCATGTGACTGGAGGCTTGGCAAGTCCAAAACCCGATAGGGAAGACTGGCAGACTGGAGCTGCATGAAGGGCTTGTAGATTGTAGTTTGTGTCCAAATCCGGTGTATTCGTGCAGTTGCAGTACAAAGTCAATCTTCTGGAAGAATTCCTTTGCTCAGTAGAAGTTAGTCTTCATTTCTCAGGCCTTCAACGGATTGAACAAGACTCATCCACGTTAGGAAGGTCTATCTGCCTTCCTCAAAGTCCCCAGATTTAAGTGTAAATTTCATTGAAATCCACCTTCATCGAAACATCTGCAATCTGGCAATCCACCCAGGAACTGTGACTCAAAAAAGTTGATGCAAAATTAATCATCACACATGATTAAACTATAATTTGATAGGTAACTACTGATTATAATCCAGGCAACTCTAAAAGTATTGCTTGCATCAAGAAAATATTTATCTAGCTAAAAAATAGACAAATATTAACTAGACAAATATTCTAGAAAATATTCTAGAAAATCTAGCAAATGACTAGCAAATTTTGTTTTCAGGACAGTAATAGATTCCTCTTCTGGTTTGGCTTAAATTTCAAATGTTATACAAAATCAGAATTTATGCTAAGAGTATGCATTTATTTTCTTTTGGGTGTTTAATACCCAGGAAAGGAAATAAGTATAGTAATTTAATAAAGAAGCAACTTATTTTAACATGTTCATTTAATTACTTAAAATACTATACGTATTTCAGTGGAAACACCCACCACTAACCCTTTTCCCACATATATTTAGTTTTTCTCTAAGCTACTATAGTTAGCTTTCCAAATTAGTTTTTAAGTACATTAAAAAAATCTTTCGTTTCTACAAGAGCTCTGTTCCAGAATGTGACTTCTCTGACTTGTTTCACTCTTTGACTTAGTTTCTGTATTTCTTCTATGGGCTGGAGTGATAGCACAGCTAGTAGGGCATTTGCCTTGCACACGGCCGACCTGGGTTTGATTCCTCCGCCCCTCTCGGAGAGCTGGCAAGCTACCAAGAGTATCTTGCCTGCACGGCAGAGCCTGGCAAGCTCCCTGTGGCATACTCAATATGTCAGAAACAGTAACAACAAGTCTCACAATGGAGACATTACTGGTGCCTGCTTGAGCAAACTGATGAACAATGAGATGATAGTGATACAGTGATTTATTCTATATCTAACTTTCTTTTTTTATGCTTCTATTTCCTCTGAGTTATTCTCTTTTTCAACTGTTCACTTTTTTTCTTCAGACATATTTGAACTATGAGTTTTTTATTCAAACAGAAATGAATATAAATGTGTGCTCTTATTTTTACTCTTCAAAACATTTAAAATTTAAATGAAAATCTTACTCTATAATCTTTATTCAGATTCTTATATTAAAATTTAAGCTGTTTAAAAAATTCAAAAATGAGAAGAGAAGGAATGAAACACAATGGAAAAAGAGAAAAATGCAGTGAAAATAAAGACATTAGAGGGGCTGGAGTGATAGCACAGCGGGTAGGGTGTTTACCTTGCATGCGGCCGGGCCAGGTTTGATTCCCAGCACCCCATATGGTCTCCTGAGCACCACCAGGAGTAATTCCTGAGTGCAGAGCCAGGAGTAACCCCTGTGCATCTCCGGGTGTGACCCAAAAAGCAAAAAACCAAACCAAACAAAACAAAAAATTAAAGACATTAAAATAAAAGAAGCCAGAGACACGAGTAAGATATTAGAAACTATGTCACAGAATGACACAAGTCAGAGAAATCAGATGATGAGGAGGTGCCTTTCCATGCCTTTGTCGATCTTTAGCAAGTTTCTGTCATTCTGGTGAATCAATGTCCTCATATTCTAGTCTTCTAAGATACTAAAACCAACTATCTTTAAACAAATCCATGGAACTTGAATTTCAACATTTGGTAGATATACTGCTATCCCTTTCTACATGCATTTGGCAAAATTTATATGAAAAAATTTGCATATATATTTAAAAAGTAATATGTATTATTGAGAGACCATGATTTTTAATACAGTCAATGATATAAATCCATTAATACAAAATTCTAACACTACATCCTCCACCCAATTTTTTTAACCCTTAATAGTGATTACTAGAAGATAAATACTGTATGACTGTATGACTGTATGACTGTATGACTGTATCACTCCATTTATTCCATTGCTCATCGATTTGCTTGAGTGGGCACCAGTAATATCTCCATTGTGAGACTTGTTGTTATATCTCACAATGTTTTTGGCATATCAAATATGCCATGGGTAGCTTGCCAGGCTCTGTCATGTGGGTGGGATACTCTCAGTAGCTTGCGATTGAATTCGGGTCGGCCACGTGCAAGGCGAATGTCCTAACCGAATGCGCTGGATTATAAATATGGGGTTAAGGCAGTTGCCTTGCAGCTAATGCCTGTTTGACCTCTTGCAATGCCTATGACCCCTTCGCACCACCAGGAATGGCCTTTGACCACCACTGGGCAAGTTCCCTTCCCCACAACCCCCCTAAAAAATGATGGTAAATAGTGAGATAGTAAATTTCAGAGTCCGGGGTCAGGGGAATGGAGCCCATTATTGTTATTGTTTTGGGCATATTGAATACACCACGGGTAGCTTGCCCGCTTTGCCATGCGAGATTCTTCATTGCTCTCTTCTGGGAGCTTTATTTTATAGTCTCTGGATCCTGGCCATTGATGAGATTACATGGCACCAGGGGCAGTTTGTGGGTGTGACTGCCAAGCTACTGGAAAACAGGGGATCTGGATGGAGGAGGCCCAGTCCGTATCCAAGCAGACAGGGATGAATGGAGATGTTACTGGTGCCCGCTCGAGCAAATCTATGAGCAATGGGATGACAGTGACAGTGATACAGTGAAATTTCAGTGAAAATACTGAAATAAATTTGTTCAGAACTATTGAGTTTTTGACCTTAAAAATATGTGTTTCCATGTGTAGAAACTCCAGTTGTTAAAGTTCAGAACTGCTTATTATGTTTCTGTTGGATACTTTCAAATACTGATTCATGCATTTGGTATAAGTAGAAAGATAAAGGACAAATATTTAGTTATAAAAGATGTGGAAGGGGGCTGGAGCAAAAGTACAGTGGGCAGGGTGTTTTCCTTGCACGGGGCTGACCTAGGTTTGATTCCCAGCATCCCATATGGTCCCCTGAGCACTGCCGGGAGTAATTCCTAAGTGCAAAGAGAGGAGTAATCCCCGTGCATCTGTATATTGCTGGGTGTGACCCAAAAAGCAAAAAAAAATGTGGAAACTATTATGTGTATTTATGCTACTATGGAGCATATCTTGAGAATTAACTCACCAATTCTTATTATTAAGGAAGAGTAGTTCTTGATTAACTCAATAGAGACAGAGATGGTTGATTCAAAGTGAGAAATGTAGGAGAAGCAGGGTGGTGAAGAAGCGAGAAGGTTGCAGTCCTATTGTCTAAGTTTGATTTAAAATTTGTTTTTTATTTTATAAAGTAGTTCACATTATTTGATTGCATTTAATATTCAAACACCAACCCACCACCATATTTCGGGTGTTTCCATCCAGAATCCCAACCCCTGCCCCAGAGCAGAACCGAAATAATGTAATATTTCCCTCTAAGGTTGGTTGCCTCCTACTTTGAGTCCTATCAAATGTGGTGCGGTACTTTTGGAGTATGGATAAAGTGTGTCCTATAAAGTGTCCTGTGAGATGTCCAGGAAAGGTTCACTCATGGGTGAACTCGGCCTGAGTGTGTGGGGAGCAGCCGTGAGCACGGCAGCAGTTGAGTTCTGGATGTTTTCGGCTGCTGGGGCTGTTCCCTTGGGGTGGGGAGGGGTCTCACCCGTGCCCCTCTGGGACACCCGAGTGAAGCATGTTGGCTGAGTCTGAATGCCTATTTGTTGACGGGCGTGTGGTCGAAACAACCCATGTTCTCTTAATACTTTGATTTTCTACCTATCTTCTTGAGTTGTGAAAACTGGAAATACTGATATCCTGGGTTTTTATGTGCTTACAGCTGCACTAAACAGTAAGTCTCTCCAAGTGTTTCTTGTTGTTTGTATTTTTCCTTAATTATGTGTTTGGTGGAGGGCTTGTTGAGACACACTCAGTTGTGTTCAGGATTTACCCTTGTAAAACTCTGTGCTCAAAGGTTACTCTTGGAGATGCTCAGGGAAACATACTGGGACACCAGGGATTGAACCTGGGTCATCTGTTGCAAGGCCAGTGCCCTACCTCTGGTACTATCTGTCTGGCCTCTGGAGTATGTATAAGACCGCCCTGCTTTCCGTTTCTGTTCCTCCCCCTTTCCCTGGTTCGGTTCTCACAGCACTAACCCTGCTGTATGATCTGGACTAGATCCCTATGTATTTACATAATCCCAAGGTTTTCGAATAAATGGAAAGACTAAAGATGTTTCTCAGGTGCAAAGCTTTGCATCCCATTTGACCTTCCTCCCAGAAATTTTCCCAATGACCTACTTTTCTAGGGTTCCAAATTTTATATCCCACTTGATAAATTTGGTTTATCTTTCCAGACTGAAAGTAAGGCATGACATGCAGACACTTCATGTCAGTCTGAGACAAAAGCAGAAGGTAGCAAGAAATGGCATTAGGAATGCCATTTTAAATATTTGCCCAAGGAAATTTTGGAGAGAAAAATGAGCGATTACACAGTGTTTAATAAAAAGAATTCATGTCACTCAGACTTATCAAAACACTGTGATATTGTCAGGAGAAGTGACTAATAGATCTACAGAGCAGAATAAAGTTTAATTTAGGCTGGAGCGATAGCACAGTGGGTAGGGTGTTCGCCTTGCACGCAGCCTACCCAGGTTCAATTCCTCCATCCCTCTCGGAGAGCCCGGCAAGCTACCGAGAGTATCTCGCCCGCATGGCAGAGCCTGGCAAGCTACCCGTGGCGTATTTGATATGCCAAAAACAGTAACAACAAGTCTCACAATGGAGAGAGACGTTACTGGTGCCCGCTGGAGCAAATTGATGAGCAATGGGATGGCAGTGATACAGAATAAACTTTTAAGTTAGACAACAATCTATTTTTTCTCCTACTTTTTGTTGAAGTACCATGCCTTACAGTGCTATTAATTATAGTTTTATGTATAGATTGCACTAACATCACACCCTCCATCAAAGTTCCAAGGATTTTCCCAACCTCCTACCCCAGGTAAACTCAGTTCTTCAGACTGAGCTTAAGTCTCTAGTTCTGTTGATTTTAGTCACTTGCTCCATTACTTTGTTTCTCTTATGTTTGTTGTGGGTATAACTTACATAATATTTTGGACTCAGAAAACCCTCTTTTATTCTATTCAATTTCCAAGTGTTTGAGTCCGCCCCCCACTTCTGTTTGTGATTAATTTCCATTTTCAAAGCATCATGGTCTCAGAGGATAGTTGATATGATTTCTGTCTTCTAGCTTTTATAGAAATATATTTTGTCTGTGGCAGTCTCTTGCCTGTACGTCTGGCTGTCTTTCCCAGGGCCCCTCGGAGGGGATGGGCTCCAGCTTCCCTCCCTGTCCCAAGCAGAGCTCCCGTGGCTGAAGACCTCCGGAGCCTTAGCCACAGCCATGCTCAAGGCCCCTCTCCACATGTTCGAATGAGCCTCATGCATGAAGGTACCGGCAGAGGAACCCAGGTGTGTGGGACCTGGGCTGAGACCTCCAAGCCTGCTTGGATTGGGACTGGGCCTCTTCCTCCCAAATTTCCCATTTCCCAGTAGCTAGGCGGCCACACCCAGGGATTGCTCCCAGGCGTAGTCTTATACCCTACTTCTCCCTCTGGGAGAACCAGCAGGCTACCCAGAGTTTCCTGCCCACTTGGGAGAGCCTGACAAACTTCCTGTGGTGTATTGATATGCCAAAACCAGTAACAATGCTGGGTCACATTCCCCTGACCCTGAAAGAACCTCCAATGCAGCATCTTTGGGAAGGACAAGTAAGGAGAGGCTTCTAAAATCTCAGGGCTAGGACAAATAGAGACATTACTGAGACCGCTCGAGAAATTCGACGATCAATGGGATGATGATGATGATGATGATGATGATGATGATGATGATGATGATGATTTTGTCTGTATTGGAGGGTGTTCCATGTGCGATGGATCAGACAACAATCTTAAAAGCTGTAAGAAAGTATAAGCATCTGAAGATCAAAATTACTTGTACAGTTTAGCATCTGTAATGGAAGAGTTCATACTGGTAAAAATACTGGAAATTTCAATAGAAAAATGTAAAGCCCATATGTAGAGGCAAGTTACAGAGAAAAAACGCAAATAGTCAATAGATCTGTGAAAAGATGAGCAATCACCTTAGGAGTCAGGAAAATGCAAATCAAAGTGGCAGTGTAACTGAAAAATTTTCACTCAACTGTTAGCCAAAAAATTAGAAATCGCAATAAAATTAAGTGCTACTAAGTGAGGGGACAATTCCAGGAGGAACTTAAAAACTATAATCCTTTTTTGAAGCAATCTAGTGACTATTGATTTCTGCTTAAACACAGGTAATTTTCCTAGGATTGCCTCTCCTTGAAGCTATCCTATAGAACCAGAACTCACTATTTAAGGACATATAAACACAGACTCTGATGGATCATTGTGGCATTATTTGTAAGTGGAAGATGTTTCAAAGGCTATTACTAGAAAAATGATGAAGTAAGTTGAGGGTCACATAATCATGGACATAATTCATCTATCAAAAAATGCGCTAGAAGTTATTTATCAGGGCATGCTTATGATGCCCTGTGAAATGAGAAAATAAATAGCAAGGAAATGCAATAGCAGAGTCTGTTTTATTTTATTTTATTTTTTTTATTAGTGAACCACCGTGAGGTACAGTTACAGACTCATAAACTTTTGTGCTTGCATTTCAGTCATACAATGGTTGAGTATCCTCCACCAGTGCCCATTTTCCACCGCCAATGGTCCCAGCATCCCTCCCCCCACCCCGCCTCTGTGGCAGAGCATGCAGAGTCTGTTTAATTTTAAAAAAAGCAAAAATATAAGTTTCTCTGTGTCATTATTTATTAGCATATATTTATATGGCTGTGAATAACATGACTTTAACAATAAAAATAGGGAGGAAAGGAAGCTAGATCAGAAGTTTCTGGATTTATTTGACCTCATTGCCCACTTTCCAGAGAACATTTACCCAGTGACCTTAAATGAACTAACAGAAAGTGTCTCCCACCCCCAAACACACACCACTCAATTGCCCCTGAGGGTAATATCCCCCTAAAGCTCATTCCAGTACTCCCTAGCAAGAGGTATCATCCACTTTGGGAAATACTCAAGGGACTGTGAAAAGAGATGCACGTTAAGGGAGGAGGTGGGTTCGCTCGTAATACAAACACGCAAAGAGACACCAAGCAATCCTCCATAGCATACAGCAGAGAGACAGCAGCCCTAACAATTCCCTTCCAGGACCTGGGAAAGATGCCCGCTAGTGATTCTTGGGCACCGAACTCTTTCGTCCAGACAATCTGGATGTTGTTCCTTAGAAATCCAGCGCTGAGTGGAAATTCCTGTTCTCTGCGTCGGGTTTCTCTAGCACCCAGCCCAGGCCACAGGTGGGCTCGGGGGAAAACTTGACACTTGGTGGCAGAGGACCCGCAAGACGGGTGGGGGTGGGAAGGGGAGCCGCATGCAGATGAAGGGGCATTCCCTTGTGGTCCCAGCCTCCCCTGGCTGGGTTTCAGCTCCCCAGACACAGCCCGCTGGGCTCTCTGCCTGGCAGGACCAGAAGGGACCGAGGGAAAGGCCGTTCCTGGACACCCTCTCAATAGGTGTATTGAGTCTGCACAAAAAGCGAATCTGGGGCTGGCAACTGCTGTGTCCAGCGGCTTGAACAGAATGAGACGGGGCGACCGGGCACATTTTTTTTTTTTTTTGGTGTGCTTGGGCCACAGGATGTAAGAGTTTCTGGATTTGTTTCCAGGAAGGGGAATCCTCGCGTCCTGGCATGCCTTTTATGTGCCCTGTGGGATTCTGCCCCAGACCGGAGATGGAGCGCTGACAAAAATGACTGCTGGGGGGAAGAGAGGGAGCGCATCTTTGTGGGGACCGCAGACCGTAGGGAAATCCGATGTCTGGGGAGACAAGATTGGCTCTTTCTGTAGACCCGCCCCTCCACATCCCCCTCCCCAGTCACCCCCTCTGGCCCCTCCAATCCCTCCTTGGTCTCTTGGTCTGCCTTCTTTCCACCGCAGATTTCAACTCAGCCGTCAAACTGAGGACCATTTCAGGAGAACAGAAGAGTTGTCAGAGGAAGGAAAATGAAACATTGGAAAAGTCTGACATATTGAGCTTGGGGGTGCCTTGGAGGAAGGAGCTGGGGAGCCTCTCAGCCGGGGTTGGCTCACCCCCATGTCCTTTCTCCTCTGTTCTGATCCAGTTACCTCCTGCCACTTACTGAAGAGGGTTTCCTAGTCGGACCCTTCCGGAGAGGCCGAGGGGCATGAGAGTGCTGCTGGGGTCCTCCTGCATGCTCTCAGTGCTCATGAATATGAACATAGGGGCACACACATGCACCCGCTACATGCACGGAAGTGACTTTTTTCTCATGACCGTCCAAGAGTAAGACTTAAGACAGATTGTGGGTAAAATGCCCTTCAGTCCATCTGAAGAAGCCAGACCTATAATAAGATCTTTCAGAAGATGGTGTTTGGCTTTTGGGGGCTACACCCAGTGCTGCTTAGGGGCTACTCCCAGTCCCCCCAGTGTGTGGTTCAGGGCTTGTTCCTGGCAGTGCTGGGGATGAAACCCAGTCTTCCCACACGGAGAGCATGCACCCCAGCTCTTCGAGCTCTCTTTACGATGGAAGCATTCGAGCCTTCTGGGCTTGATTTCAGAACAGCTTGCACAGGTCTAGACATCGTCAGGACACTCTAGGAGATTCATTTTCCCTTCGAAACCCAGACAGCTGCTGAGAGGGTGGCCAGGAAGGGTCATTTCCCTGTCCCTTTCTGGCAGAGTCCAGCAGACTGTGTTTCAGATGCTGAACCCAGCCAGGGAGAATGGGGCCACATGTAGCGACTCCCCGGAGCCTCCCAGAGCTGCCAGGACCACGTGCCTTCCGAAGCACCCCCAGGAACATCCTCCCGTGTGTTCCAAGCATTTGGAGGGACCAAAAGCGTTTTCTGGTCGTGGCATCATCATCACTTCCTCTCTAGCTCCAGCCTCTCCTTTCCTGCATTTGTTTCCTGCAGGACATTTGCCGTTGGATTTAGGACCCAACTAGTTAACTGAGGATGGCCACTAATCTTTGGATCTTTAGTGAGGGTCCGTCTGCAAAAACCCTTGTTTCTAACAAGACTATGTTCACAGTCTTGTTGGACGCAGTCTGGAGTGAACACCTGGGCATACCTTGGGGTGGCGGGGGGTGACCATAAAGTCCAAACCCTGCTCTAGTGTACCATTACATTTAGAATTATGGATTCTTCTTTTCTTTTTTTGGTGGAGGGCACCCCTGGCTATTCTCAGGGCTTGCTCTTGGCTCTGTAGAATTGTGACTTCCTTCTTTGTTGGGGTGCGGGGAGGGCAGAGGGTCTCACGCTGGGCTGTGCGCAGGGCTTGCTCTTAGCTTAGAAAATCCATAGTTTCAAAATGGATGTTTCCTGTAGCCTGAGATTTTTGCCTAATACCCCAAGGCTAAGGATAGTGGATTATCTGCTTGATAGTAATTAAGGAGCTGCCAGGATCCCCTTTCTGGGGCTGCTGAAATCTCCAGGTTTATCCCTTAACCTTGGACTGGAGAGATAGAGAGCAGGTGAGACCTTTCATGCCATGGGCTCAGGTTCGATCCCCAGCACTACAGATGATCCCCAGAGCACTGCCAAGAGTTATCCCTGTGCACAGAACCAGGAATAAGCTCTGAGCACCACCAGGTGCCCACCCTCCTCAACAAAATCAAACATACAAAAATCTTGTCTTACATTTTTAACCCTTAACTCTATCTCCCACTCCCCTCCCCCCTCCAGCCCAGCCTGCCCCCCCCCCCCCCACACACAAGTAACCCATCTGTTGAATATTAACCCAAAGCGTTTCAGGCTTCATCAGTGAATTGCCCTTTTCCCTCCTCCCAGAGAAGCTTACTGTGCTCTTATGAGTATCCCTACACCTCCGAGTTTATCTTTAACCTTTCCTTTGGGCTTTACAATTCCCCAGGTCAGGCGTGGTTGCTTAGGTGACTCGGGACTTTGTATTTCAAGTGAATGACTTGCTTTTCTATTTCCCCTATAACCTTTTTATATTTTACTATAGAGCAATGTTCTTTGCTTAAACACAAAGACTGTTAATACTGTACTCCTAATATTTGGGGGTTGATTGTCTCCAAATACACTCCTGGGCATCTGTCATAGTTACTTGACTCAGGCTTCAGTTGCTGTAGTTCCTAACATCCCAAAAGGGGGTGTCCCACTGTAGGACCTGAATGGATCTGAACAAGCGGCAAAGCTATCCTGGCATTGAAATGGGACAGTCTAGAAAACATAAAAGCATGGTCTTGGTGCAAGCTGTTATGACTTAAGAGACAGAACCTCCATGGGGAAGGAAAAAGCTGAACTGGTCTGAGGACCTAGTCTGGGATTTATGGTAAAGTCCAGCAGGTTTGCCCTCAGAGGCCAGAGAACTAAGTTTTGAAATCTATATCTCTTACTTCATTCAAATAACTGCAGGTATTAATAAGAAACAAAGCTCTCACTGTCACTGTCATCCCATTGCTCATCAATTTGTTCGAGCGGGCACCAGTAATGTCTCTCATTGTGAGATTTATTGTGACTGTTTTTGGCATATCCAATATGCCACGGGTAGCTTGCCAGGTTCTGCCATGTGGGCGAGATACTATCAGTAGCTTGCCGGCCTCTCTGAGAGGGGCGGAGGAATTGAACACGGGTCGGCTGCGTGAAAGGGGAATGCCCTACCACTGTGCTAAAATATGCACATCTAAAGGGAAAGAGAAAAGCAATATAGATGTTCCTGGGAGACACAGTGTTTCCTTGAGTGAATCCCCCCAAGAGAATTGCCTCCACCAAAACGCTTTACCTCTCTAAATGATTAATCACACGGATACGTAGTCCTACATCTCGAACCCCTTCAAATGTTCTTTAAGTGTGCTGACAGTTCTGCATTAAACAAGCCACTTTGACCAACAGTCTGTGGTTTCCTGTCTCTTAGTTCCTCTGCTAGGAAGACTGGGGAGGCGGTTCTCGGTGACTGAACACAGGTGTCACACACCCGCATTTGAACTCACACCTACCTAAGCAAAATCCTGGACTTAATTGAGGAAGGAAGTTAGAGGAGTCAATCCATTGTGGTGGACAGAGCTGGGCACACAGGAAGGGCTTCAAGGAAAAGCTCTGGAGTTGGGCTTGCTCTGTCGGCAGATTAGAGTCAGGGAAAGAAGGGCGTATCCAGGAGAGGTGGCGGGTCAGCTGGACCAGTAGGAAAGGAGGGACTGGGAGCAGCACGAGCATCTGGACAGCTGCGGTGAATTCTATTCAGGTGGGATTTGTAACAAGGGGAGGCTGCTGTGCTGGGCAAGGGGGGAGAGAGAGGGTGTTTTAAGGATGTGTATCTGGGTGAGAAAATAAAAAACATCTCTCATTTTGCTCTTCATGGACTTTAGTTGATCTGATAAACTTATTAGTATTTTATTAGAATTTATCTGTTTAATATAAAACATATAAAACGTGAAGTTAGTTGCTGTTGATCCTGGAGGGCCTCTCAAGTGGTGATCGGGGACCCAGGGACTCTACCAGCAATTCTCAACCAACCAATTCAAGGTGACGACTCAAAGATGCCTTCAGGGACCCTCACCCCCCACCAGCCTGTGATGCTTAGGGGACCTTGTAGTGCTGGGAACTGAACCTGGGTCATGTACATGCAAGGTACCCATCCTCACTGCTGTTCTCTCTCCCCGCCTCAAAACATAAAGCTCAAACATTGTTTATTTTGTGTAGATAATGATTAACCTCCGAGAGTTGACATTAGGCCCCATGCTGTGTGTTTTATAGAGTGTGTGCACAGATATCTTATAATACTTATAGGCTCTCATACATTTTCCTGACAACCTAACCAAGTAGGAACTGCCATTAGCATCTCATTGCAAATGAGTTAATGGGGACATAATAGATAAAGTAATTTATCTAAGGTCAACCAGCTAGGAAGTGGCAACACTAGAACCTGGACTGTGGTCTGTTTTATTACAAGTCCCCAGATTTTAACCACTCTGCACTGATATCACGGCATAAAATGCATGCCCATATATGTTGCATTTTCTAGAAAGGAAGGAACAAGAGGGGAATATATTCTGGAAGCTTTAAGAGATATGTATGGGGCTGGAGAGAGAGCACAGCAGGTGCAGTGCTTGTCTAGCATGCAGCTGACCTGGTTTAATCTCTATCACCCCAGATGGTCCCCTGAACTTGCCAGGAGTGATCCCTTTGTGCGTCATGATCCCATGAGTAAGCCCTAAGCACAGTCAGGTGTGCCCCGTTCCAAACATATGTTTAACTTATGATTGATTTTTATACAAAACATATAAAATAATTTGGCCTTATCTGGCCCTTTAATCTTTATAGCCCAACAGGGAAGATAAGTCACAGCCTTAGAAGCATTGCCTCATAGAAGGATCACTTAGAACTCAGGGGCCCAACACCAGCCAGGGTCCTGAGGGGTGCAGGCTGGGACATTTTCTGGAGACTGTTCAAAATGCAAATTTGTTTTTGCTCCTCTTTATGAGAGTAGCCTGGGAAGGACTGCAAGTAGGAGAGAGACATCTGGGTTATACAAACTTGAAAAAGCAGAGGACAACCAGGGAAAATGAGGCGCTCCAGGGAGATGTTCTGGTCTACAAGTGTCCTGGAGACTGGCGATAAAATGGGTGCAACACTTCTGTGGATCCTTGAGTTCTATATACAATGTGAACATAAGGAACTCCCAAAATTTATGACGCTAGAGTTGGTTATTTAAGAGCATGAAGGTCTATTTAATAGCATTGAGGTCTTCGATGTTCTAGGTCCCAACCTCACTCTGATTCCCACTGATGCCACCCTGGGCCCATGGTATTCCTCAGTACCTACAGATCCAGTGTCTGCCACTGTCCCCCTTGGTCTAAGGTCTAGTACTCTGTCATCTGTTGCTGAACCTCCATGGTCTGCCTCTCAGGGCTAAAGGTCTGCTGCTTTTCTTTGTCACTTTGGCTTTTCCTTATTCTCAGGTCACTTGCAGGTGGGTGAGAACTGCTGCTTTCTTGCTACTGGCCCAAGCACAGATGAAGGGTTAAGGAGGAAGTTCTTTCTCCTGTGTCCCTTTCATATATTTGTACCTCGCCACTTCCCTGCCATCTCCATTATCTGCCCGGCTTTGCCTCATGTGGACATAGATGGAAAATGACCACTTAAATGAACAAGTTAACCTGGGACCCCCATCCCTTCTCTCTCCTACTTCCACGTAGGGGTTTTTGACTAGGTGTTTTGCTGCTTTCTAGCTGTAGACTCAGAAAATTTATTTCTCTTAGTGACTCTTTGGGTTTTTGATCCTTTATTTGTAAACGGGGGCAGTTGGGACATCTGGTTTCCCTCTCAAATCTCAATTCACAGAATCGATGGCGGGATGATTGCATGAGACAGTGAGAAATGGTTTGAGCAAGGAAGGGACAGAGACAGGAGGGAGCAAAGCATGTTATAAGGCAGTGTCTTGTCCATCCATTCCTTCCGACAAAAACAACCTCTGAAGAAATAGCCATGCATCCGTATTTGGAAAATGTGTATAGCTCAAGGCTAGTGCAAAAGAAGCAGAAATGGACAATAGCCTCACCGTTAAACACCAGAGTCCACATCCAGGAACTTGTGTGCTGGTTGCCTCCTCAAGGAGACCCAGCGTGCACGGAAAATCGCCTGATAAATATGCCACATTGCTCTGCCCCGGTTCAAACACATCCCTAATCATGTCAGCATTTTTGAGGCTTCCTGGGGTCCTTTTCTTATTAGCATTTTCGGAAGGTTACATGATTCGAATCTATTAGCCACCTCTCCCGACATCCTCCCGCTGCCCCCCCACACCAAGTAGTGAGGGGTGAGAGGGAACAGACAGGCCAATGAGCTTGGAGAATCAGACTCCGATTCCAGCTCCTTCTGGTCCTGGACTAAGTCTGTGTCATTGGTGATGAAAGCAGAGGTTCTGACCTGTTCTGACATGGTCTTTGGAGAGGTAGAGTTCACAGGCTGCAGAAAAGGGGGCATTCAGGCGGAAACCCCCTGTACCAGTTCCCTCTGTCCTTGAAGATACTTTCTGGCCTTGCTCAAAACTTGCAGGCACCCTGCCGAGTTGACCCCAGGGAGTCATGTCTCATCTGGAGACCAGGTCTCTGGCTGTCACATTCACTCCTCCTGAACCCCTCCTTTCAGGAGAATGACCTCGAGGAGACCCTCGGGAGGAGGCAGTGTGCCTCTGGTCTTCGGCAGAACAGAAACTGCAGGCCTGCTCTGAACGCCACACTCCAGTCTCCAGGGGATGTGGAGCCAAAACCTTGGTGGAAGAATACCCCTGTTCGGAGCAGATTGGTGTATCCTCCATGTTTGAAAATGGGTCCAGGAACAAAAGGTTTGAAGTCAGAAGCAGATCTGAGATGCTGAGAACTGTTTGTTCCTCCTCTTGAACCAGCAGTTAGATGAATTAGAAATCAGGATGGAAGCTTTGAGAAACTTGCTGAATAAAAATCATGGGAGGAGACCAGTCTGGGCTTGGGGTCTTTCATAGAGGCAAGATCCCAGTTCCAGTTCCAACATTGCAAGATCTTCCAGCACTCTCAGGGGGTCTGGTGACCCCAACACTACAGGGTGTGAGCAGCTCCACATCCTTGGATCTTTGCATTGAACCACCTGACCAGTTGGCCAAGTATCTCTGGGAGCCTGGGAATGGCCCCCAGACCCCCTGAGCACTGCTTGGGAGCTCCCCTTTCCCACAAAATCAGGCAAAAAAACCCAGATATTATTCATAGAGTGATGGGGCTTGTTTTAATTGGTATAACCCTTCTTGAATGGTGTTTAATAACATGCAGCAAAAAATTGAAAAGCCTTTCTATCCTTTGATTCACCTCTTTCTTTCAGTGACTATACTGTCACTGTCACTGTCATCCCGTTGCTCATCGATTTGCTTGAGCGGGCACCAGTAATGTCTCCATTGTGAGACTTGTTTGTTACTGTTTTTGGCATGTTGAATACACCACGGGGAGCTTGCCAGGCTCTGCCGTGCGGGCGAGATACTCTCTGTAGCTTGCCGGGCTCTCTGAGAGGGGTGGAGGAATCAAACCCGGGTTGGTGACTATACTAATTTGTTAATATACATTTGTTTGTCAAGGTGGTATTTCAAATAGCAAAACAATGAAGGGAAAACAATCAAATATCTTTTGTTGGGGACTTGTGGAATAAATGATGACAAAATCTTCCTCGAAGGAAATTCAGAGTGTTCTTTGGTAAACTACTATGTAATTACTAAGGGATTTTTATTTATTTACTTTTTGCTTTTTGGGTCACGCCTGGAAGTGCTCAGGGGTTACTCCTGGCTCTGCACTCAGGAATTACTCCTGGCAGTGACCATATGGGATGCCAGGGATTGAAGTTGGGTCGGCCGCATGCAAGGCAAATGCCCTATCTGCTGTACTCCAGCCCCACTAAGGGATTTTTAAACCACATTTCATCTTCTAAGCCATAGAGCCTGTGGGACAAGAGCTCCGTGGTTTCAAAGAGACCAGAGCAAACATGAGGTGAGGAACTTCATTCTTGGGGACCCACATTCACTTCAGTCTCCCTGAGCACTCCACAGACTCTGGATTTCCTTCGAGAGAAGATTTTTTTAAACAAAGAAACAAATAAAGCATAATGCTAGTCATGCTGTTATGTAATGTTCAATATAGTTAGCTCAGAGTAAGATCATGATTATATATGTTAAGCTATGGATACAAGTAAAAAGTAGCTATGGCCAAAGTAAAACTCAATGTCACCATGCAAGGAAAGCACAGTGACCAACAATGAGAAGTGGGGTGCGGTCAGGTGGGGCTTGTGACTTTCTGCATAACAGTCAGAACATTTCACTTACTTATCTTTCAAACCAAGCTGCCAGCTGAGAGGCCAGTGCTCTAACTAATCATGGCATGTTGTGGCTTCAGATAAGTCATTTCACCTCTGTCCATATCAGTTTCCTCATCTTCACAAGGAAATCAGTGATAACATATGATAACCAATTTCTTTTTTGTGTTCTATCTTAACAATAGCAGACAGTAAAATGCCCAATAGCTTGGTTTTTATTTTTGATAACTGGGTGTTATAAAGCTTCTGGTCTCATGTACATTTCCTTGGTTAGTAGTAAGGTCAATGTTATTCCATGAATTTATGGTTCAATTGTAATTCTGTGGTCTTTATCTGTTTTTCTGTTTTGAAGGTTTACTTTGTATATTCTGAGTAGGAATTTGAGTCATATACCTGAGAAATATTCTATTCATTTCTATAATATCCTTCAAATTTTCTTTTCAGTCACACGAAAAGTGTTCAATGTATTTGTGTTTAAAGATTTTTAAGCAGTTAAGCCTGCTTGTCATTTTTATAAAACACACTAATAGAAAGGAATTCTGAGCCCTGCTATAAAAATGTTCTCCTACCATTTTTCCTACAGCATTTAGTTTCCTAAA
This sequence comes from Sorex araneus, assembly GCF_027595985.1. Lineage (NCBI taxonomy): Eukaryota > Metazoa > Chordata > Mammalia > Eulipotyphla > Soricidae > Sorex > Sorex araneus. The sequence continues at coordinate 16,212,802 of NC_073303.1, forward strand.
TCTATTAGAGTTTAAGAGGTGCTGGTATGAGAAATAATTGTTTTGTGAGCTTAGGCTGAAGAGAGAGTCCAATCCGAATGAGTCTCATGCTTTGCATTCAGGAAATTGGAATTTGATCCCTTGCATTGCATGTGGTCCCCCGAACTCTGCCAGGAGTGACCCCTAAACACTAAGCCAGATCATCACTGAGTGTGACCCAAAATATACAAAAAGAACACAACCTTATATTTTTCTTTTTCTCTCTCTCTCTTAAAAAAATATTTACTGAATCACCATGAGAGCAGTTACAAAGCTCTCAGGTTTAAGTCTCGGTCATACAATGATAAAATACCCGTCCCTTCACCAGTGCACATTTTCCATCACCAAAAACTCCAGTATACCCCACATCCCACACCCTCCTCCTACTTGTGTGGCAGATGATTTCCACATTACTCTCTCTCTACTTTGATTACATTCAATATTTCAACACTGGCTCCACCATTGTTATTTGAGATTTCCCCCCAACACTTAGATCTGCCAAAAAGGCAACATTAGACACTTTGTTTTCTATTGCCGATTATGGGAATAGCATATGATGTCTTGTGGCCACGGTATCGGTCACACAATTTTGGAATTCTGGAATTTTTTTTTAAATTTTATTGAATCACCGTGGGATAGTTACAAGCTTTCATGTTTGGGTTACAATCACACAATGATCAAACACCCATACCTCCACCAGTGCACATTCCCCACCACCAATATCCCTGGTATATGCCCCCTTTCCCACCCTCCCCCTGCCTCCATGGCAGACAATATTCAAGAAAGAGAGGGACAGACATAGAAGGAATTCTGGAATTTTAATAATTAAATCTAGAGAGATTTCTGCCCAAAGCTGCTGGGTCCTGAGATTTGTTTCTCAGTCTCTGGGATCATGACCACTAAGAAACTTGATCAGGAGCCAGAGAGGCCGTTTGTGGGTGGTAACTCCGGGTCTTGTTGGGGGGGGGCGGAGAAAAGGGCTGGCCCCATCCCCCATCCTGTGAGGCCCCTGCAAGCCTCATCACTGCGGGCCCAAACCTATCTGTCCATTGGCCTCTGAATGATGGCGGCCCCCTGAGCCGCCAGGGGGAAAAGGCGGTGAATGGACACCTTTTCCCACCTGGGGTGGCCCTGGGGCCAAAAGCCGCTGGGTTCTGAGATTTGTTTCTCAGTCTCTGGGATCATGGCCGTTAAGCAACTGGATAAGGAATCAGAGAGCACTTTTTCTCTCTTTGACCAGCATCATTTGGTTCTGCACTTTTTGGGGATCTCCACTTACACTTGAAGCCCCTTCCCTGCCCCCCAGAACTGTGGGGAAAAATGTGGCCTTGGGACTTCAACATATAAATTCAGTGGGGTGATGGCTGGCCAAAATCCAGCCCATCACCGGTGGTGCTCCGGGAAGCTCTTAGAGCAGGGAGACAGAGCCCAACACGTTAATCCGAGTCTTGCCCATAGCTGTGCTCCTTGCTTCAATCTTTTAGAACTCTTGCCTCCTGTGAGATTTCTTTGGCTTCATGCTCAGATTCAAAGATTTGTGAGCTGTTGTAGTATTTAGTTAAGTGTTTAGCTGTTATTAGTGAGCTGTTTCTTTGTAGCCTAGAAAGCTTTAATTTCTGCAAAAAACTATAGTCACTTTATATTTGCATAAGAGGATCCGGGTCTCCATCTCCCATGTTGTTGGAAGGACACTGCTACACCTTGACTTTTCCAAGAAGCTCCATTCTCTGTGACCCTCCAAATGGCTGTTTCTCTGAAATTGTCCTTGTGTATACTGTCTGCTGCAGGGTCCTACCTTATCTCTTGTCTCCTAATCATGCTATCAAGGGGGTCTGGAGAATAAGATTTTGCTGAAGGGTTTAGGAGAAAGGATAGGGATAGCATGATGATAAGTTACATGCACTAGAGAATCATCTTGAACGTGGTGATAGATTTTCCTGTTTTAAGCATAATCTATCCTTTGCATAACTCTGGGCATTTCATCAGAACCACCATCTCTTTCCATCACTCCCACAGATACCTCTTTTTGGTTTTCATTATTTCTGCAAGACCTTCCTTCTCTCTTTCTTTCCTCTTTGACACATATCCCACACTAGTCTCTCAAGCTGCACAATGCCCCCCCCCTTTTTTTTAGGAGCAGCAAGAGGGAATTGGCCACACCTGAAGGTCTTCAGGGGCTAGTCTTGGATCTATACTCAAGAGTGAACCCTGGCAGTGCTCAGGGGACCATTTGCAGTGCCTGGAATTGAATTGGAGTCAGCTGCACTAGTGTCTAACTTCCTGTATATCTCTGGCCCTAGTTTTCTTGTCCCCAAATCTAGTCTTCTCCAGATGCAGGCTACCTTAGGGGAAATTTGGGAGAGCTAGGTAGGGTTGGGAATCACCTCCCTCAACCCCAAACTCAATTAAAATCAAAACCCAGACAATCAGTTTATTATCCCTTCTACAGGGAGGTCAGTCAAACATGCTATGATGAGATTCAATCTCAATTTAAAACCAAATTCTTGTCTCTTGTTCCCAGCTACTCCTTTTACCAACATAATACAATAGCGTGAACCATCATTCTTTCCTAATATGAATGCATTAGCATCATAGCAGCTGAATTCATATTGGTAATTGTGTGTGTGTGTGTGTGTGTGTGTGTGTTTGACCACACTTAATGGTGCACAGGGCTTGCTCCCAGCTTTGTGCTCAGGAATTACTTCTGGCAGTCTCAGGAGACCATATGTGGTGTAAGGTATCGAATTGGAATCAGCCATGTGCAAGTCAAGTCTAATATACTATCTCTCTGGCCTCACCTGTCACTGTCACTGTCATTGTCATCCTGTTGCTCATCAATTTGTTCAAGCAGGCACCAGTAACGTCTCCCATTGAGAGACTTATTGTTACTGTTTTTGGCATATCCAATATACATGGGTAGCTTGCCAGGCTCTCGGGCTCGATACTCTTGGTAGCTTGCTGGGCTATCTGAGAGGGGCAGAGGAATCGAACTCGGGTCGGCCACGTGAAAGGTGAAAGCCCAACCACTGTGCTGTCACTCCAGCCCACCCTATGTTGTCTTTTTTGTGTGACAAGAAAATCACAAAAAGACACTGGTTGCATAGTATTGATGCTTATGTCTAGTCGTCATCATCATCATCATCATCATCATCATCATCATCATCATCATCATCATCATCATCATCATCATCATCATGATCCCGTTGATCATCGAATTTCTCGAGGGGTCTCAGTAATGTCTCCATTCATCCTAGCCCTGAGATTTTAGAAGCCTCTCTTTACTTGTCCTTCCCAATGATCCGCATTGGAGGCTCTTTCAGGGCCAGAGGGATGAGACGGCATTGTTACTGGTTTATGAATACACCATGGGGAGTTTGCAAGGCTCTCCCATGTGGGCAGGAAACTCTCGGTAGCTAGCCAGAGGTAGAACTAGGCTATAAGATGTCGCTTCTGGGAGCGGTTTTTTTTTTTCATTTTGGGTCATACCTGGCGATGCACAGGGGTTACTCCTGGCTCATGCACTCAGGAATTAACTCCTGGCGGTGCTCAGGGGACCATATGAGATGCTGGGAATCGAACCCAGGTTGGCCACATGCAAGGCAAACGCCCTACCCGCTGTGCTATTGCTCCAGTCCCCCGGGAGCTTGGTTTTAAGTCTCTGGTTGTTGGCTGTTGGTGGGATTACATGGCCCCTGGGGCAGTCCCTGGGTGTGACTGCCTAGCTACTGGAAAATGGGAAATCTGGGCGGAAGAGACCCAGTCCAATTCCAAGCAGGCTTGGAGGTCTCAGTCCCGGGTCCCACACACCTGGGTTCCTCTGCCGGTACCTTCCTGTGTGAGGCTCATCCGAACAAGTGGAGAGGGGCCTTGAGCATGGCTGTGGCTAGGCTCTGGAGATCTTTGGCCTCGGGAGCACTGCTCAAGGCGGGGAGGGAAGCTGGAGCCCACCCCCTCTGAGGGGCCCCAGGGAATACAGGCGCGTGGGCAAGAGACTCTCTGCGTCGCTCTCTCCCGGGACCTTGGTTTTATGTCTAGTAGAAAAGCATTTTATAGGCTCCCCTATCTGATTCTCTGTGAATTAAGAATTAAGTGGATAGTCAAGAGAGAAAGAGACATGTTCATACCTGTTATTGAGAGAAAGTACCAATCCCAACATTCTTACATCTATTAAAAAGATACAGTCCTGCATATCCGTAATATCCTCAGCATCTGTGCACATGATTTTTTTTCTTTTAAATCTTCATCTCATACAACCTTTCTGTAATCAATGGCTCCCCCCTCCTGACCCTCCACAATGGATTGAAGCCACTTGAGGGGTTTAGCGGCAAATGCAGACTCTGGGAAACATAAAGATTGGGTTTCAGTGCTTAGTTTGTGTCTTACACGTTATTGACCCTGGAAAAGTCACTGATATCCTCCAAGCTCCAGTTCCTTTATCTCTCACATGGGGAGGAATTCTGCCTGTTGGCTCACAGGACAAAATGGGATTTCATGACCTAGAAGCACATTTTCAGGTGGAAACAATGGCAGCCACGTGCCTGAGCTGGGGAGCTGCCTTCAGACGCGCTCGGGCTTGTCTGGAGGTTTAATTGGCATCGGGTAAAGTTTGGGCTGGCCTGCTCTGGCCAGCCAAGGGAGGTACAATGGGGAGTTTTATTGAATGTGACAAGTGGTTCCCAGGAGTAGCATCTGGCATCGTGGCTGAGTGGGAACTAGAACACAGGTGCTCATGCTGAGTCCGGGAACGCTGGTGGAAGGGAACAGCTATCCTGAGCCCAGCCGAGGAAGTTCCTCCACAGTGACTTCCTGTCCAGCCTAAGGGAACCTACATCATATTCCCTGAGAGAGGGAACTGGTTTGAAAAGTGTGCTGGTGAGAGAATTCAGTCCCTGGAGATGCCACGAGTGCACAGATTAAGAGCAGTTTCCTAGGAGTCCCACAGTAAACTTGGGTCACTAGCTTCTATTTCCAGGGTGGCCTTTGATGCCATGGAGTCTGAAAACTGTAAAATGTCACTCTTTTTTTTTCTTTTGCTGTTTTGGGTCACACCTGGCAATGCACAGGGGTTACTTCTGGCTCATGCACTCAGGAATTACTCCTGGTAGTGCTCAGGGGACCATGTGGGATGCTGGGAATCGAACCTGGGTCGACTGTGTGCAAGGCAAACGCCCTACCTACTGTGCTATAGCTCCAGCCCCAATGTCACACACTCTTGCAGGACACACAATCATAGCCACTAAATTATGATTGAAAATTTTCAATAAAATTAAACAAAAGATAACAGAAATAAAAACACAAGCACAGCTATGAAATTTAGGATGAAAGTGACTTTTTATATGATGTGAGTGGAAATCATAATAATTTACAGTTAAAAAACTGACCTATATTATAAATATCAGAAAAATATCGATGCATTTTGACTAGTTGTCTGACACATCTTCTAAATACCTTAATTTTCTTGTTTTGGGTGGCATGAATTTTGATCATTTCATAACAATGATTTTGTAACATCACTTGCTCTAGTGAAAATGAAAGCATAATTTGATCTTTCATCTGGCAGGGTTGAACAAACTTAATTCTCAATTATTGACAATTAGGATGAATCAAAGAATGTAGACAAGGCAGCTGATATATCTTTGTAGTATTTTTACAGCTTCTGCTCAGTAAGCACAAGGATTCTAGCGATTTCTATTTTGAGTGATTCCTTTGAAAGAAAAAAAAATGTATGGCACATTTATAATTGTGTATAGTGACAAAACACAATCTCTGTTTTGACTAGGTGTTGATGGGAACAAAATTGTCTGCTAACATATTTATATATCTAAGGACTAGAAGGAATTCCCACAGAGAAGCTGCTGTCAGGATCCATTTCAAACCTGATCTCTACTTTCCTTCCTTTCAGTGTCAGGGAGTCAGACCTCTTGTACTGGGTACCCCAAGCCCTGTGCATGCTCACTCAGAGAATCTGGTCCTAGTTCCCTTATATTTGGATGCCCAATGAGTTGGCATGGAGACAGCTGGAGAATTCCGGGGAAGGAAGACACTGGTACGAATGATAACTTTCTCTGGAGATGACTTTGACTTTTTGGGCCACGCTCTAAGGTGCCCAGGGGCTATTCTTAGCTTTGTGTTCAGGTGTGACCCTTGGTGGGGCTCAGGGGACCACATGTGGTGCTGGGGATTTGGACTAGTGTCAGTGGAATGCAAGGAGGTGACTTTGAACTAGGTGGATAGATTTTTATCAAACCCAAAATGAACTTTTCTTTGCCACATTCTCCAAACACTTTGTGCAGTGAGTTTGGAGAAAGAAATAAAACACAGGGGAAGTTAAAGAGGAAAAAGAATGTGGTCTTGGCCATATGCAGTTAAAATATTTGACCTCTAAGAATGTTATAAAAACAAACAAACAACAACACACACAACCATAATAAACTCTTTGCCAGGACCTTTTCCAGGTTCTTTGAAGGGAGACTGAAAGTGAGAAATGTCATAACTTTAACTTTGTTGCCTTTGTGAGACTGTGTATCTGATAAATAGACTCCCAAGTTCATATGACAATATACAGTTGGTATTTTATTGATAAAAAACCAGTTGGTAGAGGGCTAGAGAGATAGCTAAATGGGCTGGCAGTGTACACTTTGCATGTGGGAAGCTGGAGTTTGATCTTTAGCACTGCATGGCCCCCTGCTTATAGACAAGAACAACCCCCAAGCAATTTTTAGGTGCCTTGAAGCACCACTGGGACACACACACACACACACACACACACACACACACACTGGTGGGTGGTAGAAGTAGACTTGAGGTGGGGGTAAGAGACAGAGAGAGACAGAGAGAGAGGAGAGATAGAAGGGGGAGCAAGAGAGAGAGAGAGAGAGGAAGAGAGAGAGAGACAGAGAGAGAGAGACAGAGAGAGAGAGAGAAAGATTTCTCTTGCTCCATAAATTTAGAGGTTCCAGAATCTTCAGTCTGTCCCTGCCTTCCAAGGTCACCTAGGTCAGTCACAAAAGATGTCCGGCAAGGAGAGATAGGGAGAGTGATGGACCAGGAAGTGATACTCATTACTTCTCACACTGTCATTGACTCTATCACCGTGGAGGAGGGTAAAATGTTTCACCCCACTCGGGTTAGGAGTGATTCTGTAAGTCATTGCGGTTTCTGGGAGACTGTCCATCCTCTTCAACCAGGAAAGATGCTCAGGGCTGCGGGGGTAGAAAGAAGCAATGGGTTTTCAGAGAAAGTGTTATTTTGTCACCATGAAGTCTGTGGTTTCAGGAAACCAGCCCGAGGGATGATAATAATATGGACTGTGAGTAAAACAATATTTTATAGCAAAGCCTGAAATTCCATCTAGTCCATTCACTGAAGGGAATCCGAAGGCTGTTTTCATTAGCTTCTTAATTCCAGGAGTGAAAGTGCCTCATCTATCTCGGGGCCCAAGAGCCTAGCAGGGCACTGCCTTGAATTGTTAGGAGGGCTTTGTTCTTTGGACTTTTAGCACGTAAGGATTTTGTTTAGTTTTGAGTTTTGTTTTTGCACTGCGACGGGGGTGCTTGGGAAGTACTCCTGGTTCTGTGCTTGGGCAGTAGGACCAAGAGGTGCCAGGGATGGATCCCGGGCCTCCTGCAGGGAAAGCTTGGGCCCAGCCCAGTGAACTGTCTCTCCCACCTCAACACAAATGCACGCACACTTCTTGTTATGGGGCATTATTCAGGATCTTGACAGAAGAGACATGAACATCCAAGTACAGCGCTTTGATGTAGATCTGTAATTCCTAGAGAATCCCTAATTGATCACAGGATTGTGCTTTAAGATTCTCTCTGTTGATTCCTTGGAGTGACAACATAGTGGCAGGACATTTGCCTTGCACACGACTGACCCGGGTTTGATTCCTCCATCCCTCTCAGAGATCCCAGCAAACTACCGAGAGTATCTCACCCGCACAGCAGAGCCTGGCAAGCTAGCTTACTGGTGGTGTTTTCTATATGCCAAAAACAGTAACAACAAGTCTCAAAATGGAGACATTACTGGTGCCCGCTTGAGCAGATCGATGAGCAACGGGATGACAGTGACAGTGACAGTGAGCTATTAAAGAAAACACACAAGGCTTATGTGTCCATTTGGGGGTCTTTCTTGGAATATGGAAATTCTTTTAATCAATGATTGTTCACTGTTTTATACCTGTGAGTCATTACTGGTCCAAGAGTGGACCATTGGAGACAGCAGCTTTAAATCGGCTGGAGAAATAAGTTCTTCCTATCTTCTGATTAACGGGAAATTCCTTTTCCCTTGCAGCTTTTCTCTCCACGGAAGTTAAACATCCATTAGTAAATTAGGCTTCACTGGGTGCATTCATTGATATTTGATTCCTGGAACCTTTCAAGGATAATCAATGGGGTCACTAGCAATTCAATTAATTACAATGCTAATAGAATATATAAGCCAGTAGAGCTCAAATGCTCCTCTTGAGCATCCTGCACAGGCTGAGGGAACAGAAAGAACTGATCAATACCGTTTCAGAAGAGAACGTCTCTGGACTGCCCGAGAAAGAGCAATGGTGGCTTCTCTGAGGTTGACATTGTACCTGTTCATTTACTCCAGGTGCTTGCTGGTAGGGTAGCTCAGGTAAGAAGAAAGAGTAAGAATAAAGCCCAGATGAGAACTCAAATTCTGCCCACTTCCGGGAAATTCTCGTCAATAGTGGAACCTGACTTGAACAGCGGCTGGAGCTATAGTGCAGTGGGTAGGGCGTTTGCCTTGCATGCGGCCAACCTGGGTTTGATTTCTCTGCCCCTCGGAGAGCCCAGCAAGCTACCGAGAGTATCTCGCCCGCGAGGCAGAGCCTGGCAAGCTACTTGTGGTGTATTAGATACGCCAAAAACAGTAACAACAAGTCTCACAATGGAGACGTTACTGGTGCCTGCATGGAGCAAATTGATGAGCAATGGGATGACAGTGACAGTGATACAGTAACTTGAGCAGCAGGCGTAGGTTGAGCCTCTCCAGTACATGGAGTTTGAAGATGGGTTGATGAAGAAGTGGGGGTGTTCGGAGGAACAGTTGATACCATTTCTCTGGGTAGGACATAGATCCCTGAGAAACAGCCTCCTAGTTTTGGGCCCATCTCCAGGGCAGCGGCTACTTCCCTTCATTCTCTGACTGCCTCTGGCCAGAGATTTAATTATGCTGAAAGACACATATACGCAATTTACTAGTTTCACCTTTTTTGGGGGGGTCAGGTGGTGGTGAATTTGGGCCAGACCTGAATATGCTCTGGAGTGACCCATGGAAGTGCTCAGGGGGGTTTGAACTGGGTCAGCGGGATGCAAGGCAAGTCCCTTAACCCCGCTACTAATCTCCTTGTCTCCTCGGACCCCATTTTTATGATTTTTAGTGGACTTAATCATTAAGTCCATTGTTATCATCGTGTCATCAACATACATCTCTAGAATTATTTCTTCTTTCACAAAACTAAAACTCTGAACAATTTTTTGAGTTTTGTTTCCATTGTGGGCCACACCTGGCTGTATTCAGGGCTTACTCCTGGCTCTGTGTTGAGGGATCACACGTGGCACACTCAGGAAACCGTATGGGATGTGGGGAGTCAAACTCAGGTTGGCCGCATACAAGGCAAGTCCTCTACCCTCTGTGCGATCTAGAAGTTTTTAAGTAACATTTCTCCATTCCTCCTTCATCCTGGCCCCAGGAAGTCCCCTTTTCCGTTTTCTGTCTCTCGAAATGGAACTCCTAGACGTACTTCATATAGATGGACTCAGAGAATATTTGCCTTTCGGTGTCTTCCCTATTTCCCTTAGCTTGACCTTCTCAAGGTCTGTCTGTGGGGAAGTGTATTTCTTTCTCAGGGATTCAGAATATTCCTTTGTGTGTGTTTGGCACATTTTATATATTCACTCATCTCTCAGTGGACACTTGGATATCTGTACTGCGTGGCTATTGTGAGTAATGCTGAAATGAATATAAGTGCACAAATATATTCTTAAGTCCACAGCTTCCATTTTGTGTTTAAACAAGGGCCATGCCTAGCAGTGTTGGGCATAGGGGGGTGATGGTGGAGGACCACACCGTGCTGTGCCCTGCCTGATGGGTAAATGCTTGTGGGCCTGATGATTCAGTGGCTAAGTTCTTGGGACTGGAGCAGAAGTGCTTGGTCCAGTGATGCTTTGGGGAGCCAAAAGGGCTGCACTGCTGGTGTTTGGTGGGGGAGGGGGAGGTATAGATACAAGGACTTGAACTTGGGGCCTTGCACCACTTGGCATGTTCTGTATCACTTTCAGCCATATCCCTGCTTTATGTTTTCAGTTCTTTAAGTCTATGCTCAGAAATAAAATTGTTAGATTGTATGAAAATATTTTTTTCTGATGGTGCAACAGTGACAGGTGGAGTGGGGTCCCACACTTGGCTGTGCTCAGAACTCATTCCTGGTCTTGCCTAGGGGACCATGTGGGGTGCTGGGGATTGAACCCAGGTCAGCTGTATGTCAGGTAAGAAAGAGACACACATGCTATAGTAGTTCTATGACCCCCACATGGAAGTCTTACTTTGAATTTTTATGAAATTCCAATCACTATTCCATTTTAATAACTTGCACTATTTTATATTCCTATCAACAGTGCATTTAGAGTTCTAATTTCTCTCCTCTCCTTTCCTTCCCTCTCCTCTCCTCTCCATCCTCTTCCCTTCTCTCCCCTCTCCTCTCCTCCCGTGCCCTCTCCTCTCCCCTGTGGTTTGTGTTTTTTTTTGGCTATTTGGGTCATACCCGGTGATGCACAGGGGTTACTCCTGGCTCTACACTCAGGAATTACTCCTGGTGGTGCTCTCCCCTGTGGTATTTTATTGCACTTTGGATTTGCAGTTTTCTAGTCATTATTGATGCTACAATTCTTTTTTCACACTTGGTTACTTGCTTATCTCCTTTACCTTAAAACTCAGGTTTTTCACTTTTTGTGCATGTGTGTGTGTGTGTGTGTGTGTGTGTGTGTGTGTAGTCCTTCCCTGCTCCTTAAGCTAAGACAGTCTGTCTGAATCTGGGCTTCTTTATAGACCCTGTTGTGCAACTAAAATCTACCATTTAAGGGCACCAAAACACAATGCAGAAAAGAAACCTACATTTCTATGTTCACTGCAGCACTGTTCACAGAAGCCCAAAATCTGGAAACAACCACTTGCCCCCAAACAGATGAGTAGGTAAAGAAAATATGGTACATACGTAGCACTATCATCCCATTGTTTATCGATTTGCTTGGGCACCAGTAATATCTCCATTGTGAGACTTGTTGTTACTGTTTTTGGCATATCGAATACGCCACTGGTAGCTTGCCAGGCTCTGCTGTGTGGGCGGGATACTCTCGTAGCTTGCCGGGCTCACCGAGAGGGATGGAGGAATCAAACCCTGGTCAGCTGCGTGCAAGGCAAATGCCCTACTTGCAGTGCTATCACTCCAGTCTGTGGTACATAAATACAACGGAATGTTACTTGACCATAAGAAAAGATGAAGTTCATGTAATTTGATACTAAATGGATGGATCTGGAGAGTATCATACTGAGTGAAGTTAGAGGGAGAGGGACAGATGAGTTTCTCTACATATGTTGGATATAGAGAAACGCAGCTGGGGAATGAATAACAAGTACGCAAAGGCAATAGAACTGAAGAGTATGAGAACCAGTCCTCCTCAGTAAGAAGCTTGCCACTGCGGGGGGAGAGATAGGTCAGGGAAGGGGTAATATGACAGTGGTGAAAGAAAGGGTGGCTGTGGAGGAGGACTTAGTTCTGAAAGGAGCTAAAGTGTTGTGCAGGATACCAATGAGCACAGTGCCTAAAGGAGAGAAAAAGAAGAAAGTGCCTACCATTGGCACTTTCTAAATGGCAGGCAGAGAGGGCAGGAGAAAGACCGAGAACACTGGTGGAGGGAAGGGGACACAGCTGAAGGCATTGGTGTTGGATCATTGCATGTCTGAAACATAGCACTGTAGCACTGTTGTCCCGTTGTTCATCCATTTGCTCAAGTGGGCACCAGTAACATCTTCATTGTGAGACTTGTTACTGTTTTTGGCATATTGAATATGCCACAGGTAGCTTGCCAGGCTCTGCTGTGCAGGGAGGATACTCTCGATAGCTAGCCAGGCTCTCCGAGAGGAACAGAAGAATCGAACCTGGGTCAGTCACGTGCAAGACAAATGTCCTACCCGCTGTGCTATCGCTCCAGTGGACAAGAACATACATAAATTTATTTAAAGACCCACTCTGAAATAATGATGCTGATTTCCATATGAAGGCTATGAAAACCAACCATATATACAGTTAGAACTAACCCAAACCACTTATATTTTTTAACTTAATTTTTTTATTGAGTCACCATGAGATACACAGTTACAAAGCTGTTCACTGCCAGGTTTCAGTCATACAGTGTTCCAACACCCATCCCTGCAACAGTGTACGTTTTCTACTACTTATCTCCCCAGTTTCCCTCCCGCCAACCCTACCCCAGCCTGCCCACACACACACACACACACACACACACACACACACACACACACACACACACACACACACTACCTTTTGACCTCAGTGTTTTCAAGTAGGGAGAAGTTGCCCTCGGGAGTGGGTGGCTGAGAAGGGCAGGTGGAGTGACCGTGAAGGGGCGAGGTGCTATGGTCCGCTCCTACCTGGGTCAGAGCACCGCCAGTGTACCCTGGCTTCCCTCTGGGTTTGCTCTGCTAGAAACAACAACAACAACAACAACAACAACAACAACAACAACAAGTACGATTGTGGTTTTCAACGGCAGTTTTCCAGCGGCCAGGGCCTGCTTGCTGGTGTAGAAAGTTGGAAAACCACTTACTACAGCCCAGACTAGACCTGGGGAGGCCGCGCCCGGGGGACGGCAGGACAGAGCCCCAGGACAGGAGGGTCAAGGTTGATGGGCTGCTCTGAAGCACTGGATGAGGAGAAGGTCAGCCCTTTCTCAGCGCCTCCTTGTCGGAAGTGAATTGAGATGCGGCAGCATTGCTTTCACTGGCTCCCTCTGAGCCTGCGCCCCCCCCCCAACACACACACACACACACACACACACACACACACACACACACGAGTGTCCTGGCTTGCTCACAGGTGGATAGCGACTGGCCTGCGGGTGCGGCCTGGGAGGTGACCAGGCCAGGAAGGCCCAGGGGAGGACGCGCTCCGAGCTCACAGTCAGACCCAGATGGAGGAGGCCCCTGCCCTCCCCCACACCCCTGCACCCCCTTCCCCTCTCTCCTCTCCTCTCCCAATCGCCCGCACCATCTGCCGCTCCTGGTGCACCCCTGCACCTCGCTCTGCTTATCTGCTCGTGGGCAGGAAGGTCCCCGGGAGGCTGGCAGCCTAATCTCACCGCCAATCCTGTTTCTGAATTCATCATCCTGCCCCTCGGGCTGCCGGGCGGAGCAGGAGGAGGGTAGATGAAGCTGGACCAGAGGAAAAAAGAATACTAAACATAGATTAAAAGAAAATGTCATCTGGGCACCGCGGGGAAGGGGGCCGTTGGAGCAGCAATGCGGACACTGGCTCCAGCTGGACCAGCCTGGCTCGAAGTGGGCAACGCCACCCCGGGAGGTGTAAGGAGGGGTAGGAGCCTTAGATGCAATTGCGGTGCATTGACTATTTTCTTTCTTTCTTTTTTTTTTCTAAAAGGGGCAATAGATTAACTATGTTTGGGGGATCCTCTGGCGTTGAGGGCAGCTGTCCATCATTTTTTTTTCTCCCGTTTTTAAAAAACAGCTTTGGAAAACTTGACACTGATCACAGAGGGGCCGGCGGGGTACTGGAATCCGGCATCACGCCTTGGTTATGGGCGGTTCACCGAAGGCCTGGGACTCGCACTCCACCACCCCTTGAGACTGTTTCTGACTTTTTCTTTTGTTAAACATGGAAAGACTCGTCATCTAGGAGGGATGAACTCAGGAGACTCCGCTGCAAAAGAGGTGACCTTAATGCAGACACAGCGACGCCTCTAAGGCACGAGGGCTCCAAGAGTGTTTTGAATATTTTTCCTTTATAGGTCACACCCGGCGATGCACAGAGGTTACTCCTGGCTCTGCACTCAGGAATCACTCCTGGTGGTGCTCAGGGGACCATATGGGATGCTGGGAATCGAACTCGGGTCGGTCTTGTGCAAGGCAAACGCCCTACCCACTGTGCTATCATTCCAGCCCCTAAAAGTTGTTTTATTTTGGGTCTTCCTAGCTGATTCTCAGCGGTTCTCAGCCGACCAGGGCCGGGGCTCCTACAAGGGCCTGAGGATGCCTCGATGCTTGAGCCCAATGGTGACCCTCAGCCCCCATTGCCCACGCCCACGTCCCTGGTGCTCAGGGCTGAGCAGATGATGCTGAGAACTGTATGGGGTCCTGGAAATCAAACCCAGGCAAGCCCTATTTGAGACCCACGTCTTCTCCTACACACTCTGTGGTCCCACCAGTTTTTTTCACTCCTTTTCATTTCTTTTTTTAATAAAATTTTAATCGAATTCCAGTGAGATACACAAATTACAAAATAAAGTTGTTCATGATCGGGTTTCAGTCATTCCTATACATTTCCCACGACCAATGTCCCAGTTTAGCTCTCTGGATGCACCACCCCCTAACCTGTCTCTATGCCAGGCACTTTCCTTCTCTCTCTCTCTCTCTCTTTCTCTCTCTCTCTCTCTCTTTCCTTTTGGGCATTATGATTTCCAATGCAGATAGTGAAAGGCCATCACGTATGACTGCATTCATTTGTGGGATATTAAAAAAAAACTATTATGAGACTAATATCCAAGGCCAAAGAAAACAGGCCAGCAATACTACTCAGTGGCTGGAAGCTTTCCACATGTGTGTGGGCAGTTAGGACAGAGAAGGGACCAGTATGACAATAATAGTTGGAAATGATCACTCTAGACAAGAACTGAATGTTGAAAGTAGGTAACGGGATAGACTCCTTTTCCTTTCTGTTTCGACTCCAATCACACTACTCCCATCCCCTTTCCCTTCCCTGTTCTCAGCTGCCAAAGATGTGGGTGATGCTTCATATCCACAGTGTCATCTTTCTCTGGAGACCTCTCAACATTTCCAGAAAGTTCTCTGTTTACTTTCTCTTTCCACCTAGGCACATATTCTTCCTGCATGTCTCTCTTGCTCCCAAATCTGGCAGATGGGCTGAAGGTTTTTTTTTTTCCTTTTTTGGCTCATTTGTGTATGCTCTAGTGAAAAATAAGTATACTCCAGCACAATATTGAAGTGCTGAGGAGTGCACTTTGGCAAATGAAGCTCAGGTCCTGTGTCCACCCTCTGGAAAGGGGGAATTATGATAAAGTGCTAGAGTTTTGTCACTGTTACCGAACTAGTGTGTCTTAGAAGGAAGTAATTGTCATTACTGCAGCTGTTCTTTTTCCGCTCATCTCTCCCGCACCCAACATCGATCATATCGTAAAATCTATTTCTGGAACAAATGGAGGGGGGGAAGGAGAACCTGTGTGGTTAAGCAGTAGAACATAAAGCTGATACAATCATGGAATTAGGTCCAGACATTATGTTATCCTTTTTCATTTAAGCAACTTCTCAGAGCAGGTACATAAATTCCAATTCAGTTCCATGAACTCCGAGCAGTTCACTGTGTAAAGACACTGGGGTCTGCGACGAAGTGGTTTTTGTAAATTAAGAGTGTAAAGATTTTAGACCATGATGATTCTCGGAATTTTCAGCGAGTTTTTTTTCCTTGTGACCATGTAAAATGTCACACATCAACATAAGATTCCACAGCTGTGGGGAAGGGGCTTGCAAAATCTCCTGCTTAATTGCTATCATCTGCCAACAGCAGTCTCATAACTGCTAAGTGATTTCCAGTTTTTGCTCAGTTTCATTCCTGGGGAGAAATGATAGAAAAACTCTTTTGGGCCAGAGGCAAAGTTTTTAAAGTTCACAAAACAGGTCCAAAGTCAGTATGGAAAAGTTTGGTAATTTCTTAAGAAGATAAATCTATACCCATTCAACAAATCTACTCAAAAGTGTGTATTCAACAAAAGTATAATTGAATGTCCAAAAAATAACTTAACAAGAATGTCCAAAAAAACTTTATTCAGAGTAACCTGACCGGAAATACCAAAAGGTAGTGCTGTGGGAATCTGGGCAAATAAATTAAAAGATTTATTTTAATTTAAAAGATGCTATGTAAGAATAAAGGAGTAAAGTGCAGGTTTATTAAATAACAAGGATAGCTCAGAAATTATATTATGTGAAAGATGACAAATGCACAAAATGGAATGTGCTGTTTGATTCTATTTATTCAGCCTTCTAAAATAGGACAAATAAGTCATTAGCGATAAACATCAGAAAAGTGGTTTCTTTTGGGATCCAGGAGCAGGGATCAACACGGAAAGCTTGTGGGGAGCTTTCTAGGTAATGGAGCTGATTTGTTTTTGATGAAGTATTGAGTGTGGCATGGGATTTACATGCTTTAGCTCACCGAAACTCTTTGAATTGAAAAAAAATTTTTTTTTCTTTAAAGAAAGTGAAATAGGCAGGTAGTTTCTGATGGCAGAGTGGGGATGGTGGGCGGAGGCAGGAAATCTGGTAATGGGTTTTTGGGAAAGAATAAAACCAAGATGCAACTTGAAAACGTTCCTCTGTCACTAACCCTAAGGTAGCCGAAAGGTATTGTGGGCAAAAACGCTTTGTGAACACAGAAACCGCTGTGGCACTGGAGAGATACTACAGAGGATAGAGAAGCTTGGGAGAAAGACTCTGAAAGCAACTCTACCAAGGGAAGCACGGTATAGTCTGAGGGGGGGCAAGATGGGTGGGTAGGAGCATTGTTTATGTATAATCTCAATTCTCTCCTCTTTGGTGAAACCAAGTCTCTTTCTTTTGTGTGTCTCTTTACTTCATCATAATCTCTAAACAAAATGGTTGAAGTTCACTCTCTCCTGAAATTCTTTTCAATGAGGGAAGGCAATGTTCCTGGACAATCTGAATGGAAATTAGCACTGACTATCTTGCCAAAACCAGTTCTGTGCTCCAGCCCGAGTTCCACAGCCCCTCGAGAAATGGGGTTGGCGGGGATTATTTCTCACGCTGGGTAGAATGAGTGTGACTCAGGTTTGATGAATTCCAGAGAGTGAGATCTAAGGTCTGCACTGTGGGCAGCTCACAGCAGACTTCACCAGTCCTGTACTTTCCTGAAAACTTGCTGGGGGCACTGTGGACGTATAGGACAGCATCTGACTCCCCATTGAGGCTGACACCTCTCTTCTCCTGGCTTCATATAAATCACCTGCAACAGAAGCATACATGAATATGTTTTTAAAAGATTAGCCAACATGATATCAGGATTCAATGCCTGGAGAATCTTACAGGAATTACTGGGGCTGCAGCTGGCGTCATGGGAGATTCATTTGTGGGGCTTCTTTTCTACCCATACTTGGGACTGACTTGATGCACCCTAGTTATTTAATTTAAGGGGGTGCTTTAAGAATCTGGGGTTTAGAGTAGAGCTTCTTAAGATGCATCCTGAAGAGGTCTAGGTTTTAAATAGCCATAGACTTAAAAAAAAAAAAGCCGGCTGGAGTGATAGCACTGTGGGTAGGGAATTTGCCTTGTACGCAGCTGACCTGGGTTTGATTCCCAGCATCCCATATGGTTCTCCCGAACATACAATGTTCAACACCCATCACTCTACCAGTGTACATTTCCCACTACCAGTGTACCTGGTATCCCTTCTGCCACCCCCACCCCACCCTACGCACCACCTCTTTGTCAGGCACTTTCCTTTTTCCCCTGTCTCTCTCATTTTGGATACTATAGTTTGCAATACAGATACTGAGTGGTCATCGTGTTTGGTTTTTTGTCTACTCTCAGCACACATCTTGCATCCTGAGTGATCCCTCCAACCATCATTGACTTAGTGGTTCCTTCTGTATCCCAACTGTCTTCTTCCGAAGCACCTGAGGCAGGCTTCCAACTGTGGACCAATCCTCCTGGCCCTTGTCTCTACTGTCCTTGGATGTTAGCCTCATACTATGTTATTTTATATTCCACAAATGAGTGCAGTTATGTATAGGATAGCTTTGAGTTACAGCACTGATGAATAAAAAGATGAGAGTGGAGGGACCTAGACACTATTGATGAGCCTTGTGTCTCAGCGCTGCAAGTCTGAACAATAACATCCATGCTATTGTACACGATGACACCTCAAAAAGAACTGATGATAAACCTATGTTTTTAGGGGGCTGGAGAGATATTACAGCACAATAAGGCACTTTCCTAGCTGGACGCCAATACCTGGTACCCCATTCAGTTCCCTCAGTATCACTAGGAGTGATCCCTGAGCACAGAGTCAGGATAAAGTCTTGAGTTCTACAGGGTGTGGCCCCCAGACCCAAACCAAACAAAACAATGTTTTTAATTTTAACATGGGAATGAATATATATTTGAGAAGTAGGCTTGATGGAGGAAACAGACACATACTGAGGATGGCAGAGACAACTCAGTGACTTAGAAAACTTGGAGGCCCAAGTTTAATCCCCAGTATTTAATCCCCAGAGTGGTCCTCTGAGCACCAAACGGGGCATAGTCCCTGAGCATCCCTGGATGTGTCCTCCAATTTTTTTAAAAGAACATATATTGAGGATCTATTATGTGGCAGGATGGGTATTAGATATTTGATACTATAAAAGTTTATTTAATTTCTCTAAGAAGCAGCCATCATTTATTATCTGTCCTATTTCTCTAAGTACTACAGACTAGTCCCACATCCACTGGCAGTCTTGCCTTTTAAGCTTCTGCAAAAATAACCTTCTTGAAAATCTTCTAAAATGAAGAACTATACTCCACTTCCTGCAATACTGAGAGGCCTTTCAAACCCTTTGTCTGCTGGAGACCTTTCTACTCATTTAGGATTCAGCTTACATATACCAAATACAGTCTTTCTCCTTCCTTGCCCCCATGGAGGAATTTTGTTCCTTTGCAAGTAGAAATTATTTTCTGTCATTAGGATTGGTACCAAAGTGTGCTCATTAATTTCTCTTACATGAATTACCAGTTCTTATTGTTACCTGATATAATGCTAAGTCAACTTGAATAGAGAAAACATGAGAAATAAATATTTCTGCAGTCAAAATTAGATTTACAGAGATGAATTCTACTTTGAGTATTAACATTCATCATATGGCATTATAATTTTTTATGTACACCCATTAGACAAAGATTCCCTTGAAGATAGGACCATGTCTTAATAATTTTGTGATCCCAGGCCTTGGCCTAGAACCTGACATTTATTCAATATCTAATACATTGTTGTTCAATAAGTAAATGGATGAATAAAATCTAGTTTGTACCTTGATAAAGAATTTTCAGTAATAGCTACTGACATAAAGATAAAATGTAAATCCTTAAAATAAATCTCAAAGGTTCATGTCATTATCACTCTTTTCCTTTAACTCTAGTTATGAGTAATCTTATGGGTTAATGATGACATATTAAACCTCTTGGTCAAGAGATATTGACTCATTCCTTGAATATCACCTTCTCATTGTTTCCCCTCCATGATTGTGGTTAAATTGTTCTTAACTCTGAATATAAGGAAAAGAACAGATGATGTCTTCAGAACTGAGTTTTGTTTTTGCCCTGGTAGTTGTGACTCTAGTCAAATGACTCAACATCTCCGAGTCTTGTTTTGTCTTTTAGAAGATAGGAATGTATCTGAGGTAGTAGATATAGCTTGTCCCAGAAGCTATGCTAACTATATTATTATTCCATTATCATTGCAGCAATCGAAATGTATAACTAGTTATATTATACATTATGCATGTAATACGCTGCCGCCAGTACTCGTCAATACACTGGCTTGCTCTTCACACGCTACCTGTCTGAATGCACGGTTCTGTCCCAATGGAAAACCAGCAGGACCATTCTGTTGTACAAGAAGGGAGACATCCACAACATCGGCAACTATCACCCGATAGTTGTCCGCCATCTACAAGTTATTCACTCGAGTTACCCTGAATAGGATTGGCAGGACACTAGATGAAGGACAACCATGCAAGCAAGTGGGTTTTGAAAAGGATTCAGCAAATTGACCATATATCCACATGGTGACCAAGCTCATTGAGGTTTTTCGAGAGTTCAAGATGCCGCTCTATCTAACGTTCATTGATTTAAAGAAGGCCTTTGATTCTGTTGAGACTGAAGTGGCCATCGAAGCCCTAGCCAAACAGGGTGTTCAAACTCAGTACATCAGAATCCTCTGTGAGTTGTATTACGGTTTCACCACCAGGATCTCACCATTCTACAAGGAAGTAATCATCGATGTAAAGAAGGGGTTCAGCAGGGTGATACCATTTCACCGGAACTCTTCAGTGCCACCCTCGAGAACATCATGTGACACTGGAAATGGGAAGGAATGGGAATGAAGATAGATGATTGGCAACAACACCATCTCCACTTCACTGATGACATTGTTCTAGTAACACCAAATATTAGCTGAGCAGAACGAATGCTGGCCAACTTCGACTGTGAGTATGGAAAGGTCGGACTGCAGCTGAATCTCACGAAGACAATGTTCATGAGAAACGAACTAGTTCCTGATGCTTCCTGAAGAAGAATGAACATCTTCAAATGTAGCAGTTATGTGTACTAGGTTGAGAACTCAACATGACAAACAACTTTGTGCCAGAACAACGCAAAAGAAATAGAGTGGCATGGAATGCCTTCAAGAGCGTCGAAGTTGTTAAGAGGACGGAGAACCTCCAACTTCGGGCACATCTTTACGACTCCACTGTTCTTCCTGCACTAACATATGCTTCAGAGACCTGGGCCCTACGAAAACAGGGTTAGAACACTATTTAGGTCTGCCAAAGAGGAATTGAAGGAGCTATGCTTGGAGTATCACTTGAGTTTCACTCAAGTGAGAGAAGGAATCCGGAGTTCTGACCTCAGTTGATGATTGAGAATCAGGGACACTACCTTGTTTGCCATGGAATTGAAAATTAGATGAGTCAGACATGTAATGTGATTTGGAGATGACCACTGGACTAGAGCTGTTACCGACTGGATTCCATGGGACATCAAAAGAACACCTGGCCACCCACCTACAAAATGGTCAGACTTCTTCGTCAAGACCCTGAATGAATGGTTTGATGGTCTTCATACTCCTAGAGCGAGCAGACGGCATTGGGCTAGACTAGCACGTGATACGGATGAATGGAGATGTTACTGGCGCCCACGTAGCAAATCGATGAGCAATGGGATGACAAGTGATACAAGTGATACATATAATACACATGCAGTTATGTAGTTATGTACATATATCATATGTAGTTTTATTATTCTACTTTTTTTTTTTGCTTTTTGGGTCACACCTGGCGATGCACAGGGGTTACTCCTGGCTCTGCACTCAGGAATTACCCCTGGTCGTGCTCAGGGGACCATATGGGATGCTGGGATTTGAACCCGGGTCGGCCGCGTGCAAGGCAACCATCCTACCCGCTGTGCTATCACTCCAGTCCTATTCTACATATTTTTGATATAAAACCTAAGTCTCAAATCCTCTTTGAAGATAAGTGAGCCTACATTTTTCCTGAACTGTCTGAACAGTTATATTCTATTCTTATTATTATTTAGTCAACACGTGTGTCATGGTCCTGTTCTTTTTTGATTTTGGAGCCATACTCAGTGGTGCTCAGGGCTTATTCTTTGCTTTGCACTGTGGATAACTTCTGGGGGATTGGGAACCACATGGGGTGAGGGGAATGGAACCCAGGTTGGCTCTGTGCAAAGCAATCATGCTGCCCCTTAACATCTCTGACCCCCTGTGACTTTATATAAAGAAGAGGAATTATATTGCCCATCCTTTTATGCCCTTGATTACTTAGCAGTGTAAAACCTATACTAATTTGTGCTAAGATGAAACTATCTTATATAGGGACAGTAGGACATACATTAAAAACCATAAGGTTGTAGAGTGATAATTTTTTATTTATTCAGGGGAGGGCACACCCAGTGCTCAGAGGCTGCTCATGGACCGCATCTGGTGGTACTCAGAGACCAGATGTGGTGCCAGGGCCATAGCTGCAGCCACGTGCTAAGCAAACGCCTTAATCCTTGTACTATCTCTCCAGCCTCACTAGACTGACAATTTCTTAAAGATTGCTTAATAAAACTTTCTCTATCTATAAAAATATAACTTATGTTTATATAACAAAATATATAACTTATGTTTATCACTGTCACCCCATTGCTCATCGATTTGCTCAAGTGGGCAACAGTAACGTTTCCATTGTGAGACTTGTTGTTACTATTTTTGGCATACCAAATATGCCAAGGGTAGCTTGTCAGGCTCTACCATTTGGGCGAGATACTCTTGGTAACTTGCTGGGCTCTCCAAGAGGGGCGAAGGACCCGGGTTGTCTGCCTGCAAGGCAAACGCCCTACTGTCTGTGCTATTGTTCCAGCCCAACTTATGTTTATATAACAATAATATACTGTTTTTGGTAACCATACAGCTAATAATAACTAGTTAATAGCATTTAAAACTATCTGATACCATGCCCAATAATTTTTTTAAATAAATGACATAATTTAATGATATTAAATTGTTATTTAATGGTTATTGATATTATAATTTTACAAGTGAAAATGCAAACTTACAAGCTGGATGTCAAACCCAGGCAATTTTCTAATAGAATCTGTGCCTTTTATTCCAATATAAACAGGCCCCTACTCAGTATAAATTAATAAAAATAATATTTATTTTTATTAATATTTATTTTATCATAGTTTAGCTACAGTTAAGTAACATGGTTATAACCAGGATTAATGTTTATTGTTTTGATGGACAACTCTGCTACACCTTTATCACCACAGATTTTGCAACCTTAAAACTGCCCTTGGAGTAAGGTTTTATCATGAATATGATATGTACAAAATTTAAAGCGAAGAAATCTAGACTATGGTTGTTTTGTATATCTGTTGCTTTTGCTTGTTTTTTTCCATAATACTATTATACAGACTGGCAAAATAGCAAGTATTCTTAGCAAATATTCATCACTTATATTCACCTGAAAATAATATAAACAAAGGTAAAATGACCTGTGATTTCTTCAGAAAAGACTTCTAAAATTCTTGTAGCTTTTTCTAAAATACAGTAATATGCAAATCTAACTCATACCCCTCCTGAGACTTCTATTTCATTTAAGTACTTTTAATATTAAAGCTTTAACCATTTATTTGCCTTAAAATTATTAGATAGCTTATGGAAAAGTTTATCCTAGTTTTGATATAATATTAGAAGGGTAGCAGTTTAATATCCCAGCCATTGACAATTTCATGCTAGCCAAATGACTATCTCCAAGAACCCTAAATCCACTAGGACCTGTTAGGTATGCAAAATTTTAACTGTGGGGCTCTAGAAGATAAGAGGTTAACTATTCCATTTTCCACAAAAAGAAAAGCCTAAAATGAGAAAAGGAAAACTGAATTGTTGTTTGAAGGTCACCTTTTTGATTTTTAATCACTCTAAGTTGCACGTGTAATGAGATTTCCTTCATTTGGGGGGTGATGTGCACTTTTGTGGACAATCTATTAGTGGCACAGCATTTCTGTAGAAACTGCACATTTCACTAATAGATCTTCATTATGCACACATAACTTAAAGAACACAACTTGTTCTTCTTAAATAAAAGTAAAAAGCACTGTGGTAAAAGGAAATTATTTGGAATAACAAACAGTTTTGCCTTCTGAGGAGAAAACAGTTATGATTTCTTACCAGAGAAAGTACCTTGAATTGCTTTTGGAAAATGAGCGATGAGTGGGTCACATCAACGTGACTCCAGGTGAACTGCACAGATTTAAAGTTGCAAGGGAGGATAATGCTTGACATCTAGCTTAACCTGTCATGTAAACTCATTGGCATATGTCTATTGGAACATTATACAGTTATAAAAAAAAGGCAGCTTATTCTATTCATGGGCACTTCAACTCCACCTTCTTTTTTACATCTGTTCATTGATCCTAGTCCTGCCTTCTAGAACCACACTGAAAGACCTAGCCCTTTAGTGCTAGTCACCAGCACCTAGAGTATTTCTAATTTGTGAATATCCTCTTTAAATAAACTCTCGCGAGCATACACAATGCCTTAGGACTGCTATCAGAAAGCATGTGGGCAGAGCTGAGGGGTTGTAAAACATTTATTCCTCTTTCCTATGTTATCTGATTTTATTTTTCATCAGGTTTAGTGATATTTCACCAGATTCACAACTTACGTGCAATAAAATTTACCCTCCATAATGCACAGTCTTATGTTTTGATGAATACATTCAGTTGTGTGAGCACCACCATCATTGAGCTATAAAACAGTTTCCTTACTTTGCTGTTTCCTCTGTACCGCACCCTGTACTCAGTCAAAGTCCCTGGCAACAACTAATCCACGGTCTGTTTCTATGGCTTTGCTTTTTTTTTTCTTTTCTGCAACATCCTGATAGCTTAAGTGCAATGTTGTTTTAGTTACTGAGGTTCTTGTTAGGACTTCACAGGTGTGTGGCAGTTTATGAGGTAAATAAATTTGTTAAGAAGAGGGTAACTAGAAATAGGTGAAACCAAAGGAGCGGGGGTAGTGAAGACTGAGAGAAAGGTCTCTGATTCTGAGAGAAGGTGCTCTGGAGACAAGCGTCAACAACTGTTGGAAAACCGTGTCTGTCTTAGTGGTTAATGTTCGCTGACCCATGGTCACTGTTATTGTCACTGTCATCCCATTGCTCACTGATTTGTTTGAGTGGGCACCAGTAACCGTCTCTCATTGTGAGACTTACTGTTACTGTTTTTGGCATATTGGATACACCATGGGTAAGCATTCATCAAAACACAAAACTGTGTGTTGTAACGGTAAATTTTCCTGCATTTAAACTGTAAAATGTTCTTTAATATCCAGTGAGTACCATGGGTCGGGGTCGAGGAAGCTACCCAACCCATGGTACTCACTGGAAATTAGAGAACACTTTACAGTTTACATGCAGGACAATTTACCCTTTACAACACACAGTTTTGTGTTTTTTTTTTCTTTTTGGATCACACCTGGCTATGCACAGGGGTTACTCCTGGCTCTGCACTCAGGAATCACTCCTGGCGGTGCTCAGGGGACCATATGGGATGCTGGGAATCGAACCCGGGTAAGCCGCGTGCAAGGCAAACGCCCTACCCGCTGTGCTATTGCTCCAGCCCAGTTTTTGTTTTTATTTTTGGGTCACACCTGGCGATGCACAGGGGTTACTCCTGGCTCTGCACTCAGGAATTACCCCTGGCCGTGCTCAGGGGACCATATGGGATGCTGGGATTTGAACCCGGGTCGGCCGCGTGCAAGGCAAACGCCCTACCCGCTGTGCTATCTCTCCAGCCCCAGTTTTGTGTTTTGATGAGTGCTTTCAGTTGTGTGAACACCACCATCATTGAGATCTAAAACAGTTTCCTTGCTGTGTCCTTTTTAACTCTCAGCCTCAGTCCCTGCTTGCACAGGGGAGGAAACAAATCTCCAAGGCCACAGTACTCAAAGCTGGGAGGCTCAAAGAACTGAGAAATCAAGAGCAACCACTGTCCACAGTGCTGAATTATCATCACACATTAGCACCGGTTTATGCATCTTCAGATGCTGGAGACTACTGCAATCTCTTCCAAGAAATCGCATCACATTGAACTAAGGGACAAGATTTAGGTGAAGAGACTGTAATGTGGGTTTGATAGGCTTGCTTTTGGAGAGAAATTTCCAGAAAACAAACAAAACATTTGTTTAAAAGAGGTTTAAGGTTCTTGCCTTGCATGTGGCTGAGCGGGTTTCAATTCTTGGCACTATATGTGGTACTCTGAGTATTCTAAGTTCCATGTGTAATGAGATTTTATTGGTTTGGGGGATAATCTGTACTTTTGGGGACAATCTATTATGAAGTAGTATTTCCAGGATTGATCACTAAGCAAAGAACCAGAAGCATTCTTGGCTGTTCCCTCCCATTTTTTAAAAAAGTAATTGCTGTTGCCTTACAATTGTCTTAGCTAGTTGGGAAGATAGAACTGCTGTTCTACTCCTCCTGATCCATTCATTTTTGTTCATAATAACTTTCTCCTAATTTTGCTATCACTTTCCTTCTGGGTTTATTTCTGTTTATTTCTAGCAAAGTTGTTCAGAGCTCTAAGCTTCTCCTTTTTTTTGTGGCCACACCCAGTGCTCAGGGCTTAATCCTGGCTCTGATCTTTGGAATTATTCCTGTCAGTGCTCAGGGAACTATATGGGATGCTAGAGATCAAACCTGGATTGCCTGTGCTCACTGTACTATGTCCCTCTGGTCCCATAGCTGAATTTCGTGAGTTCTAAATTCTGATCTTGGGGCTGGAGCAACAGCACTGTGGGTAGGGTGTTTGCCTTGCATGCAGCCGAACCGGGTTCGATTCCCAGCATCCCTAAGCACTGCCAGAAGTAGTTCCTGAGTGCAGAGCCAGGAGTAACTCCTGTGCATCACCAGGTGTGACCCAAAAAGCAAATAAATAAATAAATAAATAAATAAATTCTGATCTCAGCATTGAACTAATTAACTGTAGCCAATTTTCTAAAACTGCTTTACTTCTTATCAGGTCTTATGACTGTCAGACTTAGCAAATAAATACAATGTCTGATCAAAATGTAATTTTGGATGCACAACTAGGTCTTTTGGTCATTTGTATATTCCAAATTGAGCTAAGTTGTTAAAATATCCCGGAATAATACAAGTACAAGGAAACCTTAAGTAGTACCATTATTTAAGAAACTTGATGTGTGTGTTATTCCTGATGATCAGGGAGACCAAATAGTGTTTAACTCCTGTCAAAGAGGTTATTTTCTAATATAAAGAATGAAAGTAGCTTTGGTGTGTGAAATTGTCAGGTTTTACTGATTATAGTTCAAGGGTGGGAGGTTGCCAAAGTGATTGGTGAGGACACTTCTGGGGTGATTATATTTAGGGAGATGACACTGTTCCCAGTCCAAATGAATTATATCACTGTGAATTTTTATATGCTTTTTCTGTGATTTCTCGTTTTCTGTTTGCTCATCAGCATATTTGAGTCTCCTACTTGTGTTTCAATTTTTCATTGTTTATTTTAATTTAGGTTGTCATCTTAAAGAAAAACAGATTTAAAAAAATATTCAATGCCCTAGGCATGGCATTGCTGAATTTTCTTTATTTTTTCCATCTTTATCCTGCCTCGGGGAAAGCAAGTATTTAAAATGCATTGTTGTCTTTATCTCTGAGTAGATAAATTGCATCCTTAGTTGTGATGATGCTGTGGAGAGCTTTCTCACCCCTAATTTCGCCTCCAGCAATTATTTGGCCCCAGTACTGAGCAGACTGCAGGGTGTGTGCATGGCCTCACTCTGTGTTTAATCAGGGGTTAATATGGGTCAGACTAGAATGAACAAGGAAAATAGACAATAGGCATTGATGTTTTTTTTTTCTTACCAAAGAGTAAAATTAGCTCCAACTTTTAGCTTTTACAGAAAATGACTGTATTAAAATTTTCATAAGTTCATCTGTCTATCAAAAATCTAGTGAGTACAGATCAGAATAACAGATTAATGTTAAACATGACTTCTGAGTGGCAGGAAATTTTGTTCTAGATGGAGTTGATGTCTCATCCACATGTGATTGACAGCTTCATAATGACACAGTACATTTACTTTCCCACTCCTCTCAAGTGTAGGTTAAAAAAAAAATCAGCTACAATAAAGGTAGTCACCTTCTCCACAACTTACCTCGAACTCCACATGGAACAGTCGGTTCTTTCAGGGACTGCTCCAGCAATCGGCTTTAGATTGATTGATCTCTTGGTGCTACTTCTGGATCTCCAAATCATTAGGCATTAAATAAAAGAGGTGAGTTACAGAAGGAAATGGCACTATTCTGAAACTGGGTAACAATACAGACCTTCAGTGATTTGCAATGCAATCTTGGAGACTTTTCCAGTCACTCTGCTAGGGATGAGAAACATTTAAAGACTTTTATCCAACTGTAGGTAGAAGATCAGCTGATTTAAGACACTGAGAGGCTTGCAAAGCATCGTAGTCTTCCTGGGCTTGCTTCTCTGAGTGGATTTCCAACTGCTCAAGTTTTAATGTGTGTTTTAATTAACAAGTAGATGCTCATGTCATGTTTGATTAACTGAAGTCTGAAGAAATCATGGGACACTTCTGTTTATCCCCACTCATACAACTGTTTCTACTTGCCTTTATATTGTCTATGACTTATGTTTGTAACTCTTCCCAAACAACTGTTAACATGCACCAAAATGTTATACCCTTTCTGGAGGGCAGGGAAGGGGCTGTGCAAACCCAGTTGTGTTTAGGTCATACTCCTGGCTCTGTGCTTGGGGATCATCCTCTTTGTGCCCAGGGGAGCATATGCTATACAAGGGATTGAACCAAGGTCTTCTGCATGCAAGGCAAGTTGCCCTCCCTCCTATACTTCTCTGTCTCCAATGTTATACTCTATGAAGCATTTGTTAAAAACAAACTCAAATTAAATTAAATTAATTTATTTTGGGTTTTGGTCCATATCCAGAAATGTGAGGGATTATTCCTGACCCTGCACTCAGAAATTACTCCAGGAAGTGCTCAGGGAACCATATGGGATGCTGGGGACCAAACCTGGGTCATCGTGTGCAAGGCAAACATGTCCTCTCCACTGTACTATCACTTCAGTCCCAGACAACTCAATGTTAAGGATCTGTAGAGATCCTTCTATTTGAAAATGTTAAAATATAATTTAAAAAAATCTCAGAATCAAAGCAACATGGCCAAATGATTTTGTTGGCCAGTATCTTTCCTACCTGGGCTCAGAAACCCGGGGCCGCTGTTAGAAAGAGGTAGTGGTTCTGTGATTTGGTGCTGTTGGGCCAGCAATGGTGGAGAACCAAAGGCTACACGACAGTATACAGGGGGCCATGGGTTGCCAGGGTAAGAATGTGGGACCTCTAGCTTGAAAGACATTCATTCTATCTCTTTTTAATTTTTTTTTTATTTTATAAAGCAGTTCACAATATTTCATTACATTTAGTGTTCAGACACCAATCCCACCACCATTACACCTTCCCACCACCATATTTCGGGTATCTCTATCCCGAACCCCAGTCCCTGTCCCAAAGCAGAACCGAAATAATATATTTTGTATAGTTTGTTATGAAAAACCGCTGAAAATGCTACAAAAAAGTATTCTTAGAGGGAAGAGTGTGGAGATTGTTGTATTTCACCAGGGTCATTCATTAAACCCTCTATAAGAGATCAATTATATGTTGTTAAAGGTTGAGGCTTGTGTGCTTTTTATGTATCCATCTGGGTTTTTCTGGAGATTCACTCATGGGTGAGGCGAGGCCTGAGTGTGGGGAGAGTGGGCGGTGAGCATGGCAGCAGCTGGGTTCTGGAGGTTTTTGGCTGCTGGAGTTGGGTCCCTTGGGTATGGAGGGCACACCCACCTTCCTCCAGGGTGCCCTGAGTGAAACAGCCTGGCATGGGTGTCCGGTGGCGTGGTTATGGCGAGCGTCATGTTATGCTCCCTTCTGGGAGAGAAGGACTTGGGATCTCCACTCTATTCCTTTGAGGTATCTCCCTGGCTATAAAATTCTTTTCAAATCTGACCAACTCTACATGATAGAAACTCTATTTTCTATTACTTAGAAACGTGTTTTAAGTAATAGAGAAAAATAGAAACATATTTTTAAAAAAATCCATTGTCTCCCGAACCCAGAGAGAGTACAGCGGGGATGGTGCTTGTCGTATACACTATGGACCTGCGTTCAATTCCGGGTACCACATATAGTCTCCCAAGCATTCCAGGAATGATCCCCGAGTGGAGGGCCAAGAGTGAGCCCCGAGACCCTGCTGGATCTTTCCCTTTTGCGTCTCTGCTTTTGCTGGATGTATTTTATCATGAGAGCTTGGCTAGGCAAGAAGATACAGTTTGCAGTCTCCAGACCACCCTGGTGTTCATTTTCCTCTCTTGCTCATTTGACATAATGAAATTCTACAGCCTTGTCAGCACCCCCCGAATCACACTTCAATCTTTATTTTGTGAGGATTTTTGTACAAAATGGAATCCATCGAGGTGTCATCTGGCAGGCTAAAACAAATGATACTGTAGAAATATTTATCTTTGAGCAGTAATTTGAATACCCCTCCTCCTCCGCCCTGCACAACATCCCTTACACAGGAGGAAAACACATCAGCTGTCTGAGAGAGATTTCAAATAAAAGGTATTTTTCATCTTAAAAATGGAACTCAGCGTACTGTCTAACCAAGTGTGCTGTGCATTCAATATTCACAGGATAAAACATAAAAGAAACAACATGGGTTTTTAAAAAGATATTAGTTTTTCTCTTGCATGCTGCTTTCACCAAACCACCTGAGAGGTGATTGGAGAAGGGTGTCTGAGAATAAAGACATTGTTCTGACAGCAAATACAAATGAAATAAAATTGGCCTAAGGCTTTGATGCCGGTACCCACACAGAGGACTGAGACAGAGCGACGCGAGCTCAATGCTCTGGAGGAATGGAACTAGCATAATTTGTAGTGGCGAGTGAAGCAAAGATGAAAGAGGGAAATATTTTTAAAAAATACAGCACATACACAGAGATGAAAATAGACTTCTCTAATTGCATTCATTCCTTTCTTGCAAGAACTCACCCACAAGCATAACAAGAACACAGAAGTTCAGCTTATAATCTTTTTGTTCCCTTTGTTAAGGGAAGCTGTGTGAACTGGGAGGAATGAGCTTTCTTGGAGGTCATCTTTGGGGCCATTATGAAAAGCGCAAATGAGATAGGAATCCAAGAGCAGAGGGATTTCAGACTCCCCAGGTCATTTTGTACCTGTGAGCTACTTCTAATGAATGGACGGGCAAACAAGTTCAAGGAAAAAGAGGAAGTCGGTCAGTGAACACAGACTTGCCCCTTCGTTTAGACCAATCACAAGTGACTGCCAGAGAGGACTGTGGGAAAGAGCTTGAGCATCTTTATTGTATTTTTAGTGAGGAATATATTGTGCACTTAGAGGAGATTGGGCCAGATGAGGCATGTAAAAAGAAAACACACTAGAAAAGTAACAACTGTTCCTATAGACTCTCATTGTTTGGCTCTCCTTTGAAAAGAAAAGCCAGTGGTTTCAGAAAACAAAACAAAACAAAACAAAACAAAACAAAACAAAAAAGCCCCACTTCTTGAAGTCCTGTCCTGCACTTTCAATCTCTAAATGAACAAAGGCTATCTAAAAGCTCAATTTAAAAGGGCATTTAATCTCACTCCTGAAATAATTAAATTTGTAATTTATTTTTTTCTTTAATCAGTGATTTGGCCTGGAAAGAAGGTTGTGGTTGGTATCTAACATTGGAAAGACATTGAGGTAAGCGTTCCTCATGGATATTTCTTTTCTCTTATGGTTACTCCTTCAAAGGGGGTTCTGGACTTCCTTATTTGTTTTTATTTGGAAATTATCCTCACCCAACAATTTTTCTGTGCTGAATTCAAAATGTTCATTATTCTCCCCGCCTTTGTTTTTTTTTGGGGAGGGTTACTTAGTTAAGGATATCTTGGGATATGTTTGTATGGGAACAGCCATACAAACATTTTACCTTAAATGGTTTAAACACATGGTGAAATGAATTGGTAAGCTAAAACTTCTTTAACATTTCCACAAGATTTCGTTATGTAGTTTCAAGTTTTTGAAGGAATAGAGAGTTGTGAACAAGGAAATGGAATGTTAAAACCAGCAGGCTTCTTCATACGTGGAAGAAACAGTTCTGTGAGAGGATATTTGAGAAAAGAGACCATCTAATAAGTGGCAGAATCTTCCAAGAGTTGGCTACTCGAAAACATGTTTTCTATCTGTGTTACTCTAAGCTTGCTGGTGACACTTTATCCTGTATTATTTGGGCACAGAAATCTGCAATCACTGATGAGAGATTTGTAGTGGACAAGAATAGGATTCTTCCTCATCCACAGTGGAGCTTAGTATGGAAAGTCTCACCCAGTAGATGGGTCGCATGAAGTTAGTTCAACAATCATTGGAAGCGAAGTCTGGTAAATCCCAACCAACATAGGTTATAAGCAGCCATAAATGTTTATGCCAAGTGTGTTCTCTATGTTAAACATGCTTCCCAAACATTAATTCCAAAGAAAGAGAAATAAAACCAGAAATTATACACTTCTCAGCTCTCTGCAGATAGTCAAATTATGATCATGGATTCTGCCTGTACATGTCCTGAGCAAAGAGGAATACACAGTACTGTATTTCAGCCTGCATATATACAGGCTGCCTGTGTAAACGAGAGAAAATGAGTTGGGCTTAATGTGAGAAGGAAGTACCTCAAGATAATGAGATAACATATATTTAGGGAATACAGGCATGGAGCACAAACATATACATGATACAGACTTCAGAAGATGTACATTTATCTGCATTTGTTTTTTAATGTAATACTAAGTGCAATAAGTTGGCATTTGATTAATTCCTTAAGATACCTTCAGATTGGGGCTGGAGCAATAGCATAGCGGGTAGTGCATTTGCCTTCCACGCGGCTGACCTGGGTTCAATTCCCAGCATCCCATATGGTCCCCTGAGCACCGCCAGAAGTAATTCCTGAGTGCAGAGCCAGGAATAACCCCTGTGTATGCTGGGTGTGACCCAAAAAGCAAACAAACAAACAAACAAACAAAAAGAACCAAAAAACAAAAAACAACCTTCAGATCCTTAAGATACCTTATGTGAGGTATCCATTCAGGAGGTAACATAGGGGGATCTTTTCTAACAGTAGAAAAGATAATTACATAAAACCTACAATGAACAGCACATTTACAGTCATGCTGGAAACATATCCTAAACATTCTCTGAAAAACTCCACCAGAGCTAATAATTCTGGGGATGGTAGAAGTTACATTTGGTCTTGTGTGGTATACTAAAGACTTTGGAAATTTTTTCTTTAATTGAAGTAATGGGCTGGAGCGATAGCACTGCAGGTAGGGCATTTGCCTTGCACACAGTCGACCTGGGTTTGATTCCTCCGTCCCTCTCAGAGAGCCCGGCAAGCTACCGAGAGTATCCCGCCCACATGGCAGAGCCTGGCAAGCTACCCGTGGTGTATTCAATATGCCAAAAACAGTAACAACAAGTTTCACAATGGAAACGTTACTGGTGCCCGCTCAAGCAAATCGATGAACAATGGGATGACCGGGACAGTGACAATTGAAGTAACATTTTCTATAAGATTACAAACATCAGCATCTGTATATGCTACGTCATGTTTATCACCCAAATTCTGGTCTTCATTAGTCACCATAATATTGACCCCTGTTACACAATTTACACTTCTTTGCAATTGTCTACTTACAGCCACTGTTCTGTACTTAGAGTTTAGGAGTTTGTTTCGTTCAATCTTCAGTTTTATTTCTTCACTCCACCTGAGTGAAATCTAATGACATTTGACTTTCTCCAGGTCATCATTTCACTTAGTGTAATCCTCTGTAAATCTACCTATGTTACAAATGGCAATATTTCTGTTTTATTTTTATAGCTGAGTAGTAAGTAGCATTACACTGTTTATTCTGCATCTTCTTTAGTCAATCTGTTTTGTGGGCAGTGGAGTTATTTCCATCTCTTGGTTATTATGAATAATATTGCCGTGAATGTGGATTGTGCAAAAAAAACCTTTGGGTTTTTGTTTTAATGTATTTGGGTGATTATCCAGGGGGTTAGGTAGCTGAATTATCTGAGATATCATTTATTATTTTTCCTTTTGTCTTTGTAATTTATTTATTTATTAAAGAAGATCCACACTGTTTTCCCTATTGGCTATACCAATTTATGTTCCCACTAATATGATTGGAATTCACTTTCTGTCTGACAGGAGTCACGGAACACTTTTGGAACAAAGTCTGATCAGTCTGGTTCTCATTCAGGAAAGTTCTGGAAGGTGAGTGAGAGATGATTTGGTGGGATTAATAGAGGGAGCAAAAAGACTAACAGAATTTTTCAAGTGAGAACGGGTGCGGGGATGAATGATAATGGATGGGGAGAGAAAGAGCTTCTCACTAGAAGGCAGGAATAGCAAATGCTGAGTCTGGGAGTGAGGGAGTGAGAGGAGGCAGGGATAAGTTCAAGGTGACTCAGCACTGTCTGAACCCAAATATACATCTATGCTTCTAGGTTGTTTAAAACAAGGGAAGAAGGAAATGGAAGGAGAAAGAAAAAGAATTAACCCCCAAAGTGTATTTTCCGCAAATGAGCTGACATAAATTTTATTTTATGATTCAAACACCCAGGATAGGTTAGCGTTTGATGGTTGTAGTAAGTGATTTTCTTTGTGATTGTGAGTTTTGGGGTGTGTGTGTGTGTGTGTGTGTGTGTGTGTGTGTGTGTGTGTGTGTGTGTGTGTGTGTAGGATTTCTGTGTTGTCCATTTCCTGTACCCTTATAAAAACTGAAAAATTGAAAAGACTGGGACAGCCTACCTATGACAAGATTTTTTTCCCTAAGTCTCTGAGAAAAAAATGAAAATTATAATGCATGCTAACGTACTATTGGAACAATTGTTTCTTAAGATTAGGATCCATTTGAATCTCATGTAGGTTGGTTGCTTACATGCTTGCTGAATTTATTCTTATGTGTCTTATTAATATGAGCAGCATCTATTTTTATTTGAATTTTCTGAGTCTGATTTTTATTCGTGCCACAGAAAAAACCTACAGGTAGTTCTTTTCTTATTTAGTATGTTTGTATTGAAATAAATTTCAACCAGAATGCTTATATTTTGCCATTGAGCAGAATACAAACTTTGATTTTATGTTGTGATTATTAAATTGATTGGATTTCAAAAACCTGGGATGTTATGCTTTCTTTGAAATCTCTCAAGATTATCATATTATTTCTTCCCTTTGAAAAATATAGCATAAAGAAATATATTACTAGATTTCCAAAATTTGAACTGTTCTCATTTTCTAGAATAAATCCCTGAGGAATTAATTTTTAAAATACCCAGAGATGCTATTGTTTCTTATACTTAAAATTTTCATGAAAATTACAAATATTACCATTGATGGTGGAAAATGGGCACTGTATAACTGAAATGAAAGCACGAAAGTTTGTAAGTCTATAACTGTACCTCATGGTGATTCACTAATAAAAAATTAAAAAAAAAAGAAAATTACAAATATTGGAGTAGTTGGAGAATATCATGGAGGCCATGTTTGTGATATAACTTTGTCAGTGTCTTTTTAAGAATTAAAGAATTTTTCCTTCTTTCTTTAAAAAAAATAGGATCCATAATGACTTAAAGTCAAAACACAATACTTCTCATCTGAACTTTTAATATTTTTCTTTATGCTTTCCAATTCTTGAAGTTTTCACAGAGCAAAATATTAGCAGTGTAAGGCTTGGTTTTGGGGTGAAAAATGCCTTTGCTTCCAGGAAAGCCTTCTGCTTTCCCTTTTCATTTCTGTTCGCTTGGGAGTAGACATTAGCCTTTCTTCTTTTGCAGCTATTATTTGAGGAGGAAAAATACAAATAGAAGCCAAGAGTATATTTTTAAAAAATTGAAGAGCATCAAGACATTACAGCCTGAGTTGGCCATCAAGATTTACAATTACATTTCCATTACAAAGAGCCTGGTCCCTCAGATCTGGCCATGACCATTTATGTTTTGATTTCTATTTCTTTGGCGGGACAACACCCCAATTAGACAGATGAGCATTCCGTTCTGATTTTGGAGCACATCCTCGCTGGTCCAGGATACTCGAGGACTCCAGTGGCTATTCCTCATTCTACTGCGCTCTGGTGTTAGAAATCCTACTGTCCATAAATTATTAGTGTTAAAAGAAAACCAGAGTATGCCGTCACTACCTGGAAAATGCACCAAAATCATAAAAAGTTTTTTTTTACTTTAGTGAATCACCATGAGATACAGTTACAGACTTACACATTTTCATGATTAAGTTTCAATGTTCGAGTACCCATCCCTCCACCAGTGCCCTTTCTCCACCACCAAAGTTCCCCGTGTTTCTCCTGCCACCCCCACCCCACCCCCTGCCTCTGTGACAGACACATTCCCTCTTACTCTCTCTCTCCTTTTGGGTGTTACGGTTTGCAATATAGGCACTAAGCAGCCATGATGTTTGGCCCATAATCTGCTTTCAGAACGCATCTACCATCTCGAACGTGCCCTCCAGCCATCATTTACTTAGTGGTCTCTTCTCCCTCCCACCTGCCTTTCCCCCCAGCACATGAGATCAGCTTCCAAGCCATGGGGGCAATCCTCCTGGCCTTTATCTCTACTGTCCTTAGGTGTTATTCTCTTATTATGTTACTTTATATTTCACAAGTGGGTGCAGTCATTCTACATCTGTCCCGCTCTTTCTGACTCATTTCACTTAGCATGATACTCTCCATGTTGATCCATTTATAGAAAATACATCAAAATCTTCCCTTAATTATATAGAGTGTTGCCTTTCAGTCCTTTTAACTTCGTGCCATTGACACAAAGTGGGGGCAATTTTGGATGGAGAGAAAGGAGCTGAGAATTTATTCTTCTCCCCTGAAACCCAGTAACTCGGTCTGACTGTTTAACTTTAGCCTCTTGGGTAGCCAAAAGCATTCTTTTCTGAGATATCAAGACCAAAGTCAAAACTGAAAAATGATTATTATCTAAGTTGAACCCTTATAGCAGATCTTTAAGTTTTGTGGAAAAATTTCTTTTCACCCAGGGCTCATATACTGGGAACAATGTACAGCTCTCCCTTCATCACTGAATATCACATTGTGCAAAGATCTACTATCTGTCTTCAGCTAAGGAAATATTAAAGGAGCAATCACCAGACTTGTAGAGCCTGCAAGAAATGCAACCCATAGTTACAAGGCATCCCCCCCCAATTTCAAACCATTCCAAGAAGGAAAAAAAAATAATTAAAAGTGACTCCATGGACAGATTTTCCTTTCATCAGGGTAAGAGCTGCATTTCATTACTTTAAAAATCCTCATTCATTTAAACTACACTAAATGCTTCCTGGTCTGGGTATATAAAATTATCGCTGGCCACGGCTAGCCATTCATCTGAGAGCCTGATGTGCCACAGTTGATTTTTTTTTTTTTGAGAACTGCTCTGCCACTTAATGTGACAAACATCCAGCCTTGCAGTTTAAGAGATCTTTGAGAAAGGCCATCCCCACATGAAATGAATTTAACAGCGGCAATTTGTCATTTTGCCCTTCCTTTGCGGGGGGGAAAAATGCTGGTGATTTCTTTTGACTTAAACTGGGCATTCAGAAAGCTGTTTTTATTAATGAATCATATTAAGCCACTAGTGAAAGCTTCCCTGACTCTGTTTAAATAACAGGCTATGATTCCTCTCCCCTCAAGCTCCCCCCCCCCACCCATTTGGCTCCACTGCTATTAATTGAGGAGTTTCTTTGTTTCTTTCCTAATGAAGCTAACAGAACACATCTGTCAGGTGCTTCTATTCTTCGCCTGTCTATAGTATGTAATAGACCAGCTGGAGGCTATAACGCTACACAATACCCCTGGCCGTTACAGCAACGATTTATTCCTGGGCTTTTCCTCCGAAAGGGATTTGAAAAAAAAAAGTCTGAAATTTGGGCCTAATTGCTATTTACCCAGCGATAGACACCTGTTCTAGCTGAGACATTGGCTCATGAATCCTACACCTGAGACCTTAGGGAGAAAAGGGGAAATTTCCAGCAGCTGCCAGTCCATTTCGATAGAGAGAGCTTTCACTTGCAGGGTTCGTGTGTTTATATGTACATGCATATATTTTTAAATACTGTATGCTCAGTATGCACACCCATCATCAGAGGGTATATATTAAGGCCGTGTACTATTATTTCACGGTCAATTGCTGATCTGAAGGCGATACACACACTTGCGCTGAGCTAGACTCCAAGCGCTTTAAAAATAAAGGATGGGGCGGAATGCAATATCAGTCATAGGCGCTGGTCCCTTAAAGCGTCCATTCTAGACCTTGGTGTGTGTGTGTGGGGGGGGATTGTGGGAATTATTTCTTCAGATAAATTCGAGGACAAAATGCAATCAAACATAACTTTTCTTGCAAAGGTTCAGCTTTGTTTCAGTCTTGGCCTTTGCCAAATAGCTCTTTTGGACACACTGAAGTTGGTTCAGCCTGCCATCTTGGTGAGAATAGCACAATATTCTGCTGATTTGCTTTTGGAAATCGATAACGCTAGGTCACCTATGTTGAGGGGCCTTCGTTACATTGCTTTTGCTCACTACACATCAGGTGGAAAGAGTCCACTGTCACAAAGCCAGTGTGTATTTCTAGGAAAACAGTAAGATATAAAAAGCAACCAAGAGTTCACATATGTTATGAAATTAGAGTTTCACCTACTGTTAAGTTTAGTAGCTATTATTAGTTAAGATTAATATCATCAAATGTGATGCTTAGTAGTTAGAACTTGAAGGGTATTTTTAATGCTTTTAAAACCTAATGCTACTTATCCCTTTTAAAAGAATGAAAGTTACCTATATAGTGTCATTAAAAATACATAGTATGTGCAATATATAGTATATACAGTAATGCCATGTGAATATGTGCCAATATGCACCCATATATATATCTGCATGCACATAGCATAGACATTTATGCAATTTGAATAATTAATATGTAAAACATATGCACACATATATGTATATATGTGCATGTGATCATAAAGTCATGTTATATGAAGATGTGAAAATATACATACCCATATAAGTATCTACAATGTACACAAGCATATTTATCAGCCACACATGCACATTCATACACATGTGCATCGATATATATTCATAAGCACACACATGCATATAAATACACATACAGTTACATTTACGCATATATTTCCCGGGATTTCCACACTTCCAGTCCCATTGCCCTATTTTGCTGGAGGTCTGTTTGTACGAAGAAAGGAGACTGGGGATAGAGAAATTTAGCACAAGTGTACTGGCAACCAGACAGAATGAAAGCATCGCTACTCTGCAATTTTATCTGGTTGGGAATCAAAGGATATTCCTGCTACACAAGGCCAGTGAGCGGGAGGGGGGAGGGCTGGGGTGGGGAGGTGACAGAGAGGAGGAGGAGAGGCTGGCTTTCCTCTTTTTCGTGTTTTTCATATCTTCTTTTCTCTGCAGTCTTCTGAGCTTTTGATGTATGCCCCATTGGTATTGCCGCAGTAGCCTCTCATCTGTGAAC